>NC_142489.1:10136123-10453797 GCF_049115385.1 Moschus berezovskii | reverse complement strand
GGACTGCAGCACGCCAGGCTTCCCTGTCCATCACCAACTCCCGGAGCTTGCTCAGACTCATGTCCATTGAGTCGGAGATGCCCTCCAACCATCTCATCCTCTGTCGTCCCCTTCTCCTCCTGCCCTCAATCTTTCCCAGCATCAGGGTCTTTTCCAATGAGTCAGTTCTTCGCATCAGGTGGCCAAAGGATTGAAGCTTCAGCTTTAGCATCCGTCCTTCCAATGAATATTCAGGACTGATTTCCTTTAGGATGGACTGGTTGGATCTCCTTGCAGCCCAAGGGACTCTCAAGAGTCTTTTCCGACACCAGCGTTCTAAAGCATCAATTCTTCGATGCTCAGCTTTCTTTATAGACCAACTCTCACATCCATACATGGCTACTGGAAAAACCATAGCTTTCGCTAGACAGACCTTTGTCGGCAAAGCAATGTCTGCTTTTTAATATGCTGTCTAGTTTGGTCATAGCTTTTCTTCCAAGGTTAGTGGGTTGATTACTTCAGAACCGGCTGCCTTTTTTTTCTGGCCCCGGGGCCACATAGAAACGTGCTGTCTGTTACTAAAGAGTAGGAAGTGTTGTGGAAGGAACTAAACTATCAAACTTGTTCTTTCTCCTGTGACCCTTCTCTCTTGGCTTCTCCGTGGTGTTTCAAATTTGCTCTCCAGCGCTGTTCTCGGTAAGGAATAATTTAAAGATGAAGTCATTCGCGTGGATTTCACTGTTCATCTTTCTCTTGGGCAATGCCTGTGTTACACCCAAACATCAGAGTTTTCACTTGGAATTACCAGCAGTACAGAGCTTGGATTTCCTGGCTCGTCCCTCGAGGGCCAAGCTGGGGCCACACTCAGAAAGGTGGGAAGGAGGCAGAGGTAGTGTTAGTCACTCAACAGTATCTGACTCTTTGTGACCCCATGGACTGTAGCCCTGCCAGGCTCCTCTGTCCATGGGATTCTCCAGGCACGAATACTGGAGTGGGTTGCCATTGCCCTCCTCCAGGGGATCTTCCCGACCCAGGGATCAAATCCGGGTCTCCCACGTTGCCGGCAGATTCTTTACTGTCTGAGTCACCAGGGTAGCCCACCTACCAAAGTGCCCTGTGTGGGGGTGTGCCCAATGGGCGCCCCACAAGGGAATCTCGCAGGATGTTTGTAGACCATCATGGATACCCAGGATCTGACGAGCACGCACACTTGCTCAGGCATGGCGCTCGCCTGGTGTCCTTTCTTACCAGCTGCTGGGCCAACACGTTGGACCTTATTTTAGCTAGATCATAGCTCAGTTGGTAAAGAATCCACCTGCAAAGCAGGAGACCTGGATTCGATCCCTGGGTTGGGAAGAGCCCCTGGAGAAGGAAAAGGGTACCTGCTCCACTATTCAGGCCTGGAGAATTTCATGGACTGTATATTCTGTGGGGTTGCAAAGAGCTGGACACAACTGAGCCACTTCCCCTTTCACTTTCTGGAAGTTAGGCTTTCCTGGTGGCTAAACCAGTGGGTAAACCGTCTGCCTGCCTGCCATATGGGAGACCCAGGTTCGATCCTCAGACTGGGAAGTTCCTCTGGAGAAGGAAATGGCAACCCACTCCAGTACTCTTGCCTGGAAAACTCCATGGGCGGAGGAGCCTACTACAGTAACCAAAGAGTCGTACGTGACTGCGCGACTTCAGGAAGTCGAGCCAGGGATCTCCCCACTTCTTCCTGCTCCACCCACAGCGGATGGGCAGCCCCCTCCAAGGGTGCTCAGACCCCCTTACCAGAGGCAGTTAGGTGCCTGCCCCAGGAATGGGCGACAGGCTCATTCCTGTGGCGTTGTGGCCTCTGGCTGGTCATCCACAAACACAGCGTGCAGCTCCCAGAGTGGGATGGGCACAGCTGCCACTAAACTGTGGGCACTTCAAAGCGTGCTTGCGTCCGCTCTCAGGTTGTTGCAGGGGGCAGAGTGTGACAGTACTTTGGCGGGGGGCAGGCAGGGAGAGGTTGGGGAGGACCGGGGCTCCAGGGGGCCCCACAGCATTAGGCAGCTCAGAACCTTCGCTGGAGAGGAGAGGGATGTGAGAGGCATCACGCCTGCGGAGATCTCCAGAACGCGCTTCAGCATCCCAGCAGATTCCACATTGCAAAATGCAGACTCAGAGACGAGCTCACTGAGAATTCCAGTAGGGTGGTCTTGGCGCGGTCACCCCCCAAGCTGCAGGGCTGTTTCTGAGCTTGACCCACGTGCCCGGATCTGTGTCCCTGGGGCTGGCCCTGGTTTGGGTTGTTCAAGCCCTGGAAGTGGCTTGAACAACTTGAAGTTACGCCCACTTGTCCTGGGGATTACTCATAGGCTGTCCTTAGTGTTCAGAGATGTGATAAGTGACATGTTCACTTGGGAGTACCCTGGCCCTGCACTCATTTTCTCTGTTCTGTTCAGCCGCTCAGTCGTGTCCGATTCTTTGAGACCCCGTGGACTGCAGCACGCCAGGCCTCCGTATCCATCACCAACTCCTGGAGTTTACCCAAACTCATGTCCATCGAGTCAGTGATGCCATCCAGCCATCTCATCCTCTGTCGTCCCCTTCTCCTCCTGCCTTCAATCTTTCCCAGCATCAGGGTCTTTTCCAGTGAGTCGGCTCTTCCCAGTAGGTAGCCTAAGTATTGGAGCTTCCTTCACTGGAAGATTAAAGAAGAGGGACCCTTAGCCTGAGAGAAGCTCTGTGTCTTTTTAGGGAATCTCATGTACCCTGCGGAGTGACTTCCTCCCTTGTGCTGGGACATTCCTGGTGGCCACCCCGCCTGTCTCTGCAGGTTCTGTGCGTTACGGCCGTGATAGAGCTGAACCTCAGAGGCTCCCTGAATATTAGCAGACCTGCAACCTGCTGTTCCTATGCCTGGGTATTCTCAAAGGAGGCACAGTAGACTAGGGCTTGAGGAAAAATAGCCCGATTGGAAGAAAAAGAGTCTGAGCGAGTCTGTTTCTTTTGGGATTGGCTTTCGGGACCTGATGGGGGGAAGTGGGTGGAGTCTTGGAAGATAAATAGCAGGATGCTGGCGACCTTGGTCCTAGGGCTCTAGGATTTTATTAGCGCAAAGAGATTCTTGCTTAATGGGACATTATTCACTGTTCCAAGTACCACTGAGAGCCTGGTTTAGGTAACTGATTAGAGATCAGAGGCTTTCTTCTAGCAGTAATTGGAAGCTGTTTGTTTTGGCAGAAGAGAGAATGGAGCTGGTGATTAGCTCATTCCGTGTAGAGGACTAGCCTCTGCTCTCAGAAAAAGTAAGCAAACAATTAGCGCATCGGAAGCCTTCGGCAGCCACCAATCAGCCCCAGGCTGACGGAGTTTTGAAGCAACAATCTTGCGGTGAATATGCTCAATTCTTAGTGTGTCTGCTGGGCCTTCGCTGAGATCGAAGTGACATGCTAGAAAGTCTCTGGGAAGAAAGGCCATCCTCACGTTTCACCTTCATATTTCCTGGTCTGGGTCGCTGGAGCTGTGTCTCCAAGAATTTCTAACTTTGACCCAAACTAAACATTAGGTTGTCAGCCTGCATGCTCGGCCTCTCAGTTTTGCAACTCCATGGACTGTAGCTCCCTGGACTTGTCTGTCCATGGGATTTTCCAGGCAAGAATACTGGAGTGGGTTGCAGTTTCCTCCCCCACCGCAGACCCAGGGATCGAACCTTGCGTCTCTTGGGTCTCCTGCATTAGCAGGCAGATTGTTTACCACTGGGGAAGCCCAAACATTAGGTTATGTGTGGCAAATTTTCTTGCTTCTAATAAAGTGTTTCTCATTGAACGTGATTTATTTATTTTTAATTTATTTTAATTGGAGGCTTATTACTTTACAGTATTGTAGTGGGTTTTGCCATATATTGACATGACTCAGCATTGGGTGTACATGTGTCCCCCATCCTGAACCCCCCTTGGTGTGTTTCAGTGAATGGGCATACAACTTTCAGGCTAGGTAAAGAAACTTATAACACTGTCAGTGGGCACCGCTTGTATTAACTCAGAAGTGGAGAAGTCCCTACATGTGACTTGGCCATTGCTTTCCAGAAATCTGACTCTTAAACAGTTTTGAGGGTTGGGCTTGGGAAGATGATCAGTGAAGCCTATCTGCATTATTGACAGATGTTTGGTATCTGAACGGTAGTACTGGGGGAAATAACGTATGCTGGTCCATCTAGTCAAGGCTATGGTTTTTCCCGTGGTCATGTATGGATGTGAGAGTTGGACTATAAAGAAAGCTGAGTGCCGAAGAATCGATGCTTTGAACTGTGGTGTTGGACTCTTGAGCGTCCCTTGAACTGCAAGGAGATCCAACCAGTCCATCCTAAAGGAGATCAGTCCTGGGTGTTCATTGGAAAAGACTGATGGTGATGCTGAAACTCCAATCCTTTGGCCACCTGGTGCAAAGAGCTGACTCATTGGGAAAGACCCTGATGCTGGGAAAGATTGAGGGAGGGAGGAGACGGGGACAACAGAGGATGAGACGGGTGGATGGCATCACCGACTTGGTGGACATGAGTTTGAGTGAACTCCGGGAGTTGCTGATGGACAGGGAGGCCTGGCGTGCTGCAGTTCATGGGCTGGCAAAGAGTTGGACACGACTGAGCGACAGAACTGAACTGAGCTGTTGGGATGCTTTGTCAAATAATTCCATAACTCTGAGCACTGTTGGTGCCATGTCTGAGCGCCAAGCCCCGACTGAGAGTTCTGAAGTAAGCCTCCTTTCCACATTTCTTTTGCACGCACCCTGGACTCCATATTCTGAAAGTCTGGTTGTCTGTCAACATATGGCATTTATTAAGTGTGACCTAGTTTTTGCTCTTCCCATTAATCAAAGATATCCATAAGTCCTTCCAAGTTCAGATCAGCGTGAGGTCACCGACTTTACCGAAGCAGACCGATAAAACGGATATTGTCGACCTTGCAGTTATTTTTTGCAACATCCGTCTAAGGAGAATGTGCAGTTTCCTTTGGCTTCCCTGAAGCCATGGACGTGGGGCGTAGCTGCCTATCCCATCTCAGGAGATGCTGTTGGTGACCTTCTGGCCCCCAGTTCGCCGCCCTGGATCAGCTGCTAATAGCTTACAGCTGCTCCCCCTTGGAGACTGACCTTTAGCCCCCGGGCACCGTCTTGCCAGCAGGGTAGCGCATCGTCCTTCCTTGATGAAGCCAAATCATGGTCATTGGCTCACCATTGGGGGAGGGGGGATCCGGGAGGCCTGCCCTCTTGCTGGGATGAGCTCTGGTTCAGTTTATGCTCTGCAGCCTTGCATGGGGCCAGGCTTCTTTGGGCTCTCCCCGAGATGGCATGTCTGCTTCACCTCTGTCCTTCCCTCCCCTTCCACTGAGAGCTTCCCCCATCCATCACGTTCACTCAGAGCCCCCCTTTCAGCCTCCGCCTCCAGGAAACCCAGCCTCAGACACCTCCCTTCAGGTACCTCTTCTAATTCAGCCCCTTCCTCCTGCAGGTTACACAGCTTGATTCTTATCGGAATGATTCATTCAATCACGTACAGATAATAGACCGTAGAAGGAAAAATATGAACCAGCTTTTACAACTCTCAGTTCAGACTTTTCCCCACTATCCCCTTTATTTATTTAATGTTTATTTTAGATTGAAGTATACCTGACTCAGCTCAGTGTACTTGAAGTCTGCTTGGCTCAGCTCGTAAAGAATCCGCCTGCAATGCAGGAGACCTGGGTTCGATCCCTGGGTCAGGAAGATCCCCTGGAGAAGGGAACAGCTACCCACTCCAGGATTCTGGCCTGGAGAATTCCATGGACTGTATAGTCCATGGGGTCGCAAAGGGTTGGACACAACTGAGCAACTTTTGCATACTTGACTTACAATGGTGTGTTACCTTTCCGATTCTTTACCCATGTAGGTCATTACGGAGTATTGAGAAGAATCCCTTGTGCTGTACAGTACCTCCTTGTTAGTTACCTATTTTATATATAGTGTGAACATGTTAGTTCCAAACTCCTATTTATCTCCCCCCACCCTTTTCCTCTTTGGTAACTGTAAGTTTGGTTTCTAAGTCTGTGAGTCTATTTCTGTTTTGTAACCCACTCTCCCCTTTCAAAAAAAAATAATAATAATAGCAGTTGCTGCTGCTGCTGCTAAGTCACTTCAGTCGTGTCCGACTCTGTGTGACCCCATAGACGGAAGCCCACCAGGCTCCCCCGTTCCTGGGATTCTCCAGGCAAGAACACTGGAGTGGGTTGCCATTTCCTTCTCCAATGTGTGAAAGTGAAAAGTGAAAGTGAAGTCGCTCAGTCGTGTCCGACTCTTAGCAACCCCACGGACTGCAGCCTACCAGGCTCCTCCATCCTTGGGATTTTCCAGGCAAGAGTACTGGAATGGCTTGCCATTGCCTTCTCCGTAATAACAGTTAATGCAAGTTAAAAATAATAATCTTTCTAGATCAGGAAGCACTCTGGACATTTTCTGGTCTTTGTTCTTGTTTTTCTTTCCTGATGATTTCAGTGGAAACATTAAAATCTTGATCCTAATACATAAGCATATCATGCTTCTTCACTGCCTGTGTGAAATACACACACACACACACACACACACACACACACACATAAATGTAGAGTCGGCACTGTGTGTGCTGGTTCTGCCATCTGCAGACAGAGAGCCAGCTGTACTCTGCCACTGTGTATGAGACTTGAGTGTCCGCAGATTTGGATACCCACGGGGGTCCCGGAAACCCACAGTCCTCAAGGGACGACTGTACTATGAAGCCAGCTTGAAGCAGTGTATGAGAGGTGGACAGTAGTTAGCATCAGGGGACATCATTAACCTCGGTGCCCCTGGCAGCTCTGGGAAGATGGCAAGGAAGACCAGTTAGTTCAGATATTAGGCAGCTCTGGATTTACTCCGCGAGCGACCAAGGGGGCCACGTCCCCCCACGACCTCATTGTTGTTGTTTAGTCACTCCGTCACGTCCCACTGTTTGCGACTCCATGGACTGTAGTCTGCCAGGCTGCTCTGCCCATGGGATTCTCCAGGCAAGAATACTGCAGTGGGCTGCCATGCCCCTCTCCAAGATCTTCCCGACCCAGGGATCAAACGTGCATGTCTTGCATTGGCAGGCCGATTCTTTACCGCTGAGCCACCAGAGACCCAGAGTCCCCTCCATATCTTTAAAAGACTTTACATGCACATGGTTTCAAAGTGGTAAGCTGAGGCATCTCCCCAACGCTGGGACAGATGGTTGGATAAAAGTGGTCATCCCTGAGAGCCAACAAGTGAAGAGTTATTGATGTGTCTATGGCTCATTTTCATGTAAATTTCAGACCATAGGTGCTGGATCGCTTTCTCCCTTTTACAAAAAAAGAAAATAAAAAAGCACGTCACTTTAATCACTTCCATTTATTTCAGCTGTTATCAATGGATTGTTGCAATTTCAGAGATGAGGCTGTAAAATCCTCAGGGATTTAGAATCTGGTATGAGAACTAAGCGGAGAAGGCAATGGCAAGCCACTCCAGCACTCTTGCCTGGAAAATCGCATGGACAGAGGAGCCTGGTGGGCTGCAGTCCGTGGGGTCGCTAAGGGTCGGACACGACTGAGCGACTTCACTTTCACTTTTCACTTTCACACATTGGAGAAGGAAATGGCAACCCACTCCAGTGTTCCTGCCTGGAGAATCCCAGGGATGGCGGAGCCTGGTCGGCTGCCGTCTATGGGGTCGCACAGAGTCGGACACGACTGAAGTGACTTAGCAGCAGCAGCATAAGAACTAAACCTGTAAACAGACCACGGCAGTCCACCAGGGAGGTGCTAGGGAGAGTTATTCGTGTGAGATCTCAGAGGAGAGGTCCTGTTGCTTGAGTGGACGTTCCCCAAGGGAGATGATACACGCCGAGCACAGCCGCTGCGGACTCTTCCAATGTAGAAGAGCCAACGTGAGTCAATGCAGAATCCTGCGGGAGTGCAGTCTGCCTGCTGGGGGCCTCTTGGCGGCTTGTCATCGACAGGATACAGCGTCAGCCTGCCCAGCCAGCAGACAGGCGTTGGGGACTTTTGATGAGAGCTGTTACAAAGCGCAAGTCCTTTGTTCTGCAGGACAGGTTGAGAGCAAGTCATCACACTTGGCAATGTCTTCCTGGTTCTTGCTGATCTGGTTGAACCTCGGGCTCCACCACCAATTGCCCTTAGGCTATTGAGCTGGTCTCTCTGGAGATCCTTGCCAGCACCCCCTGAGAAAAAGCCCCAGCTGAGCATCAAAAAGAAAGGACTGCCTTTCCCCTCTCCCTGGGGTCACGCTTTGGCTTACAGTAGAATTCCAGTTCTGAACTGGTGGGGCTGGACCCAAAGCAGAATCTCTGCTGAACGACCGAGCCACAGGTTAGAAAGTTATTTGGCGTTCATTGTTTTCTGTGCAGTCTTGGTGTTGACAGAGTTCAGTTCAGTCGCTCAGTCGTGTCCGACTCTCCGCGACCCCATGAATCACAGCACGCCAGGCCTCCCTGTCCATCATCAACTCCCGGAGTTCACTCAAACTCATGTCCATCGAGTCGGTGATGCCATCCAGCCATCGCATTCTCTGTCGTCCCCGTCTCCTCCTACCCCCAATCCCTCCCAGCATCAGAGTCTTTTCCAGTGAGTCAACTCGTCGCATGAAGTGGCCAAAATATTGGAGTTTCAGCTTTAGCATCAGTCCTTCCAATGAACACCCAGGATGGATCTCCTTTAGAATGGACTGGCTGGATCTCCTTGCAGTCCAAGGGACTCTCAAGAGTCTTCTAAAACACCACAGTTCAAAAGCATCAATTCTTCGGCACTCAGCCTTCTTCACAGTCCAACTCTCACATCCATACATGACCACGGGAAAAACCATAGCCTTGACTAGATGGACCTTGGTTGGCAAAGTAATGTCTCTGCTTTTTATTATATTATCAAGGTTGGTCATAACTTTCCTTCCAAGGAGTAAGCGTCTTTTAACTTCATGGCTGCAATCAGCATCTGCAGTGATTTTGGAGCCCCCCAAAAAAAAAAGTCTGACACTGTTTCCCCATCTATTTCCCATGAAGTGATGGGACCAGATGCCATGATCTTTGTTTTCTGAATGTTGAGCTTCAAGCCAACTTTTTCACTCTCCTCTTTCACTTTCATCAAGAGGCTTTTGAATTCCTCTTCACTTTCTGCCATAAGGGTGGTGTCATCTGCATATCTGAGGTTATTGATATTTCTGCCAGCAATCTTGATTCCAGCTTGTGCTTCTTCCAGCCCAGCGTTCCTCATGATGTACTCTGCATAGAAGTTAAATAAGCAGGGTGACAATATACAGCCTTGACGTACTCCTTTTCCTATTTGGAACCATTCTGTTGTTTCATGTCCAGTTCTAACTGTTGCTTCCTGACCTGCATACAGGTTTCTCAAGAGGCAGGTCAGGTGGTCTGGGATTCCCATCTCTTTCAGAATGTTCCACAGTTTATTGTGATCCACACTGTCAAAGGCTTTGGCATAGTCAATGAAGCAGAAATAGATGTTTTTCTGGAACTCTTTTGCTTTTTTGATGATCCAGCGGATGTTGGCAATTTGATCTCTGGTGCCTCTGCCTTTTCTAAAACCTGCTTAAACATCTGAAAGTTCAGTGTTCACATATTGCTGAAGCCTGGCTTGGAGAATTTTGAGCATGACTTTACTAGCGTGTGAGATGAGTGCAATTGTGCGGTAGTTTGAGCATTCTTTGGCATTGCCTTTCTTTGGGATTGGAATGAAGACTGACCTTTTCCAGTCCCGTGGCCACTGCTGAGTTTTCCAAATTTGCTGGCCTATTGAGTGCAGCACTTTTTTTCAGGATTTGAAATAGCTCAACTGGAATTCCATCACCTCCATTAGCTTTGTTCGTAGTGATGCTCTCTAAGTCCCACTCGACTTCACATTTCAAGATAGTTTCACATAAAATCTCTCTTTGACCTTCACAGCAACTCTTTTGAGGTTGGGAGCATTCTTTTGATAGATGAGACAACCGAAGCCATCGGAAGGTGAGATAACCAAGGCTTCATGGCAGAAACTCACGCCCTAATTGTCACATTGCCAGACGTTCATACTAAACGACCCACTCCTCAACATGTTAACAGTGAGAGAAGACAAAGTTATCATGTCAGCTGTAATATCATCAGGGGTCACTGAGTTTGGGGGACATGGGATCATTGCCTCCTGGAACCACGATCGCATCATGAAGTATTGAAGTGAAAGATTGTTGGTGTGAGAGAAGAAAAAGATACGTTTAAAATATCACTCCAGCAACAAGATCCCCTGTGCCCTAGTCTACCCCAGTTCTTCCAGCCAACACAAATCTGTCACACACAGTTATCATTCAAGTAGCTTAGATTCTGGTGACCCAGCCTAAGTGTCTCTTGATTCCCGCCCACAGAAGAATTCTTTTCTACTAGGGAGAAAGCCTGATAGACATTTATGCGGACAGTTGTGGAAAGTGAAGAAAGTATTATAATCATTAATCATCTTTTAAATCTTTATACAGCCATTTGGCAGACAGTCGTAATTTCTTAGATGAAGACTTTTCCCTTATAAATTGAGTTTGTGTGCATGTATGTTAAGTCGCTTCAGTCATATCTGACTCTTTGTAACCCCATGGACTGTAGCTTTCCAGGTTCCTCTGTCTGTGGGATTCTCCAGGCAAGGATACTGGAGTGGGTTGCCATTTTCTTCTCCAGGGGATCTTCCCAACCCAGGGATCGAACCCGTGGCTCTTATGTCTCCTGCATTGGCAGGTGGGTTCTTTACCACTGACACCACCCGGGAAGTCCTGAGTTTGTGTAGATCCACCCAGAATTTCCCTTGTCTAGCCAAATAGTAGAGAAGTAGTATGATCCTCGCAGAAATGTTTCATGAACAGCTGGACCTCTTGATGTCATAGAGGATGAGTTTGTTGCCAGGGAATCCCAGAGGTCTCAGGACTTCAGCCTTGACCTTCATTCTTGGCTGCTGTTGCTGTTCTGTAACAGGACATATTCGGAGTATTTGCCAGTGATGATGGTAGCTTGTAGGTATGTGAACAGCTACTTCCAAGACCTGGCATATGCCCCCTTGCTTGCTTTTCATTTTTGTTTTGAATGGTGCATGTGTGTGGTTACACTTGATCATTCTTTTCAGCTTCCCTGTAATACATAAATGTTAGACAATAAGGAATTCTGAGAAACAATGTAGAAAATTCTCAAGGCTGCTCGTGAAAAGAAAATGGTGATGACATGGGATTCTGTAACCACCCCCAAAGTCCAACAATCTATCCTCAGGGGAACCTGAGGAACAATGGCTCATCAAGAGCGGGGAAAAACACTAATATAAAACTCTTCATTCACATGCTATTTATCCTTTCATTTTAAATTGTAGCTTCCATCATTTAGTAAGCATTTTGGTCTCCAAGTGATTAATACCCTGCCAACTGGAGAAAATGACACTCTATTAGAGTGACCTCAAAATATGTAATTTCGTATTCCCTGGTACCTTCTTTCTTTGAAAGATAAAGGAGATAGGCTTTCTCCGCAGGAAAGAGTCATATCATGGCTGGTGATCAGCATCTTCACTTTCGGGAAGTGGAAGGTCCTATTGGCACATGCAGGATCTGAAAGAACCTTCAGAGAACAAAAATGCACCTTCCCCCCCTCTCAGTCCATATTCTAACCATCACTGATGACCTTTAAAATTTCATAGCTCATTTCTGATGATAGCCAAAGAAGTGACAGTTTTATAAGTCCATAAGTGCAAATGTAAAACAGAGTCCTTTTAATGAAGCTAGAAACATTAATTTTGCAAAGCAATCCATCACCTTCCAAAAATGTCATTAATCATGCCACTGCTGGGGACCACAGAAGTGTTGGGAATTCATGTATGTAAGCAATTTACAGCTCTTTTTTCCATCTTGTGTTCCGAGCCTGCACATTTTTTTCATCCCACTGAACTGTTCCAATGCGTTAATAATTCATATCTCTGAAACACAGCACAGGATTTTGTTCTTCCCCTCTCCCTCCAATGCAAGTGACGTTCTTCTTATCCAACAACAAGACAGAGGGGGCACATTCTTGGGAGGTGACCGAGAGCTTCTCTCAAAGAAAGACCAAAACAGTCAAGAAATTGTAAATGTAGACGAAAAGTAAAGGTTCCAGGTTAAATGTGATTTTTGCCAATTACTTACGGTGTCCTTCTTGGCTTCAGAGAAACGGTCCCTCCGATGTCAGTTTATCAAGTCTTGTTTCATTGTCTGGGAAGACATAATCGAGAGAGAGATGGCAGTTGGTAGTCTTATAGATGTGTGAGCCCTTGTTTTTAAATGCTGGCACTAGAGGAATGAATGAATAGTGTTTCTTGTACTTTGTGGACTGGAAGCAAAATTGACAAACCTAGAACAGTGAGAGAGAGAGATTTTGAAGAGGACTCACATCGTACAAATGATTTGCCACCGTAGCCCCTGGATAAGGTTTTTCAGTGCTCTTATAAAAAAGCAAGCATGCCAAGGAAACTGGCCTCCCTGGATCATTAGCTTGCTTTCCACCAGTTGATGCCAAGGAATCTGGCATCCCTGGATGATTAGCTTGCTTTCCACCAGTTAATGGAAGGAAACTGGCATCTCTGGATCATTAGGTTGGTTTCCAACAGTTGAACAGAGCCCTGCAGGATGCGAATACCAGGACCATTTCCAATTGTGAGGGAATCAGCACCACCTTCATCATAATCATTTGCATCATCATCATAACCACAACTGCCACCATCATGGCCATCACACTACCAGCACCATCATTATCATCCCCCCCACCAGCACTATCATCATCATCATCATAGCAATCATCACCGTCATCACTGCCACCACCATCATTATCAAGAATCACCACCATCATTATCACCACAGCCCATCATCATCATCATCATCATCAGAACCACTGCCATCATTATCACCACAGTCCATCATCATCATCATCATCATCAGAACCACCGCCACCATTATCACCACAGTCCATCATCATCATCATCATCATCAGAACCACCACCATCATTATCACCACAGTCCATCATCATCATCATCAGAACCACCACCATCATTATCACCACAGCCCATCATCATCATCATCATCATCATCATCAGAACCACTGCCATCATTATCACCACACCCCATCATCATTCCCACAATCATCATCAAGAACCACCACCATCATTATCACCACAGCCCATCATCATCATCATCATCATCAGAACCACCACCACCATTATCACCACAGCCCATCATCATCATCATCAGAACCACCACCGTCATTATCAATACAACCCCATCATCATCATCATCATCATCAGAACCACCACCATCATTATCACCACATTCCATCATCATCATCATCATCAGAACCACCACCATCATTATCAATACAACCCCATCATCATCATCATCATCATCAGAACCACCACCATCATTATCACCACATTCCATCATCATCATCATCATCAGAACCACCACCATCATTATCAATACAACCCCATCATCATCATCATCATCATCAGAACCACCACCATCATTATCAATACAACCCCATCATCATCATCATCATCATCAGAACCCCCACCATCATTATCACCACAGCCCATCATCATCATCATCATCAGAACCCCCACCATCATTATCACCACAGCCCATCATCATCTCCATGATCATGATCATCAGAACCACCACCATCATTATCACCACAGCCCATCATCATGATCATCATCAGAACCCCAACCATCATTAACACCACACCCCATCATCATCCCCATCATCATCCTCATCATCAGAACCCCAACCATCATTAACACCACACCCCATCATCATCCCCATCATCATCCTCATCATCAGAACCCCAACCATCATTAACACCACACCCCATCATCATCCCCATCATCATCATCATCATCAGAACCCCCACCATCATTATCACCACAGCCCATCATCATCATGATCATCAGGAACCCCACCATCATTAACACCACACCCCATAATCATCCCCATCATCATCATCATCATCATCATCAGAACCACTGCCATCATTATCACCACAGCCCATCATCATCATCATCATCATCATCATCATCATCATCATCAGAACCACTGCCATCATTATCACCACACCCCATCATCATTCCCACAATCATTATCAAGAACCACCACCATCATTATCACCACAGCCCATCATCATCTCCATGATCATGATCATCAGAACCCCCACCATCATTATCACCACAGCCCATCATCATCATGATCATCAGGAACCCCACCATCATTAACACCACACCCCATAATCATCCCCATCATCATCATCATCATCATCATCAGAACCACCACCATCATTATCACCACAGCCCATCATCATCCCCATCATCATCATCAGAACCACCACCATCATTATCACCACATTCCATCATCATCATCATCATCAGAACCACCACCATCATTATCACCACAGCCCATCATCATCATCATCAGAACCACCACCATCATTATCACCACACCCCATCATCATCATCCCCATCATCTGAACCCCCACCATCATTATCACCACAGCCCATCATCATCATCATCAGAACCACCACCATCATTATCACCACACCCCATCATCATCATCAGAACCCCCACCATCATTATCACCACACCCCATCATCATCATGATCATCATCTGAACCACCACCATCATTATCACCACCCCATCATCATCATGATCATCATCTGAACGACCACCATCATTATCACCACACCCCATCATCATCATCATCATCATCTGAACCACCACCATCATTATCACCACACCCCATCATCATCATCATCATCATCAGAACCACCACCATCATTATCACCACACCCCCATCATCATCATCAGAACCACCACCATCATTATGACCACAGCCCATCATCATCATCATCATCATCATCAGAACCACCACCATCATTATCCCCACCACCACAACCTTGCTTATTTAACTTCTATGCAGAGTACATCATGAGGAACGCTGGGCTGGAAGAAGCACAAGCTGGAATCAAGATTGCCGGGTGGAATATCAGTAACCTCAGACATGCAGATGACACTACCCTTATGGCAGAAAGTGAAGAGGAACTCAAAAGCCTCTTGATGAAAGTGAAAGAGGAGAGTGAAAAGGTTGGCTTGAAGCTCAACATTCAGAAAACAAAGATCATGGCATCTGGTCCCATCACTTCATGGGAAATAGATGGGGAAACAGTGGAAACAGTGTCAGACTTTATTTTTTTGGGCTCCAAAATAACTGCAGATGCTGATTGCTGTCATGAAATTAAAAGACGCTTACTCCTTTAAGGAAAGTTATGACCAACCTTGACAGTATATTAAAAAGCAGAGACATTACTTTGCCAACCAAGGTCCGTCTAGTCAAGGCTATGGTTTTTCCCGTGGTCATGTATGGATGTGAGAGTTGGACTGTGAAGAAAGCTGATCGCCGAAGAATGGATGCTTTTGAACTGTGGTGCTGGAGAAGACTCTTGCGAGTCCCTTGGACTGCAAGGAGATCCAACCAGTCCATCCTAAAGGAGATCAATCCTGGGTGTTCACTGGAAGGACTGATGCTAAAGCTGAAACCCCAATACTTTGGCCACCTCATGCGAAGAGTGGACTCACTGGAAAAGACTCTGATGCTGGGAAAGGTTGGGGGCGGGAGGAGAAGGGGACGAATGAGAGTGAGATGGCTGGATGGCATCACCGACTCTGTGGACATGAGTTTGGGTAAACTCCGGGAGTTGGTGATGGACAGGAAGGCCTGGTGTGCTGTGATTCATGGGGTCGCGGAGAGTCGGACACGACTGAGCCACTGAACTGAGCTGAGCTGACAACCCCTATCATCAGTACCATCATCATCACCACCGACATGACCGTCATCACTACCATCATTGTCATCATAACCACCATCAGCTCCATCACCAGCATTGCCATCATGACCGTAATACCACCACCAGCATCGCTCTCATCATGATCATAACCACCATCTCCAGCATCATTACCAGCATCATCTCATCATCCCCATCTTCCCATCTTCATCAGCCACATCCCCACATTTGGAATTGTGACCCTATTCCCTGAGAAATCTCTGTACAAACAATTCTATTGAGACACTCAGATTTCCACACTTTACACATCATGATGGGACTCCTTACTTTGCCCCTGCTTACTGAAGTCGGTCCTTCCCTTGAGGGCCATTCCCCCAATGAAGAGGGTTTTGCTCACCACAGAGGACAAAGCTGGTGTGAAACCAGGATCAGAAACCCCCCTTTCCCCACACCCAGGCGTCTGTGGTCATCTGTTCTTGCTCAGCAGCCTTCCCATATGGATGAGTCAAATAGGGGTAAAGTTACAGGCTATCAGTTCAGTTCAGTCGCTCAGTCATGTCCGACTCTTTGCGACCCCATGAATCACAGCACACCAGGCCTCCCTGTCCATCACCAACTCCCAGAGTTCACTCAAACTCATCTCCATCGAGTCGGTGATGCCATGCACGCATCTCATTCTCTGTCGTCCCCTTCTCCTCCCACCCCCAATCCCTCCCAGCATCAGAGTCTTTTCCAGTGAGTCAACTCGTCGCATGTATTGGCCAAAGTATTGGAGTTTCAGCTTTAGCATCAGTCCTTCCAATGGACACCCAGGACTGATCTCCTCTAGAATATCCCAGCTTGGAGCTCACTTTCTGGAGTGGAAGTTTATTAATGATAACAGTGCCGAGTATGTGTAGAAGTTACTGATGGCTTTCAGAAACGGTGAGCTGCCGGTTGCCATTGAGATGTATCAGTAACTGCAATTCTTTAAATTTCTTCTGTTGGAAGAAACTGCAGAGCATCACTCAAGGTGCTCGCCACAATTAAAGATAGTCTTTGGTTGAAGGTGGGCACTTACTTGGCTTCTAATGATTTTCTCCCATGTTTTGGGCTATCATAGCCATTTAGAACTGAAACTTTGCCTTTAAAACCTAAAATAGGTACCCCAGTTCCTTTCTTCCTCTTTTAGACATAGATAGGCCTGCGGTAGGGGTTTGGCGAATATCCCCGAGGCATCGTTGACTAGAAATGCATCTTCTCTCCCTCCCTGTCACCCCGCTTCTCTCTTCGTCTCCTTCCTTTATTTTGACACTTGGCTGTCCCGTTTTGAAAGCCGCACAGCCAAACCCATTCGCTGATCATTCCAGAAATGGCCAACATCTGGGAAGTGATTTTTCCCATTGGGCCAGAATCTGAAAGAAAGTAGGGAACATTTTCTGTTGTTGTTTCCACGTTTTCGTATCCGGAGCTATGAGATAATGTCTTCACAGCTGCAAAGAAATTAAAAAAAAAAAAAAATTAACTTCTGTGCAGGATATATTTATTTGTTAACTATCACCAGAAAAAAAAAAAACAAAACATGTAGAGGTGAGGTTCCATGAGAACAGATCTCCATTTGTATTTTGATCTTTCTGTTTTTCAGAGGCCATGGACTTGTATAATATTTTAAACCTGTTTTTCTTGGGCAAGACTTGTGTACTCTGATCTCATTTGTTACTCCACAATTTTGCAAAAAAATGAGGAGGTTTTTTTTCTTCCTTTTTGAACAACTGTATGAAATTAGGGCCCCAATTTTTTTTTTCATATCTATGTCTGTATGTGTATTACCCAACAGTGTCTAGTTCATGATTTCTCAGCCTTGACACTGTTGATCTTTGGGGCCAGATTATTCTGTGTTATGAGGTCTGTCCTGTGCATTCTTGGCTGTTCAGCATCACCCAGCATGCGTGCTTAGTCGTGTCTGACTGTTTGGGACCCCATGGACTGTAGCCCACGAGGCTCCTCTGTCCATGGGATTTCCCAGGCAAACATTCCAGGGTGGGTTGTCATTTCCTCCTTCGGGGGATCTTTCCGACCCAGGAATCAAACTTGTGTCTAGTGCATCTCCTGTATTGGCAGATGGATTCTTTAGCACTGAGCAACCCGCTGGTCTTTACCCAATAGATCCCAGTAGCTTTCCTCCCACCCCCAATCATAACACTCACATATACACACACATGAATATCTCCGGACATTACAGTCTGTGCCCGAGGGTAAAGTCACCCCTGTTGGAAACCACTGGTATAGTTCAATCAACGTGTGTCTAGTTCAGTATCTGTATTCAGACATGTACATCCATATCGAAATGTATACATATGAGTCTCTGATGACATATACAGTCATCTTCTTTGAAAGGGTAAACTTAGATACATGAGCCAGTAGATCAATTGCCGTAACAACGTTCTTTTTCATTTAGGCTTCCCTGATAGCTCAGTTAGTAAAGAATCCAACCGCAATGCAAGAGACCCCGGTTCTATTCCTGGATCAGGAAGATCCACTGGAGAAGGGAGAGGCTACCCACTCCAGTATTCTTGGACTTCCCTAGTGACTCAGCTGGTAAAGAATCCTCCTGCAATGCGTGAGACCTGGGTTCAATCCCTGGGTTGGGAAGATTCCCCTGGAGAAAGATACTACCCACTCCAGTATCCTGGCCTGGAGAATTCCACAGATGGTATAGTCCATGAGGTCACAAAGAGGCGGACACGACTGAGTGACTTTTTCACTTTTCCCTTATAACTTGGGAGTTTGGAAAGGTGCTCATTTCTGTCTCCATTTGAGATTCTAGGAAAGCATGAGGTACTTGTTTCTACAAAGCACAATTAGAAAAAATGCTTGGCTCCCATTCTATAGCAGTTCATTCTCCTGAATGCAAACAGCTGTAGGTCTCTCCTCAGCGGTGATGATTCTGGAGATGGGTCATGGCATATGTGGATGTGATAGCCTGTAAGAAAATTGAGCTTTTTTCCAGCCTTGAGCAGGCTAATGTGAAGTTGATCACAGAGAATCTTTTCCTTTCAATATCCACTATGTTTTTAAAATTTGGTGAGTGGGTCCTAAAGTCTGATTCCCTTATGACTTCTTTGCAAGTAAACTCTTTGCCTTTTTCAAAAAACCTTTTGTCTCTGAGCCTTCTTACATGCTTTTTTTAAAAAATTTAATTTTGGCTGTTCTGGTTCTTAATTGTTGCTGCTGCTGCTTAATTGTTACATGGCCTTTTCTCTAATTGAGGTGATCAGGGGCTCCTCTCTAGTTGCCGTGTGCAGCCATTTCTGTGGCTTCTCTTGTTGCAGAACACGGGCTCTAGGATGTGTGGACTCAATGGTTGTGGCTCCCAGGCTCTAGAGCACAGACGCAGTAGTTTTGGTGCTTGGGCTTAGTTGCTCTACAGCATGTGGGATCTTCCTGGAGCATGGATCAAACCTGTGTCTCCTGCACTGGTGGGCGGATTGTCATCCACTGAGCCACCAGGGAAGCCCTCCATGTACTCTTTATTTCAAGTATGTCACCTGTAAAGTGGTGGCCGTGGTAACGCTGCCTCTTTGGAGCCTGCTATGATGCCACACGATTCACTTGGGTCAGAACCTCACACGTAGCAATCCTCAGATCTGCAGAAGTCTTGGCTGCTGTTGTTAAGATGAGCAAGGCCCTGGTGCTGAAGGGCTTGGGATGCAAAAATGAATACTGGGAAGCCCTCAAGTCCTTCACAGGCTGGTCTGTGAAGTGAGGGCAGTGCAAGGGAATTTAAACAACTCGATCTAACCAAGGAATCACAGACAGTAACAGACACTTTACCAAAGAAAACAGACAGATGGCAAAGAAGCATATGAAAAAGATGCCCCACGTCGCATGTCATCAGGAAAATGACAGATTCCAACAGCGAGATACCGGCACACGTCCGTTAGAGTGGCCGTAATCTGGGAGACTGATGACATCAGATGATGCTGAAGAGATGGAGCACCAGGAACGCTCCCTTTTTGCTGCCGGGAACGCAAAATGGGGCAGGCAGTTTCTTATAAAACAAAACATACCCTTACTCCTCGGCATTTGTTCGAATAGGATGAAAACGTCTGTACACAATGAAACAGACATCCATGCCCATGAATGTGTAGATCCAGCTTTCTTGATTATTGTCCAAATTTGGAAACAACCAAGGTGTCTTCCAGTAGCTGAAAGGATGCTTCCCTTGTAGCTCAGCTGGTAAAGAATCCTCCTGCAATAAATGGAATAAATAAACTGAGATCCATCCAGATTATGGACTATTCCTGAGCACTACGCAGAAATGAGCTGTCAAGCCACAAAGAGACACGGAGGAAACTAAAATGCATATTATTGGAAGAAAGAGGCCCATCTGAAAAGGGTGCACATTGCAGGATTCCAACTCTATGTCCTTCTGGAAAAAGCACGACTATGCAGAAAGTGAAAAAGATCAGTGGTTGCAGGGGCTGGGGTGGGTAGCAATGAATAAGTGGAGCACAGAGGATTTATTTTTTTTCAGGCAGTGAAACTACTCTGTATACTGTCATTATGGATTTGTATAGTCATACATTTGTACAAACCCTTAGAATGCGCAATGAGTAGTGATCCGTGGAGTAAACTGTAGACTCTGGGAGACAATGATGTTTCACTGTAGGTTCGTCACTTGTAACAAATGAGCCACTGGTGGCGGTGCTGATGATGGAGAAGGCTGTGCATGTCAGGGAGCAGGGGGCTATATGAGTGCCTCTCTCTGTGCCTTTCTTTTAATTTTTCTATGAACCTAAAATTGCTCTAAAAATGAAAAATAATTTTTAATTTATTATCTGATTTGAAAACCTTAGCCTTTGACGTTTCTTGGAAAGCGCCTAGTTCTCCATGGAGAATGAAATTCAGATCTCTTATCTGCTCTCGCCACTTAAAGATTTTCTTTTCCTATGTGATGCATGGGACTAGCTTAAGGAGATTTTTAAATGGTAGCTTGAAGTCCTGCCTAGCTATTGTATAAGGAGAAAAGACCACTGAATTCTAGGTCATCTATTCTGTTAGGAAAACATAACCTGCCTTCCCAGGTGCTGGGTGCTTATAAATCTGCAGATACGACATTTTTTTTCTTGCAATTAATTTTTTTTTTCTGCAGATTGCGGTGTTGTCTTGGGGTTATTGCTCCTTCTCTTTCAGCCGATTTAATTCATCATGTTTTCTCAAGTGATCTCTCATTAAAACAGGCTATCTTTTGAACTTTGTATTAAAATAACTCAGAATCATGATGAATGGGCTAGAATACCATATGAGCCAGGGTCCTGGACTATGAGATGCTCTGTTTTAATTTGATTAATTATCCTGTACTCTCTAATGAATAACACATAAATTAGCACAGTGAAGAAGCATCTATCACAAGAAAACCACACGACAGAAATCTGACTTAGTAAAGTCAAGTAGAATGGGAAAACCCTGTACTATAGCTAGTCATTGTTTTTTCCTGCTTAGATTTTCCCCGCTACAAATGAAATTCAGCTAAACCAGTCCTGAATCTTCCATCCCATGTATATATCAAGGTGGTAGATTTTGCTTTAGTAGTAAAATAAGTCCTTCTAGGATTTATTGTATCCCCAAAGGGATACTAAACTATTTTGAAGGAATGCAAATAGTTTTCATTTACGGGGTACTGTATATTTTTTTCAAAAGCAAAATGGCTGTCTGAGGAGGCCTTACGAATAACTGTGAAAAGAGGAGAAGCGAAAAGCGGAGAAAAGGAAAGATATAAGCATCTGAATGCAGAGTTCCAAAGAATAGCAAGGAGAGATAAGAAAGCCTTCCTCAGTGATCAATGCAAAGAAATAGAGGAAAGCAACAGAAAAGGAAAAACAAGAGATCTCTTCAAGAAAATTAGAGATTCCAAGGGAACATTTCATGCAAAGATGGGCTCGATAAAGGACAGAAATGGTATGGACCTAACAGAAGCAGAAGATATTAAGAAGAGGTGGCAAGAATACACAGAAGAACTGTACAGAAAAGATCTTCACGACCAAGATAGTCACGATAACATGATCACTGACCTAGAACCAGAAATCTTGGAATGTGAAGTCAAGTGAGCCTTAGAAAGCATCACTACGAACAAAGCTAATGAAGGTGATGGAATTCCAGTTGAGCTATTTCAAATCTTGAAAGATGATGCTGTGAAAGTGCTGCACTCAATAGGCCAGCAAATTTGGAAAACTCAGCGCTGGCCACAGGACTGGAAAAGGTCAGTCTTCATTCCAATCCCAAAGAAAGGCAATGCCAAAGAATGCTCAAACTACCGCACAATTGCACTCATCTCACACGCTAGTAAAGTCATGCTCAAAACTCTCCAAGCTAGGCTTCAGCAATATGTGAATCATGAACTCCCAGATGTTCAAGCAGGGTTTAGAAAAGGCAGAGGCACCAGAGATCAAATTGCCAACATCCGCTGGATCATGGAGAAAGCAAGAGAGTTCCAGAAAAACATCTATTTCTGCTTCATTGACTATGGCAAAGCCTTTGACTGTGTGGATCACAATAAACTGTGGAAAATTCTGAAAGAGATGGGAATCCCAGACCACCTGACCTGCCTCTTGAGAAACCTGTATGCAGGTCAGGAAGCAACAGTCAGAACTGGACATGGAACAACAGACTGGTTCCAAATAGAAAAAGGAGTGCGTCAAGGCTGTATATTGTCACCTTGCTTATTTAACTTATATGCAGAGTACATCATGAGGAACGCTGGGCTGGAAGAAGCACAAGCTGGAATCAAGATTGCTGGGAGAAATATCTATAATCTCAGATATGCTGATGACACCACCCTTATGGCAGAAAGTGAAGAGGAACTAAAAAGCCTCTTGATGAAAGTGAAAGAGGAGAGTGAAAAGGTTGGCTTGAAGCTCAACATTCAGAAAACAAAGATCATGGCATCTGGTCCCATCACTTCATGGGAAATAGATGGAAAAACAGTGGAAACAGTGTCAGACTTTATTTTTTGGGGCTCCAAAATCACTACAGATGCTGATTGCAGTCATGAAATTAAAAGACGCTTACTCCTTGGAAGGAAAGTTATGACCAACCTTGATAATATAATAAAAAGCAGAGACATTATTTGCCAACCAAGGTCCGTCTAGTCAAGGCTATGGTTTTTCCTGTGGTCATGTATGGATGTGAGAGTTGGACTGTGAAGAAAGCTGATCGCCGAAGAATTGATGCTTTTGAACTGTGGTGTTGGAGAAGACTATTGAGAGTCCCTTGGACTGCAGGGAGATCCAACCAGTCCATTCTAAGGGAGATCAATCCTGGGTATTCATTGGAAGGACTGATGCTAAAGCTGATACTGCAATACTTTGGCCACCTCATGCGACGAGTTGACTCACTGGAAAAGACTCTGATACTGGGAAAGGTTGGGGGCGGGAGGAGAAGGGGACGACCGAGAATGAGATGGCTGGATGGCATCACCGACTCTGTGGACATGAGTTTGAGTGAACTCCGGGAGTTGGTGATGGACAGGGAGGCCTGGCGTGCTGGGATTCATGGGGTCGCGGCGAGTCGGACACGACTGAGCGACTGAACTGAACTGAACATTTTTTAAATGGTTGTGGTGATAATGGATAGCATCATCAACTCAATGGACATGAGTCTGAGCAAACTCCAGGAGGAGCCTGAAGTGCTGTATAGTCCATGGGGTCAAAAAGAATCAGACACGACTGAGCAACTGAATCCTGACACCCGAGTTATAACAGCAATAGAAGAGAATCCAGTTCATATTGCCTGATGATGTGTTGTCTCTGGTTGCTGTTTATGCTCATGAGCAACCAGCTTGACAATTTTAAATTAATCCTTATCCTCTGCTGGTCAGCATGCTAGAATCCAGGCCATCATGTGCCTCACAGGAACGTTTTATTATGAACCACGGATCGCCCTGTCGAGCTTTACAGCTGCTAAGCATCTATTCTGAAGAATAAGAGGGAACTTGAGAATGCCTTTAGAGCCGGCTGTGTTTCCACCCTCACTGTCATCCCCATCAACACGTAGCATCTTCCTAGAGTTGTTGACTCTATGGAGACCGAGGTGAGGCTTAGAGAGTGGAGGGCAGAGGGGCCTGGACCACGCTGGGGGTCATTGCCCTGGACAATCCATGCTTCCCCGAGGGAGATCAGCCCGAAGGCTGAGAGGCAGAAATGGACTTGAACTGGTGGAAAATTATGCACGCACACACGTGCATCCAGTGATCAATTTATTAGTTGATAAAGAGGGCTGCCTTTCTCAGTACCTGGATCGCTAGGAGGTCACCTGAAGAGCTACACGAAGTGCTTAGAGGAGAGGGAGACGGAGCCAACATTGGGAGTGCTGGTTCCACGTGGTTCCTTGAGGTCCCATGTAGCCCAATACGATGGACTGTTCTTCCCCCTTTACAGCAAGGTCATCAAGCTTCAGTGAGGGTCGCAACCATCGGGAGCCTTGTTAAAACACATTTCGCGGCACCCACCCTCTGAGCACCCGATTCTGTGGATCTGAGGTGAGACTCGAGACTGATGTGTTCTAACAGGCTTCCAAGTGAGGCCGATGCGGCAGGTCTCAAGATCGCACGTTGAGAACGACTGCTGCGGTGTCATGTATGCCCTAGGGTGTCTCTCTGGTGTCTTTCTTTCCCTAGTAACTTGTGCCAATTTCAGAGTATTGACACATTACATTCTCTGCCTCCCTGCCCCTACGTTCCTGTTCTGACCAATCTTCATTCTAGATTGTTGGTGTGGTTGAATCATTGGTTCATGTCCGACTCTTTCCAACCATGGACTGTAGCCTGCCGGGATCTTCTGTCTGTGGGATTTCCGAAACAAGAATACTAGACTGAGTTACCATTTCTTTCTCCAGGGGATCTTCCTGACCCAGGGAATGAACCTGCATCTCCTGCATTGGGAGGTGGGTTCTTCACTGCTGAACCACTTGGAAAGCTCTGGTCCTGAGTTCTAGCCCAGGAATCTAGGAAGCAAAATGTTTCTCTGAATTATGGGGGCTGCTCCAGCAAGTAAATCAAAAGTTGATCCAATCCAATCCAATCCAACCCAACAGAGGTCATGGGAATATCTATTGTAGACAGTTGGCCAGGAGTACAGCTAACAATTTGAACTTGCAGCTGGTGTTCAAAGCCAAGGAAGGATTGTTGGGGGCCTCCCAGGTAGAGCTAGTAAAGAACCTTCCTGCCAATGCAGGAGACCTAAGAGACAAAGGTTTGATCCCTGGGTCGGGAAGATTCCCCTGGAGGAGGGCATGGCAACCCACTCCAGTATTGTTGCCTGGAGACTCCCACGGACAGAGGAGCCTGGTGGGCTGTGGTCCATAGGGTTAGAAAGAGTGGGACATTACTGAAGTGACTTGGCACACCACAGGGATCGTTTTAATGTCTGATCTGTAGTTGGTTGGTCAGAAGCTCTGATGGTAGCCCGGGCTTGCTGTTGGCAGCTGAAGGTGGGGTCGGGGCAGTCCAAAGGGATTGAGCCCTTAGCCCGTGGGTTCTGAGCTGTCTCGGGGTAGACAGTGTCGGAGTCAAGTCACCCTGTTGATGCGAGCGAATTGCTTGATGGTGTGGAAAAACCACCATCCCTCCCACCCCCTGGCAGCATGCATGTTGGACTTGGGTTCAGGAACCCCAAAGAAATAGTGTTTGCTGATATGAGACTTTTATGTTCCCCCAAATGGGGCTATGAGTTATGGATTTCATTTTAATACAGCTCTGCACTGAAGCAGTGTTCTTCTGATTCTGAGCTTTTCGCAGACCACATGCCTTTAGAAGGACTCCAAAGAACCAAGTGACGTAGCAGTTCATAACACTGATGTTATTCCCAAGCAGTGGAAAATCGTTTTCTTTATCAGTACATCAGAACTTACTGAGGGCCCTCAGAATTTTGCCTTCTTCACAGTCCATCAATCACGTGAGCCAGGCAGGACTCCAGAACTTTCTGTGAATGTCTTCTACGTTATTAAGAGTCATTCCTTGTGCTGAGAGCTCTCTCATATGTGGATTTGCATCAGTTTTTATTTTTATTTTGGCTGCACTGGTAACCAAGATTTACTGGAACAATGTTTGTTCCTTGATGCACATGGGCTTTCTCTACTTGCGGCCAGCAGAGCTTCTCATGGCAGTGGCTTCACGTGTTACTGACCACAAGCTTCAGGGCACACGTGGGCTTCAGTAGTTGTGGTTCCAGACTCTGTAGAGTACAGACTCAATAGTTGCGGCACCCGGGCTTAGGTGCCCCGTGACGTGTGGAATCTTCTCAGATCAGGGATGCAACCCCTGTCTCCTGCAATGGGGGTAGCTTCTTTACCACCAAGTCACCAGGGAAGCCTGAGAGATTTGCATGTTGACACCTAGACATGACCATTCGCACATTTCCCCTGAAGTAGGAAATGGCAACCTGCTTTGGTATTCTTGCCTGCAAAATCCCATACTCGGCACTGAGGTTCACACTCACTGGAGAAGGAAATGGCAAACCCACTCCAGTATCCTGGCCTGGAGAATCCCATGGCAAGAGGAGCCTGGCGGACTGCAGTCCACAGGGTTGCAAAGACTCGGATGTGAATGACTACGCAGAGCCTAGACAGCAGCCTTGACTTTAGATGATCCCAGGGTGTCTTCGTAAACTTCTCTGTGATGATGTTTGTTTTTTTTTATTTTTTAATGTTTCGATGCTGTTGTTTATTTGTTATATGGAGCTGAGTTCCTCCAAACCTGATTCTCTACTGTATATCTTTATTTTTTTTTTTAGATTCAGGTGATACCATTATTATTATTATTTTTTTTTTTTTACAAAAACACTCCTCCTCGCATCTTTAGGAAGAGAAGAAGCTCATTTTCTTGAGAGCTCACAATTTATAATGGAGAGGTAACCTGGGATATGAAGTAGGGTCTTTTGAATCCATGTGGGTTGTGCTTTCTATGAAACATATTTTGATTGGAATCCACCAGGTGTTCTGTAATTTTTTTTACTTCCTGGGCTCTACTCTCTGCATCTCTAAAGAGAGGACATTGGTCCTCAGTCTCTCTTACCTGTCAGAATTCTCCTGGGTCTAGAATGTTCTTCAGCACCTGCTGTTGCCAGTATTGCTCATGGCTTGCATGGGTTCCTCAGATCCATGATAATGAGTGACCCACGTGGCCAGACAGGCCCCGGCATGATCCTTCTGGGCTTTGTGCCATCGCTGGACTTAACAACCTCCCTCCCCAGCCTTTCTGCAAACGCCTTTCTCCTCAGACATTGCTGGGCATTTCTCAGAAAGTTTCCCTTTCATGGTGGCGCCAAAGATGCGGCTTATCTGCATCATCATCTTGGTCCAGCCCTTGAGTTATCGATTGTGAGGTTGAGGACCATCTGTCTCTGTGGTCTTCCCAGCCTTGAGTCCTGTGGGGTCTGTGGTCTTGCCTCCTGGGGCTCACACTGGATGGACCCTGTGTTATGTCGTTCTCATCTGCTTTTGACCTTTCTTCGTGGACACTGTAAATGCTCTGGAGAGAGTTATTAGAGGTGCTGGGATTCCCCGGTGGCTCTTTAGTGGTAAAGCATCTGCCTGCAAAGCAGGAGATGAGGGTTCTATCCCTGGGTCGAGACGATCCCGTGGGGAAGGCAGTGGTCATCCACTCCAGTATTCTTGCCTAGAGAATCCCATGGACAGAGGAGCCTGGAGGGCTACAGTCCAGGGGGTCACAAAGAGTCAGACATGAGTTAGCAACGAAACAGCAACAGTTAGAGGCGTTAGTTTATTAGAGGATAAAGTGTCAGCAGCCAGAAGGTCTGAAAGTTAATAACCTCTCACCCCTCTGCTCTTGAACGGATTTGAGAGTTTTGAGCTGGATTCCAGGGTTGGAAAAGTCCCTGAGACAGGCTTCCATGTTAACTGGGACCCTGTAACCTCTTTCCTTTGCAAAGTTCCCTGTATTATAAGACAATGACATGTCAGTCACAGCTCACACGTGTCTTGGCGTTCAGCAAGAAGAGGGATTGCATGACCCTCAAAGGTCTTCTCGCACTTGTAATTCCACTGGGAGCATCTGACTCAGAATCCTGCAGTTTCTAAACATTTCGAGCGGGTGTTTGGCGTCACGGTTGGGGTTCCTTTCCTTGTCCTGTCTGTTCTTAGAGCACAGGCTTGGTGCTAGTATCGGATAGATCGTAACACTTTGAAGAGAGAGATGGACAGAGATGCTCACCGACACAGTGGCATGGTGACCGTTAGTGATTTTTTTTAAATAATTCTATTTTTTAAAATTTACTGGTCATGCCAGGTCTGCATTGCTGCATGGGCTTTCCTCTAGTTGTGGAGAGCTGGGGCTCCTCTCTAGTCATCGTGTGTGAGCTTCCCTTGGTGGGGGCTTCTCATTGAGGTGCTGCCCAGGGCTCGAGATGGCTTCTCATTGAGGTGCTGCCCAGGGCTCGAAAGCATCTGGACCTGAGCAGTTGCAGCAGAAAGGCTCAGTAGTTTCCGACCCCGGTCTCTAGAGCATACCGTCAGTAGTTGGGGTGCATCGACTTAGCTATTCAGGGGCCTGTGAGGTCTTCCCCACCCAGGGAATGAACCCAAGTCTCCTGCACTGACAAGCAGATTCGTAACCACTGGACCACCAGGGAAGCCATCAGACACAAAACTTCAGATCCACAAGCTTATTGAACAAGTGGCAGAAAGGCCCCAAACCTACACCTCTGTGTATGACTTTCAAGAGACAGAAAATGAAAGATTAAAAAAAAAAAAAGAAAGCCTGAAGAAAAGTCAAAAGTGAAAAAAAATGTTAGTCGCTCAGTCATGTCTGACTCTTGCGACCCCATGAACTGTAGCCCGCCAGGCTCCTCTGTCCATGGGATTCTCCAGGCAAGAATACTGGTGTGTGTAGCCATGCCCTTCTCCAGGGGATCTTCGCGGCCCAGGGATTGAACCCGGGTCTCCTGCATTGCAGGCCGATTCTTTACCATCTGAGCTACCAGGGGAGCCCGCCTGGTAGTAATTTTGAAGAGAGCCCTGGAATCCCACTTGACTCACCTGACCAACTGTGCAGAGTCAGCATTCTAAGAGCCCTCAGTTAGCTTTGATATAGTTTAAAAAAGAAAAAAAAAGGTTTTCAATTGCTTACAGATAAGAGCAGCTTTTGTACACTACCCTTCCCAGGCAGGACAAGATTAAATCCCGCTGTAGCTCAGAAATCTAGTGAAGTCATTGCTTTAGTTTGTGCTAAGAGGTCTCCTAATTTTCTGCTTTGTTCACCTATAAAACAGCCTGCAATTAAAACATAAGAGCAACACTAAGGAAAGAAAAGACTTAAGAGGACTTCTAGACATCACTACTCCTCTAATGCTGCCCAAAGTGTCTTTTTGCTATTGTTCAGTTGCTCAGTGGTGTCGGACTCTTGTGACCCCACGGACTGCAGCACGCCAGGCTTCCCTATCCTTCACCATCTCCCGGAGCTTGTTCAAACTCATGTCCATCGAGTCGATGATGTCATCCAACCATCTCATCCTCTGTCGCCCCCTTCACCTCCTGACCTCAATTTTTAGCGAGTTGCGAATATCCACATCACTGTCTTTCCAGAGAAAGGTAGTAAAAGATGTAATTAACAGTTGGCGGAAAGTTATGTTTCTAAATTGCTGTTCCACATTGCTCTTGCATTTTTTTTCTCCTTTGATCATGGTTTGAATTCTTCACAGGGACTTTGACGTGTTTTCTTTAACAATATTTCCACTGGTCCTTTCAGTTGCTTGGTACGCAGGCTCACACGAAAGTACAGATGAACACAGCTGCCAATAACGAGGCAAAACACATTGCAACAACTATACGTTCTTTGGTGAATACGCTCAAGACACCATGATTCTCTTAGTTTCAGGAAAAGTATCTTAACCTCCAGTGAAATTGCTGCTGCTGCTGCTGCTAAGTCACTTCAGTCGTGTCCTACTCTGTGTGACCCCATAGACGGAAGCCCACCAGGCTCCCCCGTCCCTGGGATTCTCCAGGCAAGAACACTGGAGTGGCTTGCCATTTCCTTCTCCAATGTGTGAAAGTGAAAAGTGAAGTCGCTCAGTCGTGTCCGACCCTTAGCGACCCCACAGACTGCAGCCTACCAGGCTCCTCCATCCATGGGATTTTCTAGGCAAGAGTACTGGAGTGGCTTGCCATTGCCTTCTCCAGTGAAATTGCAGTGCCCCCTAAACTAGCTTGGTTCATTGAGGAAGAGCTTCGTTGGGACTTGAAGTGGAGAGACGTGTCTTTGGGCAGAAGTGGTGACCTGCTCACCTCCTATTTCGTGTGTACGCGTGTTCCTCTTCCACGCCAAAGGGGCTACCCCTCCATACTGCTCTTAGGTCTTCCCAGAACAGGGTTAATTCCTTTACCACTCTCATCTCCTATGAGAAATACACCTCATAGCGACTTACTTTTGTTGAAACTGTGGCGTTGGAGAAGACTCTTGAGAGTCCCTTGGACTGCAAGGAGATCCAACCAGTCCATCCTAAAGGAGACCAGTCCTGAATATTCATTGGAAGGACTGATGGTGAAGCTGAAACTCCAATGCTTTGGCCACCTGATGTGAAGAACTGACTCACTGGGAAAGGCCCTGATGCTGGGCAAGATTGAAGGCAGAAGAAGGGGACGACAGAGGATGAAATGGTTGGATGGCATCACTGACTTGATGGACATGAGTCCGGGAGTTGGTAATGGACAGGGAAGCCTGGCATGCTGCGGTCCCCGGGGTCACAAAAAGTCAGACAGGACTGAGCTACTGAACTGAACTGAACTATAGTCCCCTTCTCCTCCTGCCTTCAGTCTTTCCAATGAGTCAGTACTTCGGATCAGGATTGGAGCTTCAGTTTCAGCATCAGTCCTTCCAGTGAATAATTTAAGACTGATTTCCTTTGGGATTGACTTGTTTGATCTCCTTGTGTCCAAGGGAATCACAGGAGTCTTCTCCAACACCACAGTTCAAAAATACCACTTCTTCAGTGCTCATCTTTCTTTAGGGTCCAACTCTAACATCCACATGTGACCACTGGAAAAACCATAGCTTTGACTACATGGGCCTTTGTCAACAGAGTAATGTCTCTGCTTTTTAATATGCTGTCTAGGTTGGTCATAGCTTTTCTTCCAAAGAGCAAAGCGTCTTTTAATCTCATGCCTGCCGTCACCATCTGCAGTGATCCTGGAGCCCAAGAAAATAAAGTCTGTCTTTAATATTAAGTTTCAAAGGAGTTTTAACATCTCACGTTTATGCCCTAGGACCTAATATGCCATTTACATCAGACTTTTGGGGTCTTTTCTATCTTTCTTCCCCGTTTCTTCTGCTTCCTCTCCCATGGCTCATTCTTGTCTCTTCTTCCCAGTCTCGTCTTTCCCACCAACACTGAGACCCACACAGGTGATTCAGACTGAAGTTAGGGCCACTTTGAAGGAAGGGTTAGAAACTCAAGAATGTGTGGCTGACCCACCTCGGAAAGAACCCTTCCAGATCTTTGAAGTCGATGGTCGCTCCTACCTGAGGAATGCCGCCTCTCTGCCCCTTTCAGCCTGGACACTTTATTCCAGAGATATTTGTTTACTTTCTCAACAAGCAGGGTATGGTGATGGGGGAGAAATTCCTGGAACTGGGAGGATCCACACAATTTCCAGGCGAAGCAAGAACTTGAGAGCCATGTCTGAGCACGCCTGCCTTTATAGGCTGTGTTCATCACTGTTCTTGTCTCCGCTGTGAAGGAGGAGGTGGTAAGAGAATGAGGTTTATACAGACGTTTCTTTATTTTTTTTTAGGTTTCCCAGGAACAATACTGTCGTTGTTTAATTTATGTAGGTGCTCTGTTGCTCATGCTTCCCTTACTTTGTAATAACGAGTCATTAACTCAATTTTAGTTATTACCTTTAACGCTCCCTCTCAACCTACCAAGGTTGGATTTCTTTCTGCACAAGTCACTTATTCTGTCTTGAAATTTCTTCCAGGGCTTAATGTGATTTTCGTGGAGAGGGCACGATTTACCAGAATTTTCTTCTGAGAATGTACATTTGAATACCAAATGTAGTTTACATATCCGCAGTCACAGCTGTGGTAGGGATGAATTCAGAATTAACACATCTTCTTGGAGGAGATTAAAGTCGGAAGACTGTTCCTTGGGATGTGCTAACAGAAGCCGGTACCTCCAATTCCATAATTCCATGGTGTCTCCCCTCATTCCATCGGGGGTAGCGAGTAATAAAAGTTGCATGCAGCCCTTTCCCCAGGATGGAATTTGTAAGCGTATTCCTTGTCAAAATTCATAGCAAAGTGGTAATAAAAGGAATGCTTTCCCACATGGCATTGTATAACGCTTGCTGTTCTATAAATTTTCTTTAGATGACTCTATTTCAGTTCAGTTCAGTTCAGTTCAGTCGCTGAGTCATGTCCGACTCTCCGCGACCCCATGAATCACAGCACGCCAGGCCTCCCTGTCCATCACCAACTCCCGGAGTTCACTCAAACTCATGTCCACAGAGTCGGTGATGCCATCCAGCCATCTCATTCTCCGTCATCCCCTTCTCCTCCCGCCCCCAACCTTTCCCAGCATCATAGTCTTTTCCAGTGAGTCAACTCGTTGCATGAGGTGGCCAGAGTATTGCAGTTTCAGCTTCAGCATCAGTCCTTCCAATGAACACCCAGGATTGATCTCCTTTAGAATGGACTGGTTGGATCTCCTTGAAGTCCAAGGGACTCTCAAGAGTCTTCTCCAACACCACAGTTCAAAAGCATCAATTCTTTGGCGATCAGCTTTGTCACAGTCCAACTCTCACATCCATACTTGACCACGGGAAAAACCATAGCCTTGACTAGACGGACCTTTGTTGGCAAAGTAATGTCTCTGCTTTTTAATATACTATCAAGGTTGGTCATAACTTTCCTTCCAAGGAGTAAGCGTCTTTTAATTTCATGGCTGCAATCAGCATCTGCAGTGATTTTGGAGCCCCCCAAAAATAAAGTCTGACACTGTTTCCACTGTTTTTCCATCTATTTCCCATGAAGTGATGGGGCCAGATGCCATGATCTTTGTTTTCTGAATGTTGAGCTTCAAGCCAACCTTTTCACTCTCCTCTTTCACTTTCATCAAGAGGCTTTTGAGTTCCTCTTCACTTTCTGCCATAAAAGATGGTTAGCACCATTATTTCTTAAATAATTTACACTTGATTTTGTATACAAGCCTTTGTTCAGTTTTTTATATTCTCATGGTGAATCTCTTGGACGCTGAATCTCTTCTCTATGCGAGGCAAACTAGTGAAGCCATTTCCTGAAATGTCTACCTAGTGAAGATGAACAATTTGTTCATCTCTGTCTGTTTATTTCCTTCTTTTCACTTCCTCATGACCTAATGATTAAAGTGTAATTTCATTTATGACTCCCTATTCCATTCATTTATCTATTCAGCCAGCAGTTTTTAAGATTACAAGGGACCCAGTGGTGACGGGGGAATACAGATACGTTCTGTATTTGAGGAAGTCATAGGTAGGGGGTGGGGGGGGTGACGATCATTAAAGAAAAAACAATACAAATACATTTATACCTGACCACCATCTAGAGTGCTTTGGAACAGAAGTACAGGGAAGCCCAGGGCATGTGCCACTGGGGAGCTGTCGTAGTCAGGGAGTTGGGCATCAGGGAGGGCTTCCTGGAAGAAGTGGCGTGGAAGTCGCCTTGGGGAGCGGACAAGTCCCGGATAGGAAAATAGCACTTACAGAGGTTCTCATTCCTGGACAGGCTGCCAGGTGTCAGGAAATGAGGCAGAGAATGTGGCCAGACCCTGGGTTCCAGTGGTGGGAGCCACAGGGGAGGTCTGGGCGTTTCAGGGGGTAGGTTTGTGTGGTCAGATACTGTTTTCCTGTAGAATTCAGTTCACTGTGAGATAGTTGTCGAATGTGGAGGGAAATTTACGGGGAGGGGTTAATGAAAAGATTGCTTGTTTCCTGAGGGTAATCCATAACAAAAGAACTTGTACTGTAAACAACAAACATAAACATTGAGCTTTTTTTTTCTCTCTCTCTTTAAGTAGATTTTGTTTTAGAGCTTCTTAGCTTCACAAAGGGAGAAGGAAATGGCAACGCACTCCAGTATTCTTGCCTGGAGAATCCTGTGGACAGAGAAGCCTGGAGGGCTGCTGTCCACAGGGTCGCACGGAGTCGGACATGACTGAAGCAACTTAGCATGCATGCATTGGAGAAGGAAGTGGCAACCCACTCCAGTATTCTTGCCTGGAGACTCCCAGGGATGGGGGAGTCTGGTGGGCTGCCGTCTATGGGGTTGCACAGAGTCGGACACGGCTGAAGCGACTTAGCAGCAGCAACAGCAGCTTCACAAAAAGATTGAGCAGAAAATACCAAGAGTTCCCATACACCCCATGGCCCCCATATATGCACAGCCTCCCTCGTCACCAGCATCCCACCCGAGTGGTACATCTGCTGTGCTAAGGAACCATCACTGACACACGGTCAGCACCCCGGGTCCACAGGTTACATCTGGGTTCATCTTGCTGTCCATTCTGTGAGTTTTGGGTAAATGTACAGTGACATGTTCCGCAGTGACAGTGTCACACACAGTTGGTTCATTGCCCTAAAAATCCTCTGTATTCTCCCTGTTCATCCCTCCCTCCCTGCAACTGCTGGCCACCACTGATGCGTTTACTGTCTCCATAGCTTTGCCTTTCCTAGAACGTCGCAAAGCTGGACTCGTACAATGTGTAGCCTTTTCAGATTGGCTTCTTTCACTTAGCAATATGCATTTAAGCTTCCTGAGACATATTTAGAGTGGATGTATAGTTGTGACTTCCCTGGTGGCTCAGGTGGTAAAGCGTCTGTCCGCAATGCGGGAGACCTGGGTTCGATCCCTGGGTCGGGAAGATTCCCCGGAGAAGGAAATGGCAACCTACTCCAGTACTCTTGCCTAGAAAAGCCCATGGACGGAGGAGCATGGTGTCCATGGGGTCGCAAAGAGTCGGACACGACTGAGCGACTGACACGACACTCAACTTTCACTCGTAGTTGTTGGTCACTAGCAAAGACTCATTAAAAAAAAAAAAATACTTCGAGGGACTTCCCTGGTGGTCTAATAGGCAAGACTGTGCGCTCCCAATGCAAGTGGCCTGAGATCGATCCGCGATCAGGGAAATAGTTTGCACACGGGCCAAGTTAAGAGTTTGCATGCTGCAATTAAAGATCTGCTTGCTGTAACTAAGAACGGCTGCAGCCAAATAAATAAATATTAAAAAAAATTTTTTTTAAATACTTTGAGCCATGAAAATGTCTAGTCTCAATTGAAGTCTCCTGAACACCCCTCTTAGCTGCTGTTGAATATACGAGAAACTTGTGAGTGTATCAGCAATACAACGGAATATCCTTACAACGATGAATAAAATCAAGTATTTTGTTTCTTAATTCCAAGGTCATAGAAAACTATTCTGCATTAAAGCGAAATTCCTAAATTTCAATTCATGCCTTCTTTTTAAAAACCCTCCATTTACCACGAAAAGAAAATGGATTGAGTCACAGCTAGTGATGCTGTGGTTTCAAAGGGCTGATTTGTTAAGTTTCGGTCTGTCATGGGTTCTCTGGAGTGGTTTCAGGTCAGATGTTCCATGTTGCTGTTGGGCACTCATTCAGGGGCACGTTCGTGAAACTGCACCCTGGTTAGCCCTTATGGGAAATACCACACCATCACCTCCAAAACAAGAGGGATCTGTTCTAATTCTCTTTTTTTCTCGGCAAATGACTGTATTGAGATAGCTAGTTTTCATCTGTCTTTATCCTTCCCTTGTGGGTCGTCTTTGAGTGAAGTGTTTGCTTTACTTGAAGCTTTTGAAGAATTATTTTTTTTTCTTGAAGGGAAAAATCAAAAGGCTGGAAATGAAGAGACTTTGGAAATATCATTGAAATAGTGTCTGGGTGCAGCTGACTGAACTCACATAAACTCTTTGAAAGTTGGACTGACTGGCATTCGTGTTTGATCTCGTTAAACCAATAAAATACAGGATGTAATCTTTCTATAATTACCAAAGTCTCACTGTCTGATGCTACCTGGAGGTTAAAGTGATGATTCTAGAGGCAAATATCTTTCATGCCTAATGTACTTTGGCTCTTTATTTTTGCTGGCTTTCAGCCAGAGCGAGACTTTATTGCAGATACTGTATTTTATTTTTTGTTGTCAAGTGGCTTAACTGGTGAAGGCTATTGTAATCCGGCTAAAAATTTCCCCCCGGGCGGGATGTTGAAACGCTCTGGGTTTTTATATTTTCCCATTGCTTTTCTGCTCAGAGAGCATTCCAGGTAAGCTGCAGAGGTGGATGGTGGGGTGTTCGTGCACACCTGGCCCAAACACAGTGGCCGGAGCTCATCGGGGGTTTACAGACATCCGCCATGCCATTAGGCAGGGTTCTTAGACGTTCTTTGTAGAGATAAATTGTGTGGAAGACGCTGATTGATAAAACCAAAAGCATAGGGCAGCTGCAAAACCTTGTCATGGGCGATTGTTTTAAAGAAAACAGGAAACTTAAAAGCCCAAAAGGAAATAGAGACTTTGGGTGGGGAAGTGTGTGTGTGTGTGTGTGTGTGTGTGTGTATGTGTAGAAATTTCTACCTGGAGAAAATTCCATGAGTAAATTCAAAAGACAGATAATGTACTGGAAACCTTTTACTTAAAACAGTAAATAACAGGCAAATTATTACTAAATCTAATTGGTTCCAATAGCTGCAGTGTCTAAGAAGAGGGTGGACACTCCAAAATAGAATTGGCAAAATGCAAAGACAGTTCACTTTAGAGCAAATACAAGTGGCCAGTCAAAGGCAGTTAAAGCAATTACCCCCTCATCACATTGGCCAGTGTTGGAAATTGCTACCCCTCATGGAAGAGCTGGCTCATTTGAAAAGACCCTGATGCTGGGAAAGATTGAGGGCAGGAGGAGAAGGGGATGATGGAGGATGAGATGGTTGGATGGCATCACCGACTTGATGGACATGAGTTTGAGTAGACTCTGGGAGTTGGTGATGGACAGGGAGGCCTGGCGTGCTGCAGTCCGTGGGGTCGCAGAGAGTCGGACACGGCTGAGCGACTGAACTGAACTGAACTGAAGGGAAGAAAACATGCTACTTCCCACCCCAACCCGACCCATCTCACCACCCCAAACCCCCTCACTCTCTGAGCCTCACTAAAAAGATGAAACCAGTTAGCACAGGATGCGTGTTATACACAAAAGCTGGGAGTTTCAAAGTCCAGGATTACTCTTCCACTCCTCAGAACAAAAATAATGGCAAACATAGTAAAATTTATAATCACGATCGTCTTTTTTTTTTTTTTAACATCTAACTCTGTGCCAACCATTTTGCTAAGCACTTTACCTGGATTATCGTTTTAATCTTCCCCAGCAAGCTATAACATCCTATCTTCTGTAATAAAAAAGTTAATGATTATAATCATAATAAACCTTTCATGCCTGCTTGCTGTTGCCCCCAATATTTCTTTCTAAGGATAGCTTTTCATTTTTAATGATTCATGGGAAATTTGGCCTCAAATGAAAGTGCTTTGGTGGAGGAAATGCGTTGGTCTTAAATCCCAGGAAAATGTCAATGACAGATGGGCTCAGTGACTGTCGGTGTGCAGGCCCATGGGACCGGCGGCAATGTGTGTTTCAGCCTGGGGCTGGCAGTCATGTTTGCGTTTGCCAAGCGGCTGAAGGCACCCTTCCCTGGATTTGTCAGTTGTTGAGGTTTAACCATTTTACCTCCAAAGTGAACAGAAGGATTCTGACCAAGGTGTGCCATGAATGGAGCTTCTCACAGCCCTTATCGTCTATTTTTTTTTTTAACCCTCTGACATATACTAAGCGAAAAGTGTTCTTTCCAGTCGTTTGTAACCTGTTCCGCTTTCTGCGTGTTTACCCCATCTCCTGTCCTATTCCCTGCTCCAGCCGCTCCACCTGATCTGATATTCTCTGAGCTTACAATGGTGGGAACTGTCTAGTTCGATTCCCACTCTCCTTGTGGTTTGTACCTCTGGAGATTTCATTCACAGCCCGCTCTAGTCTCGCTGTGTCCCTCACTTTTCTTCACCATGGCACTCGTAGCTGAGTTTCACCACTGGCTGCAGGATGTGTGTATATATATATATTATTTGCCCTCTTTGACTCCCAGTGCCTTCAGTGTGAGGATGCTTGTGTGGTCCGTGGAACGATCATGTAGGTGATTATGACAGATAACCAGAGCAAATGCTTATACTGTCTCGATCACGATATTTATTGATAATACTCAGGTCAGTGGCATATGACCCCGCTGGTAATATTTTTGTCAGCCCATCACTGGGGGCAGGGAGCAGTTGCCATGCCTGCTTCTGCAGCCCTGGGCACCCTCACGATTGGCCTACGAAGCTGGTGCAGTTGCCAGTGTGAAGGTTTCAAGTGGAGAGGAAAGAGGAAGCCCTGTCTCCAGGACCACACTCCCGTTGAGGAGCTTAAGACTCAGATGAGGGAAAAGAGATCCCAGAGCAGGAGGGTGTGTGCTGCATCTCTCAAGAGCAGAGGCAGAGTTGCAGAGGGCCTGCCTGTGTGTCCAGCAGAAGGAAGATCTGGAGGGGAAGCCGGTGGAAGACGTTCCCAGGTCAGGGATCCCAGGGCAAGGGGCAGGATGCAATGACCTGACTCAGGGAGGCAGAAGGTCTTCAGACCACATTGTTGTCATTGAGTCCCTCAATCGTGTCCGACTCTTTGCAACCCCATGGACTGTAGCCCTGCCAGGCTCTTCCATCCATGGGATTTTCCAGGCAAGAATACTGGACTGGGTTGCCGTTCCCTTCTCCAGGGGATCTTCCTCACCCAGGGATCGAACCCAGATCTCCTGCATTGGCAGGAAGATTCTTGTCCATCTGAGCCATCAGGGAAGCCCCCCTCAGACCATGACCCTGCTGAAGGAGGTGATCAAGATCTGGCCTTGACCTAGTCGCCAAGGTTGGGAGTCCATTTGCTTTAGCCCTGTGTCTCTTTGGAAGGAACCTCACTGGTTCCCATCTCTAGGGCGTGAGCACAGGGCACTCAAGTTGGGGTCAGGCTGTGGTCTGCCAGACCTGGTCCCTGGAAGTCCCAGCAGGATCCAACCCCACATGGGACAGGCTGCAAACACCCTTCCCAGACAGGACGAGGAGGGGAGAAGTTCTCCTGATGCCCCAGACCCCGCCCCCAGCGTTGCCATAACAACATACTTCTCAGCGTTTGGCCCCTGCTTCTTGTTGCTATTGTTAACCCTATTTATGGGCCTCCCAGGCGGCTCAGTGGTAAGGAACCCATCTGCCAATGCTAGAGATGCAGGTTCCATCCCTGTGTCTCCAGCAAGATGTCCTGGAGACGGGAATGGCTACCCCTACTCCAGTATTCTTGTCTGGGAAATCTCAGGGACAGAGGAGCCTGGCGGGCTAACTCCCTGGGCTTGCAAAGACTCAGACATGTCTGAACACAGCACACTCTGCTTGTGACCAATACGTTGGTCTGCCTCACGCCCTTGTAAACTTTGTCACCAGTTTTTTATGAAACATTGGGTTTTCCCATAATGGCCTCTTTCTTGAACACATTATTGCCAGTGATTAAACCACGTCCACCGTTTGTCCAGCTTTGGCCCCCAGGCAGTCTATTAAATTCTTGTGTCTCTGATGTCAAGCCTACACAAGACCATGCGTGACCTCAGTCCAGGCTGTTCGTACACAACGCCAGCCCTTATTGATGGACTGGTGGGCATTGATAACGTAGGGAGATATCAGTACCCACTGAGGATGGGTGTGGCTCAGCGAGGGGGTAAGGAGGTTAATATCAGATGATCTAAATTGTTAGGGGCATTCAGCGATCTGGGGGAGTTAAGCTTGTAAAGGAGGCTTGAGTTAGTATGATGGAGACACTTAATGGGGAAAGCTTTCCTGCAGGACTGAGATCTTTTAGCCGAATGATTATTAGATGGAAGAGGGAAATTTCGAATCCTAAACAGTTGAGATCGACCCAGTGATTCTGAGAATCCTGCATTAGGAAGATATGTTATTGTGAGTGGAAGAGCAAATATCCATACAATAGTATCTGACAGTGACAAAAGAATGAATGGGATATTGATGTGTGTGACAGTATGGATGAAGCAAAAAGACGGCTGTTCGGTTGCTGAGTTGTGTCCAACTGTTTGCGACCTCATGGACTGCAGCGCACCAGGCCTCTCTGTCCTCTAGTATTTCTCCTGGAGCTTTCTCAGACTCATGCTCATTGGGTCGGTGAGGCCATCTCATCCTCTGTCACCCCCTTCTCCTTCTGCCCTCAATCTTTCCCAGCTTCAGGGTCTTTTCTAATGAGTCAGCTGTTTGCATCAAGTATTGGAGCTTCAGCTTCACCATCAGTCCTTCCAGTGAATATTCAAGATGGATTTCCATTAGGATGGACTGGTTTGATCTCCTTGCTGTCCAAGGGACTCTCAAGAGCATAATCTAAAACATGATGAACCTAAATAATCCAGACACAGAAGACTACGTATGTTCTGATTCCATTTACATGAAGTGTCCAGAGTAGGGAAATTTCTAGAGAAAGAATGTATGTGAGTGGTTGTCAGAGTCTGAGAAGAGGGACTGCAAAATGGACAGCTTTGTGTCAGCAGAGATGAAAAAGTTCAACAACTAGTGGTGATGGTCGCCCAGCCTTTCTACTAAAAACCACTGAATTATACAGTTTAAATGAGTGCCTTTTCTGTATGCGAATTATGTATCAGTAAATTTGTAATAAGGATATTTTGGGAGTGGGATGGTTTGGGAGAATGGCATTGAAACATGTATGTTGTCATATGTGAAACGAATCACCAGTTCAGGGTCGATGCATGATACAGGATGCCCGGGGCTGGTGCACAGGGATGACCCAGAGGGAGGATAAAGGGAGGAGGGACGAGGGAGGGGGGCTCAGGAAGGGGAACTCATGTACACCCAGGGCGGATTCATGTCAATGTATGGCAAAACCAACCAATATAATATTGTAAAATAATTAGCCTCCAATAAAAAACAAATAAATAAATAAAAATAAAAGGTACATTATTGGTTTAGTGTTCTTTTGAGTGCAAACAAAGGTGATACTATTCTATTCACTATGATATTCTTAAAATTAAAAGTTTAGGCATTCAGACATAGGTAATGGACAGGGAGGCCTGGCGTGCTGTGATTCAGAGGGTCGCAAAGAGTCAGACACGACTGAGCGACTGAACTGAACTGAATGGGCTACTTTAATCTCGTATCCAACCTTGAACTTCAGAGAACAGGAGGTCACAGCGTCTTAATTACCAGGTGACCGTTTCCATTAGCGCTCCCAACCTATCCCAGCCTAGCAGAGTCTGATGTAAAGTGTCATAATCCAACCAAAAGTTTAGTCATGTCCGATGACAAGTGTCAAATGCAAGTTCAGAATCTAGGGATGATAAATCATAGTTCTGCAGAACTGTAATTCGAAAAGATATATGCTCCTCTGTGTTCATGGTGTCACTATATACAATAGCCAAGATATGGAAGCCATGTAAATATCCATCAGCAGATGAGTGGGTAAAGAAACTTATGTATACAATAAAATACTAGTCAGTCACAGAAAAAAAATGAGATAATGCCATTGGGAGTGACATGGATGGATGCAGAGATTATCACAGCAAGTGAAGTAAGTCAGAGAAAGGTCAATAGCATATGCCGTCGCTTACATGTAGAATCTAAAACACGACACGAATGAACTTATCTATGAAGCGGAAAGAGACTCGCAGGCATGCAGGGCAGACTGGTGGTTGTCAAGGGGGCGGGGCGGAGGAGAGGGACGAATCGGGAGTTTGGGGTTAGCAGGTGGGAACACACACATATGGATGGATCAACAAGGTTCTACTGTAGAGCTCAGGAAACTATACTCAATCAGCTCAGTGCAGTCGCTCAGTGGTGTCCGACTCTTTGCGACCCCGTGGACTGCAGCACACCAGGCCTCCCTGTCCATCACCAACTCCCCGAGTTTACTCAAACTCATGTCCATCGAGTGGGTGATGCCATCCAACCATCTCACTCTCTGTCGTCCCCTTCTCCTCCTGCCCTCAATCTTTCCCAGCATCAGGGTCTTTTCCAATGAGTCAGCTCTCGGCATCAGGTGGCCAAAGGATTGGAGCGTCAGCATCAGTCCTCATTTACTCAATATCCTCTGATAAAGCATAATGGAAAAGAATATGAAAAAATGTGTATATATATATACATACATGTATAACAGAGTCACTCAGTACAGCAGAAATTCACACAACATGATAAATCAGCTATATCGCAATAAAATAAATTTGAATGTGAATAAATCCGAATCCTGGCATTTGGTGTGCTTGAGTGGTTTGTGCGTATCCCCTCACTTACTTATACCACTGACCACATGCAAGAGCTAATGTCCTTATGCTTTACAGACGGATAAACTGAGGGACAGACATACTAAGTCCCTTGTCCAGAGTCACACATCCAGAGAAGGGGGAAAGAGAGAGAGAGAGAGAATGATCTTCCCACTGGATCTGACTTCCAGGCTCAAACTCTTTTTACTGATTAGCTGAAATTGAAAAGCCTCCAGGATGACACCTCTGCGGGTCATTTCCCTGCTGGTCTGTATTTCATCACTCAGCACACCCCTGAGAGATGGCTCACACACTTTTCCTTCCCAAAACAGCTTGAAATTCTTCATTATTTTATATGTATTTGTATCACGACGTCAAGGGCCAAACAGGATTTCCATTAGAAACCCACTTTTCTGTCTTAGGAAGAAAGACACAGCAGGGTGGCAAGTTGGTCTTTCATTAGGGCTGATATTTTAAAATTATCTTAATGCACACAGGTGTATGCCGTTTTCCAATAGAAAAGTATTTAATGAGTCAATGTTGCTTTTTTCATTTTGCAGAACAATGGTTCCCTGGTTTGGTGCCAGAATCACAAGCAATGTTCAAAGGTATGTTCCCTACAACTGTATCAGTATTTTTTTTTTTAATTAATTTTGGAATAAGTGTAGAGTCAGAGGAAGCCTCAAAGCTAGTGGAGAGAAATCACATGTACTGTTCACCCTCTTTCCAGCCATGATTATACCTTATTTATTTGTAGCACAGTATCACAAGCAGAAAATCATCACTGGTACAAGGGATGTATTAATGTAGTTTGGTAAGGTTTTTATCACATGCATAGATTCTGTTAATGAAGTTGCTGCTGCAATCGAGATATATGTATCAGTATTTCTATATATTACCTTATTTGTCTCTCCATTCTATAGTTATGTTAGTCAAAAATGTTTTTAAGGAGAAAACATCTTCTGATTCCACCAGAAAACTTAACGCGTTCTACTTACAGCTAAGTTATTTTGTATGTGTTCACTTTGTGTGGAGGAACTGCTCATTAAGTAATTTGATTCTTTAAGGAAGCAGTCTCTTTTCTGAGTATTTCTCGTTGCACACCCCTGGTCTCAATTTCACATTAGTCTGATAGCATAAATTGCTCAGTCCCCAAGCATCATAAGCTATAAGAATCTGTATGTGTGTATACATGTAATATACATGTAGGTATATGCTTCAGCTCTAGTCTGAAGGTTGGCTTTATATTCAGATAGTATAAGTGAATACAGTTGAAACCTGCTATACATACCGGAGCGCTTTGCGATCGTAGTAGAGTTTGTTGAAATTTCTTTCGTGGTTGCGACTGTTAGACTGGAAATTGAAGCATTCTTTTATTTTACAGTCAAAATTGTATAATCATGTGAAGGTGACATAATTTGGTGACAGTTGCTTACCTCTGACTCTCTAGATTCTGGGCAGACATGGAATGTCTGGTTTATGATCCTTTTCCTTTTTATAGAGTATCGTAAACATTGGCCCTGATAAGACGTTTTCTGGTATCTGTTATATTAATTGTTCTCCAACTAGTGTTTTGGGTAATTTGTTTATTTCATCACGACAGAAAAAGGTTGTGTGTGTGTGCATGAATATATGGCTCTGTGACTAGATTTCATAAAAGTAGTTTTTTTTCCGGTTTTGTTGGTTGGGTATTCAGTTCAGTTCTGTTCAGTCGCTCAGTCATGTCTGACTCTTTGCGACCCCATGAATCACAGCACGCCAGGCCTCCCTGTCCATCACCAGCTCCCGGAGTTCAGTCACACTCACGTCCATCAAGTTGGTGATTGCTACTGCTGCTGCTGCTAAGTTGCTTCAGTCGTGTCCAACTCTGTGCGACCCCATAGACGGCAGCATGAGGGTAATTTTTTGTGTCTGTATTATTTATACTTAGCGCCCCTTTTATCCTTACCCCATCAAGAAGTTAATTCCTTTTTATACATTTGAAATTTGAATGGGAGAGATTCATTTGAATTGCTTTTAAAATACCCTAATTAAAGAACATTGTCACTCTGGGGAATACAGATCGTTGAACCATATTTCGTAATTGAATGATCAAGGCTGACATGAGAGACCGAATTTCACAAGAACAGAAATCAATTCCTTTTGCCTGAAAGCAAAAATGAATCAGTAAGTCACGGCTAACTCCAACAGAACCTTTGGAATATATTACAAAGCTGACATAAATTTCAGGGTTGTTTTTAGTCTGAATCCGTGGGGATGAACCTTACATGTTAATCAAAGTTTATCTCCTTTGGATATTATCGTCACTGGGTACATTCGCAGATAATTAGTTTGCATTTCTTTTGAGACTTTGAAGCACCGTGTAAGCTTTTCCTCTTGATCTTCTGGTTAATGAAGTGAAGGGTAAGTGATGATAACTCCATTTTACATGTGGGAAAAATCAAACACATACATATTGGATAATGGTCCTGAAATAACTCAACAAATTGGGTGTGGTGGTTGTTTAGTCACTAAGTCGTGCCTGACTCTTTGTCATCCGATGGACGGTGGCCAGCTAGGATCCTCTGTCCATTGGACTTCCCAGGCAAGCAAACTGATAGAGGCAACTCAAGTTGGGAATGCTGTCTGCATTGTGGTCTTGAATAAAGATCTATAACTTTAAAAACCGTTTTGAACAAATATTGGGACAGAAGAGTAAAAAAAAAAAAAAAAAATCCACCAAGTCAAAAAGTTATACTGATGAGATAACTGAGTGCATGTTAAAGTTTACATAATATTTTATAGAAAGTTGTTGTTCAGTGGCTGTCGTGTCTGACTCTTTGCGACCCCATGGACTGCAGCACACCAGGCTTTGCTGTCCTTCACTATGTCCCCAAGTTTGCTCAAACTCATGTCCATTGAGTCATGATGCCATCCAACCACCTCATCCTCTGTCACCCGCTTCTTCTCCTGCCTTCAATCTTTCCCAGCATCAGGGTCATTTCAAATGAGTCGACTCCTCGCATCAGGTGGCTAACGCATTGGAGCTTCAGCTTCAGTATCCGTAGGGTCATTTCAAATGAGTCGACTCCTCGCATCAAGTGGCTAAAGCATTGGAGCTTCAGCTTCAGCATCCGTCCTTCCAGTGAATCTTCAGGACTGATCTCCTTTAGAATGGACTGGTTGGATCTCCTTGCAGTCCAAGGGATCCTCAAGAATCTTCTCCAACACCACAGTTCAAAAGCATCAATTCTTTGGTGCTCAGACTTCTTTATGTCCCAACTCTCGCATCCACAGATGACTACTGGAAAAGCCATAGCTTTGTCTATACAGACCTTTGTGGGCAAAGGAATGTCTCTGCTTTTTACACAAAGTACGCAGTTTCTAATTAGTTCTGGTTGCGTCTGCAAAGCTGGTCACCATCAGGATCTCTCCAGAACACGGGTTCTTCCTTCCATCCAGTTGCCTGCCTTGTCCAGTCTGCCAGCATCTCTTGTCTGGGCCAGTCCACGAGCATGCTCTTGGGTCTCCCAGATTCTACGGCATGCACGTGTGTGTTGGAAAGACACCTTTACACGCGTAATCTGAATCATGCTGCCGTTTGCCTCACGCCCTTTAATATCAAAGCATCACCTTCGGTGTAAACACTATCTCATCTGTCCTGAGAGAAGTGGTCTCTCTCCACTTCCTCCTGTGTTCAACCCCCATCAGTCTGTCTTTTCCCTCCTCCCAGAAAACTTCTCCCAAAGACACCCAGCTCACTACGCACCACCGCGACCCCCGCCCCGCCCCGTTCACGTCTCAGCACAAATGCTACCTCCTCAGCCTTGCCCTCCCGTATCACCACCCACACATTTACAGTGTCCTTGGCCATATTACACCCTCGTCATTTTATATACCTCTTTGTCTCTACGATCCTGTCCCCTTCACCAGAAAATAAGCTTCAGGCAGCCATTGATTGATTGTCTCCGCTTTGTTCATTGTGGTGTCTTGAAGCTTAGAACCGTGTTTGGGTACAGAGTCGTTGCTTACTGAGTATTTGTCTTTTCGTTTGTTTGTTTGTTTGTTTTTTCAACATTTTATTTTGTATTGAGGTGGTGATGGACAGGGAGGCCTGGCGTGTTATGATTCATGGGGTGGCAAAGAGTCGGACACGTCTGAGCAACTGAACTGAACTGAGCTGATAGCTGATTGACAAACAGTGTTGTGACAGTTTCAGGTGAACAGTGAAGTGATTCAACCATACATGCATCCACTTTCCCACAAACTCCCCTCCCATCCGGGCTGCAACATGACATTGAGCAGAGTTCCCTGTGCTGTCCAGCAGGTCCTTGCTGGTTCTCCATCTTCAATACAGGAGTGTGTCCATGTCCATCCCAGACTCCCTGACTCTTCCTTCCCCCATCCTTCATGCTGGTGACCATAAGGTCATTACAGAGCATTGAGCAGAGTTCCCTGTGCTGTGCAGCAGGTCCTTGCTGGTTCTTCATGTTAAATCCAGCAGTGTGTATCCATCCCTGACTATCCCTTCCTCCATCCTCCCCCCTGCGAACCATAAGGTTATTACAGAGCATTGAGCAGAGTTCCCTGTGCTGTCCAGCAAGTCCTTGCTGGTTCTCCATGTTCAATACAGCAGTGTGTCCATGTCCATCCCAGACTCCCTGACTATCCCTTCCCCCATCCTTCATGCTGGTGACCATAAGGTCATTACAGAGCATTGAGCAGAGTTCCCTGTGCTGTCCAGCAGGTCCTTGCTGGTTCTCCATGTTCAATACAGCAGAGTACACGTCTATCCCAAACTCACTGACTTATCGTCTCCCTGGCAACCATAAGTTTGTTTTCTAGGTCTGTTGGTCTCTCTCTGTTTTGTGAGTAGGTCATGTGTATCGTTTCTTTGTAGATTCCCCTTATGAGGGATGTCACTGTATTTCTCCCTCTCCATCTGACTTAGTTGCACTTAGCGTGACAGTCTCTACGTCCATAGATGTTGGTGCAGGAGGCATAATTTCATTTTTGTGATGGCGAGTAATGCTCCATTTTATACATGTACCACATCTTCCATATCCTTTCTTCTCTTGGTGTATGTTTGAGTTGTTTCCGTGTGTTTGCTGTTGCGAATAGTGCTGCAGTGGACACCGGGATGCATGTTTCCTCTTGGGTCTGGATAAATGCCCAGGAGTGGGATTTCAGCGTCATGGGCGTATGCTAAGTTGCTTCAGTCTTGCCTGACTCTGTGTGACCCCAGGGACTGTAGCCCACCAGGCTACTCTGTTCACGGAATTTTCCAGGCAAGAATAATGGAGTGGGTTGCCATTTCATTCTCCACGGGGCAGGGCCATAGCTCTATTTTTAGATTTTTTAAGGAACCTCCATACTGTTCTCCGTAGTGGCTGGACCCATTTACATCCCCACCAACAGTGCAGGAGAGTTCCCTTTTCCCCCCACACCTTCTCCATCGTTTATTATTTGTGGATCTTTTTTATGATAGCCATTTTGGCTGGTGCTCATTAAGTGTTTGTGAATGACCCATGAATGAAATGTATACATTTTCTTCCTCCTCCAAAGTACATCCTTTGGAGGAGGATAAAAAAGGTTATATAATCCATTTTGTACCCGAGTAACATACCACGATCATTTATTCAGTTTCGTCCAGTCGCTCAGTCGTGTCTGACTCTTCTCAACCTTATGGACTGCAGCACACCAGGCTTCCCTGTCCACCACCAACTCCTGGAGCTTGCTTAGACTCACGTCCATCGAGTCAGTGATGCCATCACACCATCTCATCCTCTGCCGTCCCCTTCTCCTCCTGCCCCCAATCGCTCCCAGCATCAGAGTCTTCTCCAGTAAGTCAACTCATCCCATGAGGTGGCCAAAGTATTGGAGTTTCGGCTTCAGCATCAGCCCTTCCAGTGAACACCCAGGACTGATCTCCTTTAGAGTGGACTGGTTGGATCTCCTTGCAGTCCAAGGGACTCTCAAGAGTCTTCTCCAACACCACAGTTGAAACGCATCAATTCTTCAGTGCTCAGCTTTCTTTATAGTCCAGCTCTCACATCCACACATGACTACTAGAAAAACGTTAGCTTTGACTGTATGGACTTTGTCACTAATGTCTCTGCTTTTTTTAATACGCTGTCTAGGTTGGTTATAGCTTTTCTTCCTAAGAGCAAGTGTCTTCTAACTTCATGGCTGCAGTCATCATCTGAAGTGACTTTGGAGCCCAGGAAAATAAAGTCTGTCATGGTTTCTATTCTTTCCCCATCTATTTGCCATGAAGTGATGGGACTGGATTCCATGATCTTCATTTTTTGAATGTTGAGTTTTAAGCCAGCTTTTTCACTCTCTTTCACTTGGGTTCGATCCCTGGGTTGGGAAGATCCCCTGGAGAAGGAAATAGCAATCCACTCCAGTACTATTGCCTGGAAAATCCCATGGACAGAGGAGCCTGGTAGGCTACAGTCCACGGGGTCGCAAAGAGTCGGACACGACTGAGTGACTTCACCTTCAGCTTTACTTTCATCAAGAGGCTCTTTAGTTCCTCTTCAGTTTTTGCCATAAGGGTGGTGTCATCTGCATATCTGAGGTTATTGATATTTCTCTCTGCAGTCATGATTCTAGCTTGTGCTTCATCCACCCAAGCATTTTGCTTGATGTACTCTACCTATCAGTTAAACAAGGTGACATTATACAGCTTTGGTTGATGTACTCCTTTCCCAATTTGGAACCAGTCCATTGTTCCATGTCTGCTTCTAACTGTTGCTTCTTGACCTGCATACAGATTTCTCAGGAGGCAGGTAATTAATTATTTCCTAATTAATAATAAATAAAGATCATTTATTATTAATTAGGAAAATCTTCCTCCTGTAGTGAAGTCAGGGTTCATTAGCATCTTTCAGCTTCTTCGTGATTTAGAACAGTGACTTACTTTCCAGCATAGCGTGAGGCCAGTGGTTACCCAGCTGGAGCGATTTTGCTCCCTAGGGATATTTGGCAATGGCGGGAGACATTTTTGGTGGCCACTACTGGTTGGTGGGAAGCTACTGGCATCTAGCGGGTGGAGGTCAGGGGTGCGGACAAACCACAACACACAGGACTCCCTCATGGAGAGAAGTTTCCTGACTTCAATCTCAATAGTGCCAAGAGAGGTTCAGAAACCTTTGTCTGTGCATTTTGCGAGTTATAAAAAGAATTAAGGGAGAAGGCAGGAGGAGAAGGGAATGACAGAGGACGAGATGGCTGGATGGCATCAGTGATTCAATGGACGTGAGTTTGAGCAAACTCCGGGAGATGATGACGGACAGGGAAGCCTGGCGTGCTGCAGCCCATGGGGTCCCAAAGAGTCGGACATGACTGAGCGACTGAACAACAAGGAAAAGCATTGAAGAACACAGTTCTGTTCTCAGGAGTTTTATTTTATAACTCAAAGGGAAATAAACGCATGATTTATTGAACACGTGGTATGCACCAAGCACCTTTTCAGGGGCTCATTATAATGTTAGGAATTCTGAGTCTCATCATTACAGTTTCTGTAAGAAGGTCTGATAGTAAATATTTTCATCTCTGTGGTCCTTCGGGTGTTGGTGACAGCTACTGTTTTGGCCCTTGTAGCCTGAAAAATAAAGTGATGGATAGGGGCTTCCCTGGTGGCTCAGAGGTTAAAGCATCTGCCCCCAATGCGGGAGACCCGGGTTCGATCCCTGGGTCAGGAAGGTCCCCTGGAGAAGGAAACGGTAACCCACTCCAGTATTCTTGCCTGGAGAATCCCATGGACGGAGAAGCCTGGTAGGCTACAGTCCACGGGGTCGCAAAGAGTCGGACACGACTGAGCGATGGAACAGAACAGAACAGTAGACAAGCAAAGGTAAGTGGCTGTTTTCCAATGAAACGTTGTGTGCAGACACTGAAATTGGAATCTCATGTAACTTCCGTGTCATGAAATTTTGTTTTCCCCAGCCACATTTTAAAAAGTAAGAACAATTCTGTGCTCGCCAGCAGTACAAAAACAGGCGCTGAGCTGGGTTTGCCCGCTTGCCGTAGTTTGCCAGCCTCTCTCGTCTGCCAAGGCATTCCCCTGAGCAAAAGCAAGCAAAAAGTAAACAGTAAAGTCGTGTTTTTCTCTCAGTACAAAGACATATCTTGATGTGTGGAAACTAATAAATGGGCCATTTTTAACAGCATGTGTGGAACATTGTTGATCAGGTTTCGTTGACTGAATGATAAATGATAGGAAATTGAAAGCGAAAATGAAGTCTCTCAGTCGTGTCCAACTCTTTGCGATTCCATGGACTGTAGCCCACCAAGCTCCTCCGTCCATGGCATTTTCCAGGCAAGAATACTGGAATGGGTTGCCATTTTCTTCTCCAGGGGATCTTCCCAACCGAGGGATCAAACCCAGGACTCCCGCACTGTAGGCAGATGCTTTACCGTCTGAGCCACAAGGAAGCCCAAACAATAGGAAGAGGATATTAAACCACAATTAATTTTTGAACGTTCAGCGATTATTAGAGCCAGTAAAAGTTGTGCATGTGTGCTAAGTCACTAAGTTGTGTCCGACTGTTGAAACCCCACGGACTGTAGCCCTCCAGGCTCCTTTATCCATGGGATTCTCTAGGAAGGCATATGGGAGAGGGTGGCCATGTCCTTCTCCAAGGGATCTTCCTGACCCGGGGATCAAACACATGTCACTTACATCTCCTGCATTGGCAAGTGGGTTCTTTACCACTAGCGCCACCTGGGAATCCCAGTAAGACTTGTTCACTCATTTAGTGTCCAACTCTTTGCGACCCCATGGACAGCAGCCCGCCAGGCTTCCCTGTCCTTCACTGTCTCCCGGAGTTTGCTCAAACTCTTGTCCATTGAGTCGGTGATACCATCCAACCATCTCATCCTCTGCCGCGAGTAAGACTTGTGGAGGACTTCAAAATGGGCAAAATAAAAGGTGGCTGGATGCTGTCCATCTCGCATCTTGTGGGTTACCTACAATGTTCATATCTCTGAGCTGTTTTCTTCCTCTGCAAATGGTAGGAGGCACATAATAACGCAGATGACTCTAGTCCATGGAAATGCAAATGGTTGTGTGCAGGGGACTGCCACTGAAGCTTCCCCGTCAACAAATCATTTTGCGTGTATTTGTAAATCCACTCGAGCGATCCTTTTTGGGTGTCAGTGTGTTTATATTTCTTGGATTTCTCCTTTGAACCAAATGTAAGGTATTCCTGGTCCTTGCAGTATTTCATGAGTTAAATATTTGACACTTGTTCATTTTATATTTGCACGAGAGTCATGCATTTATAAGATAAGTATGCTTTGACCTTATCATGCTGTGTTGCCTTTCTAAACCTTGCACCCAAGAATGGCACTCTTGGTGACAGCCACCCATTTGGGGTGCATGTGTGCTCATCCTTCTCCTTCTGGATGGTGTAACTCTCTTGGTTAACTTTTGTTTCCATTTGGTTGTGAGGATTTGAGTTGAAAAGCAGCAATTCAGGGCTCAATCTTGCTGTGGTAGCCTGTTGCTTTGATCTCAGTGGGAGTTCTGTTCTTATAAGGGCCATAACTCCAGATTCTTAGTGATTTTCCAGGCTTATTCTGAGCCAGATTTGGAGGTGAGGAAGATTGGTTTTGCCTGTATGAACATCTGGACGGCTTCATTTGGCATCTGTGAAATTTATTGGATAAAGGTCAAACCCCAGAAACATAACTGAATGTGACTTTTGGAGGTTTTTGTTTTGTGTTAAATGTTTTCCATGATTTATGTGGTAATGACTGTAAGTCCACAGATCCCCAGGAAAATATATCTTTAGGAGGAAAATGAAAACTCAGGCACCCATGGAAATGCGCCATGTCCGAATACCCAAAGAACCAAAGTTGAACAGTTTATCTTTTGCAGCGTTGTAATATGCAACAGTTTGAAATTTCAGTTGTTCCTTAGACTTTAAAATACTTAAAACCTATGGTAATACTTACTGATATTCATGCAGTTTTCCCTGACTTTGTATAAACATCCACTTTAAGGACAAAGTTGTTGTATATTGAACATCTCTTGTCCAAAGTATTGATATCTTTTGGGAGTTTACCAAGTATTTCGTAAGGACAGTCCCCACTGAGATGTCAAGGGAAGCTGTAGGTTTCTGCTGCTAGAAGAGTCGAAAACTTCTCCAATGTTGTAATTAATTCCTTTTATTTTAATATTAGTGTTATTTTTGTAAGTAGTGATCATGACGTTGTTCTTCAGTCGTCAAGTTGTGTCTGACCCTTTGCAGCCCCACGGACACACTAGGTTTCCCTGTCCTTTCCCATCTCCCTGAGTTTGCTTAAACTCATGTTCACCGCGTCAATGATGCCATCCAACCGTCTTGTCCTTTGCCACCCCCTTGATTATGACTTCATTTTAAAGTCAATGGGATGTGATAATTTAGGAAGAGAAATATTGTACTTCTTTAAACCAGTGGTGGAATTAAAATGTGTATGGAACGCATAGGAAAAGAAATCGTGCGGTGTGTTAAAGTTTGGCTACTGTTCTTTTGAAAAATCGGTCTGTAACACAATATATTGCCAGCATGATGAATGAAAACTGCTGAGTGCACGTTGGTCAGACTGTCCTATAACATCGTGCCTGTAAATGGCATAATCTCAAGTACCCCCAAAGACCGCTGAGTGCTCGCCAGGCGATGAAGTCTCTCCTCTGGAAGACCTGAGCTCTTGTGCAGTTGCACATCAGACAGTCAGCAAGTCTGAGTTAGGGTTCCACGTGCCACTTTATTCTCCAATCCTCCATCCAGTATTGCTGTCGGGAAACATGCTAGTCGGTATGATCTCCGTGGTAAAGGCAGAAGCAGAGAAAAAAGAAAGAACAAAGTGAGAGAATGCGGAGCCCATGAAAACAAAAACAAATTACAGATGGTTGTTTGTTGTTGTTGAGTTGCAAAGTCACGTCCGGCTCTTTGTGACTGCATGGACTGCACCTTACCAAGCAGGCTTCCCTGCCCCTCAGTATGTCATGGAATTTGCTCAAACTCACGTCCATTGAGTCGGTGATGCCATCCGACCACCTCATCCTCTGTCGCCCCCTTCTCCTACTGCCCTCAATCTTCCCCGGCGTCAAGGGTCTTTTTCCCTGAGTGGTCAGGTTGAGGCAGATGGTTGCAGCTAAATAAATACCTAGTTTCAGAGCTTCGTGTCTGAAGTGGTAAGTGCTGAAGGCTCTTGGCAGGGTCGCTCCCGGCCTGGCAGGTGGCTTGGTGAGTTAATGGTTTTAACAACGAGAGATCTGAGGCACCCCTCCATCTGATGCAGCCTCCTGGAACGCAGGTTCACAGCTCTAATTGGAGCCTCTAGCGTGGAAGGCAGGCTATAGCCTCACACCGTCATTCTTATGGTAAGTGTTTTCCGCCCTCATGCTGGGAACTTTTATCAAACATATTAGTGTGCTTTGGGGCATCATTAGCCAGCAATAGCTGGAACATTCTGAGGTTTTTTTGTAGCCTAGAAACTAGCCTGTGTGCGGCAGTAACTTGCAACACTTGGCCAGTAGCGCAATCAATATTTAAGGAAAAGAACAGGTTCTTATTTGGATTCAAGTCCAGCACATGGCAATCGAATAGCCCAGTGTCCCAATGTGTTTCTGATTTTTCCGTATCAGTTTTTACGGCGGTGAAAGAATTTCCACCTGCCGTAAACTTCAAAGCCAAGACACGGGGAAGGGGAAAAGCACCTCCAGGTAACCTGTAATCCCCACCCCTTCCGCGTCTCTTTCTCGATTTCCCCTCCCATCTCGTGGTAGGAGACACAAACGAAATCTCTTATTTGGCCCATGACTGAGGAAGACTTCCTGAAAGCTGACTTGGGAAAGGGATTGCACATGAAAAGTATGAAAAACATCTCCGTCAACATGCATTACGTGGCGATGATGGTCTGCCAGATGTTTTGACGTTGTAATGTATTCATCAGAGGTTAGATCGCATCACCAACTCAATGGACATGAATTTGAGCCAACTGTGCGAGGTAGTGGCGGGGACAGAGGAGCCTGGTATGCTGCATTCCATGGGGTCGCAAAGAGTCGGACAGGACTTAGGGACTGAACAACAACGTTTGAGTTAGTCAGAAAGTGGAACTTACCCAACCAGAGGACCGGAGATTGAACCTGTTCCCCTTGTAGTGAAAGCACAGCGTCTTAACCTGGGACCACGAGGGAAGTTCATGGAAATTTTTTTTTACCTTTTTATTTTGTTTTGGTGTGTAGCCGATTAATAATCTTGTGATAGTTTTGGGTGAACAGCGAAGGGATTCAGCCATTCATATATATGTATCCATTCTTCCCCCAAATTCCCCTCCCATCCAGGCTGCCACACTGAGCAGAGTTCACTGTGCTGTCCAGTAGTTCCTTGGTGTTATCAGTTTTAAATATAGCGAGTCCATCCCACACGTCTGTACATGTCCATCCCAAACTCCCTAACTCTCTTCCCCCTCACAACCATACGTTCGTTCTCTAAGACTGTGAGTCTCTTTCTGTTTTGGAAGTAGGTTCATTTGTATAATTTCTTTATAGATCCTACATATCAGGGATGTCATAGCGTACAGGGAAATGTTTTTAATGAATGGGTGCGGGAGAGGAGTTGCAGGTGTGTGATCAGCTTATGGACATTATTCTGCTTTGTTGGTGGTGAGGTAACTGAGTGGTATTTTGGGAGCCAACCTCATCAGCCTTCTGGTTCTATCTGGTCTGGAATGCTTGTGGTCAACATGAAGTTAACTTCTTCCTCATGGTGGGGTTTTGGTATCCGCAAAACGGCTCGAGGACACAGCTCAGAATATTATCTGTAGCCCCTAAGGAGAGAGCAACCATCCTTGATTTTGTTTAAGGGATAACCTGTTATTATTTTGTCTTCCTTGACGGTTTTCCTGTCTTTCTGCATCCTCTCACTTCTCAGATTAAATTTGCTTTTTGGATCTCAGGGAAAGCCTAGGAGGCTAAAGTTTTCGTGGAAACAGGAGAAAGGCAGAGGTCATGGGGTTGGGGTCTATCTTGGGAAAGTCCCACAGGGCTCTGCTTGATTCCAGTATGATGTGTGTATGTGCGTTTGATGGCTAAGCTGGGCACTTGTTCTAAACTCTCTTTCAGCCTAAAATTACTGCAGCCATGGATAGGGTGTCCCACTGAGCTTGTACCTTTTTGGTTTCTTCTGTGTTGGAAGAGAAAAATACTATTTCCTAAGGAGGATCTGGACCAAGTACTTCCTTCACCTTCTTTGATGTGTGTGTAGCCAGAGTTAGGGTGACATTCTTATCCAAGCAATAATCCTTGTTAGGATATGTCATTTTTGCTGTGGGTATCGGAGCCAACGGCACCTCTGCTGCCGGTGAAATGACAGTGATAATCCACACACCACTGCTTTGCTGGTACTTGCCCAGGGCTAGAAACTCAAACCTTTTGTATCCTTGCAGTACAGAAAGTCACCCAGAGCACCAACATTTCTCTGTGCCTCATGGATAGCTCAGTTGGTAAAGAATCTGCCTGCAGTGCAAGAGATCCTGGTTCGATCCCTGGGTTGGGAAGATCCCCTGGAGAAGGGAAAGGCCACCCCATCCAGTCTTCTGGCCTGGAGAATGCTATGGACGGTATAGTCTGTGGGGTTGCAAAGAGTCGAACACAACTGAACGACTTTCACTTTCATGCGTATAGAGTTTCCAGATGCTGTGCCATCCATGCCTTGATTACAAGACTGAACCATGTCCCTTCACTGTCTCAAAACTGTCCTTTAATGAATGACGCTTAGTGAACCCCATGTTGCTGCAATGCAAGGCATGCAATATTCTCAGACACTGGCTCAGAGACTCAGTCGTTGGGGAACATTCTGAGGAACTTGCCGAGGACATCAGTCCTGTTATTCCGTGCTGTTTTTAGGAGAAAACTTGGGGGGGCAGTCATCGTATTCACCTCGTTGTGTGCTTAGTCGGTCAGTTGTGTCCGAATCTTTGCGACCCCGTGGACTGTAGCCCGCCAGGCTCCTCTGTCCATGGGGTTCTCCAGGCAAGAATACTGGAGTGGATTGCCATGCCTCCTTCAGTCATGTTCATCTAATCAACAGTAATTCTAGAAACTGGTATATATTTTAGCCCTTGGACACTGTATTTTCCCCTTAGAGTTGGCTGTTGGAAGGCTCAACAATAAATTCAATCGCTTACTTTATCAAGGTTACTGAAATTTATCCCATGTATTTTGGGAACTAGCTTTATCACTGACTCGAGTTTTTATTGTCCAGTTTTTTATCTGTTTTTCTGGCTATATCCAGTGGAACTTTGAAAACCGTCTTGGATGCTATTAAGAGTGAGAAAGGCAACAGATAAAACCGTAAATTGTAAAATAATAACTCGAGAAATCCCTCATTGCGGCTGAAACTTGCCCCGCCCGTTGCTTAGTTTCCTGAACCATTCTGTCTCCAATTTCATGGTTAACTGACATGGGATGACAAGACATCTATATTCCTACCAGGTCCCCTCTCAGCCGGGTGGTGATGACTAGGGCTTCCTTCCCTGCAAAGGAGCGAAGGTGGCCAGCTCGGCAATGGCTGTAACTGGGCCAGAGAAAGGGGAGAATTCAGCTTGTGAAACCAGGGGGCTGCGGTATGGATGTGTTCTGAGTTGGGGGGGGTGGGGTGGAATGAGGTAAGTGGAACAAAGGTGAAAAGCTTTTGTTTGTCAGCGCCTTTTGGAGCCAAAGGGGTCTGGCCCTGTCTTCACAGCTTTCAAGTCATAAATAGCAGAGGTCAAAGAATAGTCTTTAAAACCACACAATAAAGAAAGGACTTCTCTCAACTGCGTCCTTTCAGAGCGGAGCGACCAGTGTGGGTGAGTTCATTTTCCATTGGTGTGAGAGACGCGGTGGCTTCCAGTGTGCAGTTTGTAAGGATGGCCTGTCTTCTCTCTCCCCTCCTTCCTTGTCTCTTTTTTTTTTCCTCTCTCTCTGCCTCTCTCTTTCTCTTCCTTTCTTTTTCGTTTCCTTCCTTCTTTCTATTATAGTCCCAAATGTCTGTGGACTTCAAAGACAAACCTTCCCAATCTGCCTTAGGTTATGGGAAGTCCCTCTTGAAAATGTTCAGCAGAGAGACACAGGTGTGGATGAACTGGGTTAATCACCTTCTTTAGCTAAATGGAAAACCCTGCTCAAGGGACAAGTGCCACAACCCCGATGCGGTTTTCGTTACACCAGTGGCACCGCTCCTGTTAATGTCTCTTCGTGTTGGAAGACAGGTTGTGGGTAAGGCCGAGCTGAGAAGGAGAAGTGGGATCCTGAGCCACTGCCCTATTAAACCAGGTGCATTTGAAGTCACTCCAGGGGACTGATTCTTTGTCAGATTCCATGTCGGGAATGCTGCTTTCGATGAGACCCGTGGAGGCTCCCGGGCCTTGCACTGTGCAGGCAAAGGTCACTTTGAGGGTGCGGCTGCCTGCAGAGGGGGGCTGGCACAGCCTTTCGCAGACTCTTCTCACGTGTCTCGATGGCAGCATTGTGGCGAGGGGCCGGGGGAGCCGAGCCGTTCTTCCTCAGGACCCGGCACCTCTTCTGGCCTCCTCCTGCTAAAGATGATGGGACTCTGGAGGGCCCTGGGCCCCCTCACCCCCACCCCACCCCAGTTCTCACAGCTGAAAGGTTGAACTTGGGCAGTTGCAGATGAATGAGCCGCCTTTCCCAGGACAAAGTGCACAATGGCCCTGGGACTATTAAGCTGTGAAGATTCATGCTCTGGCGTTTGGGGACTGTGTGTTCAGCATCTCTTCCTTGGGGCAGGGAGGAAGGGGGGAGCCGTGCGCATTTTGGCTTTTTATGCATTTCACTGTATGCACATTTTCCCTTTTTGTATGAGGAAATAATGCCTGCACTAAGGCTCGCCCTCCCCTCCTCCTAAATCCTTCCACACAAAAAAAAGATACTTATTAAGGCTGCCATTCTGAAGAACTAAATGCTTCTTTAACTTTGCTTTATCTGCTTCAATGAACACAGTGTACAGAGCCTGGGGAATGCACATTACGGCCGTGAACCGCCCTCCCTATTCTCTCGGGCTCTTTGGACACAGAAGTAATCCCTTCCTAGAAGCCTTTGAGAAAGCAACTCAGCTATGCAGGCTAATCAACTGTAAATCTTGGCCATCCCCAACCTACTGCATGAAGCTGCATTAAAAAGTGTCCCGTTCCCCAGGAAAACCTGTTTCTTTAAAGACAGACACTAATTTCAAGACCCCAGGGCAGGTTTGCTGCCAACATACCGATTTGCTGCATTTTAAAGGTCCGGGATGCAGTTCCGTCCTGCATCCATCCTCCGCTTTTGTGCTTGGCATCCCATGTATGTTTATTTCATCTCTTTGTCACTTGGAGACAAAAAGACAATGAAACTCCTTACAACTTTTGTTTTCCAACTGGTAATGGAGAATATTATTAAGAGACGTGAACTCTGGTGGAATGTTGAGTTATGCACACTCGGAGGCTCTTCTCTTTGACTTCTAAATCATTTTCTGCTCACGCCTGGGACAGAGTTTGGGAGGAAAAAAAAAAAATAACCTAGGTTGGGTGAGTCCCACCTCTAGGCCTCTGTGAGCCACTGTGCAGAAATCTTGCACGTTATCACATTAGCTGCCATATTGCTGAGAGGTTGTGTTTTGGTCAGGAGGAAGTCAAGGCTAGGCGGCCTGCATTCTCCTTGCCCTTGTAAGAGTGCATCAACAGTGCCTTTATAGTAGTATAAATCAAGCCTTAAGATCCTCAATGTATAGAGTGGAAGGCTCTTTCTGAATCACTAGCATCTAATGGCGGAGAAGGCAATGGCAGGCCACTCCAGTACTCTTGCCTAGAAAATCGCATGGACGGAGGAGCCTGGTAGGCTGCAGTCCATGGGGTCGCTACGAGTCAGACATGACCGAGTGACTTCACTTTCACTTTTCACTTTCACACGTTGGAGAAGGAAATGGCAACCCACTCCAGTGTTCTTGCCTGGAGAATCCCAGGGACGGGGGAGCCTGGTGGGCTTCTGTCTATGGGGTCACACAGAGTCGGACACGACTGAAGTGACTTTGCAGCAGCAGCAGCAGCATCTAATGGAAATGGGACAGCGGTACCTGCCCGCTGATATTTGGAAGGAAGAAAGAGAACGTCATTTTTGGTCAATGAAATGTCCTTTCTTGACCTGCCTTATTCTTTCTGATATTGCTCTGTCCATATGTGCACAAACCACTGCCATATTGTGACCGAGTCCAAGTTTGCTCTGCTCAGCACGTGGCAGGCCAGTAAGTTGGGAGACGAGGTGTTGCAGCAAGGAGTAATGACTTTATTGGGAGAGCCAGCAGACTGAGAAGATGGCAGACTAGTGTTTCAAAATAACTGTCTTATCGGAGTCTGGATGCCAGGTTCTTTTATAGCACACACACGAGACAGGAGATTAGGAAGTAAGGTTTAAAAAGCCATGGATCTTGCAAATATCTCCTGAAACGGCCAGCCTTGGGGAGAGTTGGGAAGGGGGATGTGTTTAACATTCAGGCAGAGGGAAGGGTTCCCCGAGGCAGGCCTTTATGTACAGACGTACCCTTTTAGTAAAAGCACCGGAAAGCAAAGGTTAACATAAACAGGTTCTTCCCTGAAACAGTATTTCTGTCCTGAGGTGTGGATTCAACTCCATATCGATCAGTTCTTGACTCTTTTTCCTATTTGGAACCAGTCTGTTGTTCCATGTCCAGTTCTGACTGTTGCTTCCTGACCTGCGTATAGGTTTCTCAAGAGGCAATTCAGGTGGTCTGGTATTCCCATCTCTTTCAGAATTTTCCACAGTTTATTGTGATCCACACAGTCAAAGGTTTTGGCCTAGTCCATAAAGCAGAAATAGATGTTTTTCTGGAACTCTCTTGCTTTTTCCATGATCCAGCAGATGTTGGCAATTTGATCTCTGGTGCCTCTGCCTTTTCTAAAACCAGCTTGAACATCTGGAAGTTCATGGTTCACGTATTGCAGAAGCCTGGCTTGGAGAATTTTTATTGCTGAAGCCTGGCTTGGGGAATTTTGAGCATGACTTTACTAGCGTGTGACATGAGTGCAATTGTGCGGTAGTTTGAGCATTCTTTAGCATTGCCTTTCTTTGGGATTGGAATGAAAACTGACCTTTTCCAGTCCCGTGGCCACTGCTGAGTTTTCCAAATTTGCTGGCCTATTGAGTGCAGCACTTTCACAGCATCATCTTTCAGGATTTGAAATAGCTCAACTGGAATTCCATCACCTCCACTAGCTTTGTTCATAGTGATGCTTTCTAAGGTCCACTTGACTTCACATTCCAGGATGTCTGGCTCTAGATGAGTGATCACACCATCGTGATTATCTGGGTTGTGAAGATCTTTTTTTGTACAGTTCTTCTGTGTATTCTTGCCACCTCTTCTTAATATCTTCTGCTTCTGTTAGGTCCATACCATTTCTGTCCTTTATCGAGCCCATCTTTGCATGAAATGTTCCCTTGTTATCTCTAATTTTCTTGAAGAGATCTCTAGTCTTTCCTATTCTGTTGTTTTCCTCTATTTCTTTGCATTGATTGCTGAGGAAGGCTTTCTTATCTCTCCTTCCTATTCTTTGGAACTCTGCATTCAGATGCTTATATGTTTCCTTTTCTCCTTTGCTTTTCGCTTCTCTTCTTTTCACAGCTGGTTCCAAATAGGAAAAGGAGGACGTCAAGGCTGTATATTGTCACCCTGCTGATTTAACTTATATACAGAGTACATCATGAGGAATGCTAGGCTGGAAGAAGCACAAGCTGGAATCAAGATTGCCGGGAGAAATATCAATAACCTCAGATATGCAGATGACACCACCCTTATGGCAGAAAGTGAAGAGGAACTAAAGACCCTCTTGATGAAAGTGAAAGAGGAGAGTGAAAAAGTTGGCTTAAAGCTCAACGTTCAGAAAACGAAGATCATGGCATCTGGTCCCATCACTTCATGGGAAATAGATGGGGAAACAGTGTCAGAATTTATTTTTTTGGGCTCCAAAATCACTGCAGATGGTGATTGCAGCCATGAAATTAAAAGATGCTTACTCCTTGGAAGGAAAGTTATGACCAACCTAGATAGCATATTAAAAAACAGACACATTACTTTGCCAACAAAGGTCCATCTAGTCAAGGCAATGGTTTTTCCAGTGGTCATGTATGGATGTGAGAGTTGGACTGTGAAGAAAGCTGAGCACCAAAGAATGGATGCTTTTGAACTGTGGTGCTGGAGAAGACTCTTGAGAGTCCCTTGGACTGTAAGGAGATCCAACCAGTCCATCCTAAAAGAGATCAATCCTGGGTGTTCATTGGAAGGACTGATGCTAAAGCTGAAACTCCAATCCTTTGGCCACCTCATGCGACGAGTTGACTCACTGGAAAAGAGTCTGATGCTGGGAGGGATTGGGGGTGGGAGGAGACGGGGACGACAGAGAATGAGATGGCTGGATGGCATCACCGACTCGATGGACATGAGTTGGTGTGAACTCCGGGAGTTGGTGATGGCGTGGTGTGATTCATGGGGTCGCAAAGAGTCAGACACGACTGAGCGACTGAACTGAACTGAACTGAAAAGCCCTTTAAGTTGCTGTGCCCTGAGTGAGGCACGTTTCTTCTGCCCTGTGCATGAGAGGCTGTGAATGGCATGTGGAAAAGTCTGGTCTTTGGGCCGAGGGCCTGAGGGTGTGATTTGTAAACTCTGTGACCTGGCCCAAGTTGCTTATTTGCCTTCCCCAAACCAATTCCTCTCCCTGGAATCTCCATTATAATGAAAAACATGAGTATTCAGTCATTCAGCCTAAAAACTCAAAATCCTCTTTAGTGCCACCCTGTCCTTTATCTTTTTACTCATCTTTCTGCGAAGCTCTTGAGATTCATGTCTTGAGCTAATTTGCCGTTCTCTCTATTATTTGCATATGAGTTCTCTCTGAAATACACTAGTCTAATGACTTCCATTTTCTCCCTAGTTCTACTTTTTGTGGATCCCGGCTTCTTAGAGCATTGCTTCTCAAATATCAGCTTGCTTAATTGTCTCCTGAGGAGCTTGCTCAGATACAGTTTCCTGGGCCCCACCTCCAAAGATGCTGATTCAGTAGGTCTGGGTAGGGTTTGCGATGCTGTATTTCTAAGAGACTTCCACTGGATTCTGGTGTTGCCAGTCCAGGGTAGCTTCAAGTTTTTCACCATTAAGTTTGATGATACCTGTGGGTATTTTTGTAGATGCCTGTGTGTGTTTGTGTGTGTGTGTGTATGTGTGTGCTTAGTCATATCTGACTCTTTGCAACCCCATGGACTGTAGCCCGCAAGGTTCCTCTGTCCTTGGAATTTTCCAGGCAAAAATACTGGAGTGGGTTGCCGTTTCTTACTCTAGCAGTTTCTTCCTTACCCTGGGATCAAATCCATATCTCCTGCATTGGCAGGCAGGTTCTTTACCCCTGAACCACCCAAGAAACCATTTTTGTAGATAGTCTTCATCAAGTTGTGAAAGTTCACCTGTATTCCTAATTTACTGAAAGTCTTTATGGTGAATGAGTGTCAGATTTTGTTAAATGATTTTTCTGCATTTATTAATATAATTGTGTTTTTCATTGTTAGGCTGTTGATATTGTGAATTAACATATTTCCAACTCTTTGCGACCCCATGGACTATACAGTCCATGGAATTCTCCAGGCCAGAATACTGGAGTGGGTCGTCTTTCCCTTCTGAGGGAATCTTCCCAACCCAGGGATGGAACCCAGGTCTCCCACATTGCAGGAGGATTCTTTACCAGCTGAACCACCAGGGAAGCCCAAGAATACTGGAGTGGGTAGCCTATCCCTTCTCCAGGGGATCTTCCCAACCCAGGAATCCAACCAGGGTCTTCTGCATTGCAGGTGGATTCTTTACCAACTGAGCAATCAGGGAAGCCCGATGAATTATATTAACTGATTTTTTTTGAGTGTTGAACCATCATGACATTCAATGCTGGGATAAATCCCAGTTGGTCAAATGTGAATTCTTTTCATACATTTTTTGATTTGGTTTGCTAATATTTTCTTGAGGATTTTTGTATGTCTGTTCATGAGAGATATTTTCTATAGCTTTCTGGCATTGTCTTTACCTGCTTTCGGTATTAGGGTAATGCTGGCCTCATAGAAAAAAGGAGGAAGTATCCCCCTCTGCTGTCATCCTCTGAAAGACTCTGTAGAGAATTAGTATGTTTAGCCACTCAGTCTTGTCCCACTCTTTGCGACCCCATGGACTGTAACCCGCCAGGCTCCTCCGTCCGTGGGATTCTCCAGGCAAGGATACTGGCGTGGGTTGCCATTTCTTACTCCAGGAGAATCAGTATAATTCCTTCCTTAAATGTTTGGTAGAATTTACCAGTGAACCCATTTGTGCTTGCTGCTTTTTATTAACTATTGACTCAATGTCTTAACGTAGATACAATGAGTTGTAGTCAGGTCATCTCTTCTTGGGAGTTTTGGCAGATGGTACCTTTTAAGGAGTTGGTGGGTTTCATCTAGGTCATTGAATCTGGGGGCATAGAGTTGTTCATAATATTCCTTTATTATACTCTAAATGTCCATGTGATCCATAGTGATGTTCCCACATTCATGGCTAATAGTAGGAATTTGTGTCCCTTGTTAGCCTGACTAGAGTCCTAATGATATTATAGCTCTTTTCTGAAGACATAGCTTTTGGTTTTGTTGATTTTCTTTATTGACTTCCTATTTTAATGTCTTTTATTTCTGTTCTAATTCTTATTACTTCTTTTCCTCTCCTCACTTTGGATTTAGTTTATTCTTTCTGGTTTTCTGCATTGGAAACTTAGATTATTGATTTTAGATCTTTCTTCTTTTCTAATATAGGAATCAACGCTATATGTTTTCCTTTAAGCACTGTTTCCACTGTATGACACAGATTGTGAAAAGTTGTGTTTTTATTTTCATTTAGTTTGAAATAATTTTGAATTCCTTTTGAGACTTCTTTGACGCATGTGTTATTTAGAAGTGTGTTTTTCACTCTCTGTGTGTTTGTGGGTTTTCCAGTGATCTTTCTGTTACTAATTTCTAGTTTTCATTCCATTGTAATCTGGGAGCAGACATTATAGGATATATCTTCTTTTAAATTTGTTATGTGTGTTTTTGGGCTCCAAAATCACTGCAGATGCTGATTGCAGCCATGAAATTAAAGGATGCTTACTCCTTGGAAGGAAGGTTATGACCAACCTAGATAGCATATTAAAAAGCAGAGACATTACTTTGCCAACCAAGGTCCGTCTAGTCAAGGCTATGGCTTTTCCAGTGGTCATGTATGGATGTGAGAGTTGGACTGTGAAGAAAGCTGATCACCGAAGAATTGATGCTTTTGAACTGTGGTACTGGAGAAGACTCTTGAGAGTCCGTTGGACTGCAAGAAGATCCAACCAATCCATTCTAAAGGAGATCCGTCCTGGGTGCTCATTGGATGGACTGATGCTAAAGCTGAAACTCCAATACTTTGGCCACTTCATGTGACGAGTTGACTCACTGGAAAAGACTCTGATGCTGGGAGGGATTGGGGGCAGGAAGAGAAGGCGACGACAGAGAATGAGATGGCTGGATGACATCACTGACTCGATGGACGTGAGTTTGAGTGAACTCCGGGAGTTGGTGATGGACAGGGAGGCCTGGTGTGCTGTGATTCATGGGGTCACAAAGAGTTGGACATGACTGAGCAACTGAACTGAACTGAACTGATGGTGTGTTTTGTGGCCCAGAATGTGGCCTCTCTTGATGAAGATTCCATGTGAGCTTGAGAAAAATGTGTATTTTGCTTTTGTTGAATATAATATCAATTATGTATATCTGACACCAATTATATGCAGTTGTGGCTTCCCTGGTGGCTCAGACAGTAAAAGGATCTGCCTGCTTGTGGGAGACCTGGGTTCGATCCCTGGGTTGGGAAGATCCCCTGGAGGAGGGCATGGTAACCTACTCCAATATTCTTGCCTGGAGAATCCCTATGGACAGAAGAGCCTGGTGGGCTTCAGTCCACGGGGTTGCAAAGAGTTGGACATGACTGAGCAACTTGGCATATATGTAGTTGAGTTCAGTTTTGTCTTCATTGATTTTCTGCCTGCTGGATCTGTCTGTTGCTGAGAGGAGCGTGTTGAAGTCTCCAGCTATGATAGTGAAGGCATCTATTAATATTTCTTCTTGTGGTTCTACTTGGTTTTGTCTCATGGAGTTTGTTAAGAACTCTTCTTGGAAAATTGACCACTTTATCATTATGTAATTCTCTTTTTAAAAATTTTAATCTTTGATAACTTTCTTTACTTTGAAATCTGCTCTGAAATTAATATAACTACTCATGGTTTGTTATAATTAGTGTCAGCGTCCTTTTAACGTATATATGTATTTATGTTTAAGGCAGACTTCTTATAGATAACATATCTATAACATATAATATATCTATCTGGCTCTGTTTTTTTTTATTCACTCTGTCTTTTAATTGGTGCATTTAGACTTTATAGTGATTATTGATATAGTTGGGCTAATATCTATCATATTTGATACTGGTTTGCCTGTTGCTTTTGTTTTTTGTTCCTATTTCTGATTTGTTTTTTTAAAATTGAAGTCTAGTTGATTTGTCATGATTCATGTGTGTAGCAAAGTCATTCAGTTTACATATACACATAGATAGATATATAGATACTCTTTTTCATATTTTTCTGTTGTGCATTATAAGATATTGAATATTGTTCTTTGGGCTCTACAGTAGGTCCCTTGTTCTTTGCCTATTTTACATATACGAGTGTGTAGTTAATCCCAAGCTCCTAGCTTACCCCTCCCACTTCTTTCCCCTTTGGTTTGTGTTCTATGTTTGTGAGTTTATTTCTCTTTAGCAAATAAGTTCATTTGAATCATTTTTTTTTAATTTCCCCATCTAAGTGGTATCTTGATTATTTGTGTATTCTGTCTTTACTTAGTATGACAACCTCTGTGTCCATCCGTGTTGTTCCAAATGGCACGATTTCATTGTTTGTCCTGTCTGAGTAATATCTCGTTGTGTCTATATGTGACACCTTCTTCGTGACGTTCATCTGTCAGTGGACATTTAGGTTGCTTCCACAGCTCGGCTGTTGTAAGTAATGCTGCAGTGAATGTTGGAGTGCACGTATCTGTTTGGATTATGGTTTTCTCCAGATGCGTGCCCAGGAGTGGGATCGTTTGATCATGTTTCCTCTATTCTTAGCTTTTCAAGGAGCCTCCATAGTGTTGTCCACAGTTGCTGCGACATTTACATTCCCACCAACAGTGGAGGAGAATTCTCTTTCCTCCAACATCCTCGCTACCATTTTTTTTTTATAGACCTTTTCATGATGGCCGTTCTGACTGGTGTGAGGTGATACCTCACTGTAGTTTTGATTTGTGCTTCACGAATGATTAGCCACGTTGTACGTGGTGTTGGCCCCCTGTGTGCAGCACACCAGGCTCTCTGGTCTTCCACTATCTCCCAGAGTTTGCTCAGATGCACGTCATTGAGTCAGTGATGCTGTGTAACCATCTGATGCTCAGGTAAGCTGTGATAGTACCCTGTGATAGCACCCTGGCCAGTTAGGGTCTTGTGAGCTAGTTCCCCTGACACTGGCCCTCCCAGAAAGAAGGGAACAACTCAGCATATTTCAGAAGGGTTCCTTTTGGAGTCCTTCTGGCTTGTAACCCTCAGACTTGTCCCCCAGAGCCTCCAGCAGTTGGTCAGTTAAATGTCAGGTTCCGTACCCCAGCCCTGGTCACCACGGTGGTTTCCACCCACAGATCTGTGTTCTGGGAAGCCGTGACTGCGTGCATTTGCCCATTTCTCCAGTCCTGGGAGCCCTGGTCTGTTCTGTGTCCTTGTCTTATGGGTTCAAGGGCAGTGGTTGACTTTTTAGTCTGTTCAGCTTTTCGTTTGCTGTTAAAATCGACTGGCAAATTCCAGGTCCCTAACCTGTGGACCTGAAAACAGGACGTCCCCCTGTACGTTTTTTGCCGTGCAATTCTCCTTTTCTTCCAACGGCCATATTAATTCGTTTCTTCTGGGCAGCCTTTCCTGACCTCTGCATTTCTTCAGCCCCAGCACTGAGGACTCAGCCCGTCCTGGGCACTGACAAGATGGTATGTTTTCACGTTCATTTTCTTGGAGTTTTTTTTTTTTTAATTATTCTGTGTGTTTGCATATGGAGCCCAAGATTCTCAAGGCATGGAACCTCATTACTCTAACCCCTTTTATTATAGTTTGTTTATCCCTCTTCACTCCCTTTCCATTATTTCAACTTGAATTGTGTTATATCTGTGTGCCTGGCCCAGTGCTTATGGAGGGTCAAGCAAGATGAGAAGGGTTGGGTATAAATTTCATCATCTCATCAGATTTCTTCAGTTCTGTGTTCTCAGAAGTACCTTCTGATCAGTAGAATTCTTTCACGTCCTTAACATGTGTTGCATTTACATTACTTCTAGATTGCTCCTGAAATGTGTTGATCGCGACTTTGGCTTGATCTTCAGTCCTGACGTTCAGGTCTTTTGTTTGGTTAAGATTTACAGCCTGCAGACGTCTTCACAGAAATTAATACCATTTGCTTTTCAAAGCATCTTTCTGAACAGAGAAGGGAAAGGGCTGACTTTCTTTGACTGTTGTGTAGGGTACGGTGTGGGGAGTAGCGCCCTCTGTGTGTTGAGGCTAATGTGTAAGATTGTGGGCACAGTGGACTCACATCTGTGTCCTTGGTAACTTGAGGGAAAAAGGACAGGTGAGCCTGGACGACGAGAACCTGACTGCAAATGCGTTGAAAGTGTGCAAAGTAGGAGATTTGATTCTGTTTATGGGACCCCCTCGTTTTGTAGTTTTGCCGTAAGTAAAACAATAAAGGCGGGAATCGGGGTTTTGAGAAACAGGACAATCTCTTAAAAACGATAGATTTAGCTATATTCTCTTGAATGTATATGAGTCAATATTCCTCCTCGCATTCTATTTAGTTTGTTTGGATATTGATCTTTGCCTGCTATATAGCTGCTAGGGGCCTAGACTAGCATGGAAGGAAAACATTTCCGCTACCCTCTTAGTTTCCCCAGCTTGATGCGTTGGCTAAACCTGGCATGTATGCTAGTTTTGAGGTGCAGGGTAAAGAAAAATGGCAGAATCTTGGGACGGTTCTTAAAACTCCCTTGCACTGTTTAATGTCCACTGATCATGGGGCTTCCCAGGTGGCTCAGCAGTTGAGAATGTGTCTGCCAGTGCAGGCAACGCAGATTTGGTCCTTGGGTAGGAAAGATCCCCTGGAGGAGGAAATGGCAACCCACTCCAGTTTTCTTGGAAATACCATGGACGGAGGAGCCTGGCGGGCTACAGTCTATGAGATCACAGAGAGCTGGACATGACTGAGAAACTGAACATGAATGCATATGCGTAATATATTCTGCTGGAAATAAGTTTTCTATCAGCTAAAATTTTGAATTATTTCACGTGATTCTCCGTAACGTCTTGATGTCTTAGTAACACTTAATTATCCCAGGGGTGCAGCCAGGGAAATGTCTGGCTTTGCCTGTGTGTTCTCCCTTCCCCTCACTTTGATTCCCAGCCAGGGAACCTTACAGAGAAATGCAAACGTGTGAGGTTTTCATTTTAGATGAAACATGACATGGATTTGCCCACATGTGTTCTGGCTTCCCTCGTGGCTCCGATGGTAGAGAATCTGCCTGAAATGCAGGAGGCCTGGGTTCGATCCCTGGGTTGGGGAGATCCCTCGGAGAAGGCAAAGGCAACCCACTCCAGGATTCTGGCCTGGAGAAGCCAATGGACAGAGGAGCCTGGCGGGCTACAGTCCACGGGGTCGCAAAGAGTTGGACACGACTGTGCCACTGAGAAGCCAAGCGAGCCACATGTATTTATTTGACCTTGACAACTGTTGTTGCTATTGTTATAGACCACAAATTACTGGAGTCACGCCACCCATGTAATGCAGTGTGCCCATGTATCAAGACCCTGTTTGGGGGCCTGCTTACCTAGATGGGATTGGTCAAGCTCCAGTTTGCATCACCTGAAGGACTTGTTCAAATGTAGACTTGAGCTGGGGCTCAAGTCTCTGTATTTCCAGAAGATTCTCCGGTGATGCTGAGTCTGTTGGTCTGTGGACCATAGCTCGAGTAGCAAGGCTCTAACCTATTAACTGTAAACATCGCAGCCCTTGGTGGGAGTAGCAGCGTATCTAGAATATCAGTGCCCATTAGTGGCAAAGGTTGTGACACATAGTTAAGTGAACTTTCCTTTTTACTATGTATACCTGGTTTATCTTTTTTATGTTTATTTTTTGCTCCTTATGGAAACAATTCCATTTCCTATGCCATGAATGGACTGTATTTCTCCACAAACTAAAAGTAACCCAGACACACTGAGTTCCAGGAACTTCTACTGTAATTAAAGAAGGAGATACTTGCCTAAAATAGGAATTTTTAAAAAATGTTTTTTCTTATGGTCAGCAGCTTGCTCATCAAGCAAAAATACTTGTTTGATGTGGTCACAAGACAAATGGGTCATGTTCCATCCTCAGGACACGGGCACTGGGCAGAAGTGCTCACACTTAGTCATGTCCAACTCTCTGTGTCCCCCATGGACTGTAGCCCGCCAGGCTCCTCTGTCCATGGGATTCCCCAGGCAAGAAAAGTGGAGTGGGTTGCCATTGCCTTCTCCAGGGGGTCTTCCTGAGCCAGGGCTCAAACCCTAGGTCTCCTGCATTGCAGGCGTGTTCTTTGCCCCTGAGCCCCCAGGAAGCCCCTAGCGGCAGGAGACAGGGGGGACACTTTCAGCAGCATGTCTGCCGGGAGGAGCATCATCTAGCGTTCTCCCCTCAGCACTGGTTCTGTGCTTCAGCCCCTGAGAGATGGGTGTCCCAGGACATGCTTTCAGGGCTGTTTGTTTCCTGTGAGTGCAGTGTGCTGTGAGAGGCAGTGAGAGGTTTCTCTGCTGTCATCTCCCATCTCGATGCCAAGGAGACCATAGGTGCCAAGTGTGTGTGTGTGTGAGCCTGTGTCTGTGTGTGTGTGTGTAAGTGTGAGCCTGTGTCTGTGTGTGTGTGTGAGCCTGTGTCTGTGTGTGTGTGAGCTTGTGTCTGTGTGTGTGTGAGTGTGAGCCTGTGTGAGCTTGTGTCTGTGTGTGTGTGTGAGCCTGTGTGTGTGTGTGTGAGTCTGTGTGTGTGTGAGTCTGTGTCTGTGTGTGTGTGTGTGTGAGCCTGTATCTGTGTGTGTGTGAGTCTGTGTCTGTGTGTGTGTGTGTATGAGCCTGTGTCTGTGTGTCTGTGTATGTGAGCTTGTGTCTATGTGTGTGTGTGTGTGTGTGAGCCTGTGTCTGTGTGTGTGTGAGCCTGTGTCTGTGTGTGTGTGTGTAAGTGTGAGCCTGTGTATGTGAGCTTGTGTCTGTGTGTGTGAGTGTGAGCCTGTGTGTGTGTGAGCCTGTGTGTGTGTGATCCTGTATGTGTGTGTGTGTGATCCTGTGTCTGTGTGTAAGTGTGAACCTGCATGTGTGTGTGTGATCCTGTGCCTGTGTGTGTGTGTGAACCTGTGCGTGATCCTGTGTCTGTGTGTAAGTGTGAACCTGTGTGTGTATGTGTGTGTGTGTGAGAGCTTGTGTCTGTGTGTGTAAGTGTGAACCTGTGTGTGTGTGTGAGCCTGTGTCTGTGTGTGTGTGTAAGTGTGAGCCTGTGTCTGTGTGTGTGTGTGTGTGTGAGCCTGTGTCTGTGTGTCTGTGTATGTGAGCTTGTTTCTGTGTCTGTGTGTGTGTCTGAGCCTGTGTCTGTGTGTGTGTGTGTGAGCCTGTGTCTGTGTGTGTGTGTGTAAGTGTGAGCCTGTGTGTGTGTGTGTAAGTGTGAGCCTGTGTCTGTGTGTGTGTGTGTAAGTGTGAGCCTGTGTCTGTGTGTGCGTGTGTAAGTGTGAGCCTGTGTCTGTGTGTCTGTGTATGTGAGCTTGTTTCTGTGTCTGTGTGTGTGTGTGAGCCTGTGTCTGTGTGTGTGTGTGAGCCTGTGTATGTGAGCTTGTGTCTGTGTGTGTGTGAGTATGAGCCTGTGTGTATGTGTGTGAGCCTGTGTCTGTGTGTGTGTAAATGTGAACCTGTGTGTGTGTGATCCTGTATATGTGTGTGTGTGTGATCCTGTGTCTGTGTGTAAGTGTGAACCTCTGTGTGTGTGTGATCCTGTGTCTGTGTGTAAGTGTGAACCTGTGTGTGTGTGATCCTGTGTCTATGTGTGTGTGTGTAAGAGCCTGTGTCTGTGTGTGTGTGTATGCACACCTGCCTCATAGCTGGGAGCGCTGCATAACCGGCTGTTCATCTTCTGTTTTTCTTTTTTTTTTTAAATATTCACATATTTATCCACTTGGCTTCCTGAGGTCTCGGCGGCAGCACGCGAGATCTTGTAGCAGGTGGGCTCTTTCGTTGCAACGCCCTGGCTTAGCTGCCCTGCAGCACGTGGGATATTAGTTCCCCGACCAGGAATCCACGTCCCCTACATTGGAAGGCGGGTTCTTAACCACTGGACCACCAGGGAAGTCCCCGTCTTTTTTTTTTGATTGTGATAGAAGGCACATAAGGTTAAAAAGTTACCGTTGTAAATCACCTTGAGATGCCCCACCCGGTGGCATTAAGCACACGCTCACGGTTGTACAGCCATCACCACCATTCATCTCCAGAACCTTCCCATCCTCCCAAACCCAAATTCTTCACTCACCAAGCGCCTGACTTCCCGTTTCTCTCCCCCGCAGCCCCTGACACCCAGCCTTCCACCCTCTGCCCCTGTGAATGAGACTCCTCTCCGAGCCTCATATCAGTGAGATCATGCGGTCGTTTCGTGTCCAACCCTCTCCGTAATGCTCATCTTTTTTTTTTTTCAATTAAAATTTTTTTTTATCCAAGTATAGGTGATTTACAATGTTGTGTTAATTACTGCTGCACAGCAAGGTGATCAGTTATACATACATATATATGCATGTTTTTTTTAAAGTATTCTTTACCATGATGGTTTATTTAAGATATTGAAAACCGTTCTCTGTGCTGTACAGTGGGAACTTGTTTATCCATCCTGTATATTTATCAAAGCTCGCATCTGCTAACCCCGACATCCCCCTCCAGCCCTCTCCCAACCCCTGCCCCTTCAGCAGTCGTGACGAGTCTGTTCTATATGTCCGAATGCACACCTTTTGAAATCAAGTTGTTGCTGAGTTGATCCTCATTGTTTGTTTTTTTCTTTAATCTGAATTGTCTAAACAAAAGTTGTTGGGAGCAGTGTCATCATTTAATCTCTAGGACTCTTGAGTTGGATAAGGACTCGTGTGAATGCATGGGTTTTGAACTCTTTCTCCCCTTGGAAGAGCTCTTGAAACTCACAGATGCCCGAGGCACCCCCCACTTGTTTTTTTTTTTGTTTGTTTCACAATTAAAGAGAGTTGTTTCTGTTGCTCTCTTTTGGTAGCTGTTCACTTGGGGGGCATTTCCTCTCCAAAGTATATGAGCCGTGGCGTCCGGCTTGCTCCGACGGTAAGTGGTGTGTTCCCACCGTGTGTCTCTTTCATCTACGGCGGTGTTTATGTGCCTGTCTCCTGGAGTGAGGAGACTGTGTGCTTACAGTGTCTGGGGGCTCCGTGAGCGCCTTGCTGGGCAGGGGACTGTTATTTTTTGTGTGTGTCTTCCAGCACCAAGAACACCAAAAAACACTGCGTAAAAGGAGACTGGAAGTTAGGGTGTATGAAATGGGCAAAATGTATGGGTTGGCACATTCTGCAAAATGCTCTTTTCAGTTTTTGCAGGAACCCCAGGAAGTGGCTATTATTTTTCTCTTTTTGCAGTTCAGAAAGCTGGACCTCGGCTGAAATCATGACTTGTCTGAGGTCCCCGAAACTGGCCAACTGTGGGCTAAACGTCAGGACTGTTTGTCTCTGTTCCTTCTTTGGACTTTAACCGGGTGTTGCTGGCTTCAGAAATGTTGAGATGATGCCCCCTCCGAGCGTTTGGGAGGAAATCATCAAATGTTAGTGTGCTTCGCCACACTGCATACTGTTTTCTTTCCAGCAGTACCCGTGTGCTTCCTGGGATGTAGCCTTGGGAAGTGGACATTTCAGCCTCCAGGGCTGTTGCCGGTCAGTTGCCTTTGACATTCCAGCGAGGCGGATTGCTCTCTGAGCTTCTGCCTTTGAACTTGGATTCACTCGGGGAGGTGGGGCTCTCACTCTTGTTCCTGGGGTTCTCCGACCTGACACAGTCATCTCCTATCCCCGGAGATTGTCCTCTCTGCTCAAATGAAAGCATGCATGTCTCTAAACTTCCCGTGTGTCAGATGAACCTTTGTAACTCCACTTGAAAGGCCCTGGCGTCAGCTCAGTGTCCAGCAGTGGAAGTGGGGTGACCACGGCGGGCTTGGGGGGGTGTTGCAACTTGCTGGATCAGGTCAGTCGGGCTGCCGAAAGCAGTTGCACCTGGTCCCGTGTGTGTGTGTGTGTGTGTGTGTGTGTGTGTGTGTGTGGTGGGGGCGGATTATTCACAAAGAAGGGAGTGAGAGCCAGCAGGAACAGCTTGGGGTGGTCACGGCTCTTAACTCCCTCTTTGGTTCAGGCCGCTGCTACTGTGGGATCGCTGTTCATCTCATTCTTCCCTCCCTGGGTGGCAGGTAAGGATAAAAAAAAAAACCAAAAAGCCCTGTGGTGGTTTTTTAAAGATCGTCTTTTATTATGAATCTTGTACCTTTTTCACACATTGCTGGGTTACCATTGGTCTCAATGCCCTGAGCTGAAGACCGCAGAAAAAAACCAATTATTATGCAAATAAAGTGGAAGTTTCTTATTGTTTTTAATCTTTAGCCCTTTCAGGGGGGGAAATAAAATCCTAAACTTCCCATCATATTTGTTGACTGTCAGTCTAGCTTTTTATAATAAGCTCATGGGTTTTAAGATAATGCTGTCCAAAGCAGCAGCTGCTCAACATACTTGTTGCAATTGTTTGGTCCGACTCTTTGTGACCCCACGGACGGCAGCACGCCAGGCTTCCCTGTCCTTCACCATCTCCCTGAGTTTGCTCAAACTCATGTCCATCGAGCCGGTGATGCCATCCAGCCATCTCATCCTCTGTCACCCCCTTCTCCTCCCACCTTCAATCTTTCCCAGCATCAGGGTCTTTTCCAGTGAGTCGGCTCTTCTCATCAGGTGCCCAGGGTATTGGAGTTTCAGCTACCGCGTCAGTCCTTCCAATGAATAGTCAAGGTTTGCTATTTAATTTGAGTTAAATATGGTTAGAAATTCAGTTCCAGGAACCCCAGGGTTCTCAACAGGGAGATAGCTTTGCTCCCCCACAGGACGTTGGGCGGTGTCTAGGGACAGCTTTGGTTGTCACCACTGGGAGAAGGAGGTGGTACTGGAATCCAGTTGTGGCCGGGAAGGGGTGCTGCACTCAACGCCCTGCAGTGCCCAGGGCGGCCCCCCCAACAAAGAAGTCTTTGACCCACAATGTCAATAGCACTCAAGTAGAAAAGAGTCCCCACTCGCCGCGTTGCAGGGGCTCAGTGACCACTCACAGGGTGGAGGCTGCCGTGTGCGTTTGGGGGAACAACAGAGTTGGAGAACATCCCTCCCCCCAAACCCACCCCACCTCCCCCGGTTCTGCCAGACCGCCCTGTCTAAGGTGAGAGAGGAGACGGGACTCACAGTGACTCTCTCCGGGCGAGAGCAGGGAAGTGGTATTCTTCTAAAGGCGATTTCCCTGAACGAGGTACTGCAGAGTCTATATTCCTTTTCTTTTCTGAAAACAAAACAAAACTTTATATTTGGCTATGCTGGGTCTTTGTTGCTGAGCAGACTTTTCTCTAGTTGCAGCAAGCACAGGGCTACCCTCTCGCTGAGGTCCACGCGCTTCTCACTGTTTCGGAGTTCAGGCTTAGTTGCCCCCCAGCATATGGGACCTTCCTGGACCAGGGATCAAACCCGTGTCCCCTGCGTTGGACCACCAGGGAAGTCCCTGGATTCCACTTCCATAGACGATCTCTTCTTAACTGTCAGGAGCCTACGATCTTCCTCAAAGTCACACTGTTAGTAATGTGAGTGCTCAACTTCACCATCAACTGTCTCATTGAAGTTTTGCAGATGCCTAATGGCAACCCACTCCACTGTTCTTGCCTGGAGGATCCCAGGGACGGGGGAGCTTGGTGGGCTTCCGTCTGTGGGGTCGCACAGAGTCGGACACGACTGAAGCGACTTAGCAGCAGCAGCAGCAACACAGATCAGGAGAAGGAAATGGCAACCCACTCCAGTATTCTTGCCTGGAAATTCCCAGGGACAGAGGAGCCTGGTGGGCTGCCATCTGTGGGGTCGCAGGGAGTCGGACACGACTGATGTGACTTAGCAGCAGCAGCACAGATCAGTGTTGCATTTTACAGATGTGTCAAAATGAGAGTGTGAAGCGAAACCTCTGGCCGTCTTCATATGTGAATGAACTCATGTATTTTCAACAGAAGACCTGTTGGGTCACCCCCGTACCACAGGGGTGGAGCCCAGGTCCCCTGGTTTCAGAGCTGACACCCTCTCTGCTTTATCACCACCATCGCCTCCTCTGAGAAAACAGTTTGAAGCAGTCAGTGTATCACGTTCACAAATAGTCCAGCTCTTCAAATCCCAAGTCATTTTTGCATCTCACTTTTCCATGGTCAGTCTTGGAAGGGAAAGAAAGCGATCAAGACAATGCGGTTCTTTTTCTCCTCATCGAACAATCATGAGACAGTTATGGATCTTCTTCAATTGACAAATCAAGTTCTCATAAATATATATTTTACTGTACGATCTCAATATAAGAAGAGAAGACATCCCTCCCATCCAGCCCAGCTTCACTGGAACTTACCGATGAATGATGCACCGTGTTCCCAAAAGTATCGTTTTATTTTTCATCTTTGGGAAGATCATTTCCAAAGATGTTGAAGCTGAAACTCCAGTACTTTGGCCACCTGATGTGAAGAGCTGACTCATTGGAAAAGACCCTGATGCTGGGAAAGATTGAGGGCAGGAGAAGAAGGGGACGACAGAGGATGAGATGGTTGGATGGCATCACCGACTCGATGGACATGAGTTTAGCAAGCTCCGGGAGTTGGTGATGGACAGGGAGGCCTGGCGTGCTCCAGTTCGTGGGGTCGCAAAGAGTCAGACACGACTGAGCGACTGAACTGAACTGAATCTTCTTATGATTTCTTTGATTCCTTCAAAGGGAAACCTGTGAATGTCTTCACACAGTTACACTTACGCGATTTCAACCCAGTGAGTGACTCTGGAGAGGAAATCAAAGTACATGATATTGAGCCAGTTATAAAGGAACCCCATAGTCAACCCTGGTTAGTTTATCACTTGAGTTCAATGAAAATCAGTCAAAACAGCAAGTAACAGAAGCTGGCACTCCCAAGGGGAAACTCCTCCTAGCCTTTTCTAAACAAACAGGACTGTTGAGGTTGAAATGTGTAATTTTAGAGACCACAGACAAAGGCTTCTTTTATTTACATATGTTGATGCTTGCGTTCTCCCAGAGGTTGAGACCCAGAGCTGGTTTAGGAGCAGGTTCAGATATAGAGACAGCCACTGTCTTTGATTTCTTAATACTTCACCAGGCATCTGGACAGACTCTCTCTCAACGTACCAGGGAGGAGGAGATTTCTGGGGAAATGGTTCCCATGCCTTTCCTTTGAGGCGATCTTGCTCTCCTATGCTTTGAAAGTTGCGGGCAGCATATGATCAGTTTAGGTATTTATGTATTAGCACATGTTTTGGCCTCAGAACGATGCCCGGGAAAAAATGTTCAATACATTATGTTTACAGAATACTCGGGGCGATTCTCTCTGCTAACTTTTGTGCCCATTGAGGGGTGCCAGCTTTTGAAAGGAAATTTCTGTTCTTATCGAGCAGTGCCAAATTCATAGCTTGTGGGTTTCAAGAAGTTCCTTTCTGGGATGAGGAATATGGCAGTCCACGCATGCAAGCCTCAGTTTCTCGACTGCCTTCTGTAGCCCATATACATCTTTCAGATTGTCTTTGGAAAGAACGACCCTGCTGTCGAAACAGGGCCGAGGAAGTGAGAGCCTGCTTTTAGAATACGTGGAGCTGACTGTGCAGAGACGGGGCAGAGATGGCCACATCGGGAGGTCTCATGTACGGATGCCACGGTTTCCTGTTGGAATTCCTCTACTGCTCCTGGGATATCCCCCACGTTTTAGAGGCAACTCAGGGATTTCTGTGTGTGAGTGGTGAGTTTCACACCAATGAGGGATACGCACTTTATTAGGAACTCTTCATGCGTAGAGCTTTATGCTCATCATTTGAGGGATCTATGTCTTTAAGACCTTGGAAAGGAGATAAAGCGATTGTTGCTGTTCAGTCGCTGAGTCATGTCCAACTCTTTGTGACCCCGTGGACTGCAGCACACCAGGCTCCTTTGTCGTTCGCTGTCTCCCGGCGTTTGCTCAAACTCATGTCCACTGGGTTGGTGATGGTATCTAATCATCTAATCCTCTAACACCCTCTTCTCCTCCCGCCTTGAGTCTTTCCCAGCATCAGGGTCTTTTGCAATGAGTCAGCTCTTCCCATCAGGTGGCCAAAGGATTGGAGCTTCAGCATCAGTCCTTCCAATGAATATTCAGATACAGCGATCCCATCCCTCAGGAACATTTGTGGTTTTATTTGTGATGCTTGTTGATTTTATAAGTCTGACTTCTATGGGATCACAGAAATGTTAACATAAACTACAAAACAAAGCAAGAATTCTTAACATGTCTAAAAGAAATTAAAAGAGTAATATATTTGAAACATACCATTGGTTGAGACCCTGAGGAAATCCATTCTTGGTTTTGCAAACTGTTTGGAGATTCTGCGTCTCCCTTTTTGATCACATAAAAGTGAAGGGGCTTTGCAGAATCACCCCACGTTAAAAAAAAGAAAAGAAATCCAGACCGTATGTTTTTCGGTGTAAAGAAATAAGCCAAAAGGTGCTTGCATTTTGTTTATGGGTCCTTTCTCAGGAGCCTGTGAACTTTCCTTTACTGCTGGCATTTGGAGCCTGGCGATGGGCTGGTTGACACCTTGGGCAGAGAGGGACCACAGGCAGCCTTGCAGGGCAGATCTTAATTCTGGTGGGGGGTTGGGGGGGGTTGGGAGGGGTTGGGGGGAGGTGGGTGGCTCCTTGTGAAGGCGGCCTGCCTGCCTGGGGGTGTCAGGCTCAACCCAGCGTCCTCCACGCCCCGTTTGCCCTGCTGGTCACATTTCCTGGGCATTTGCACTTCTGGCCTGTCCATCTCACTGAAACATCAACAACAGTGAGCCTGGAAAATGGATTAAGTGTCATCATCTCTGTGGCGATCCGGGATAAGGATCCCACAACGATCATTTCAAAACGTGAGCTAACTTTGTCTGCCGTTTCAAGGCAGAACAGAACTCACTGTCTGTTTCCCTATGATTATTACTTTTTACGTTTGTATTTATTTGTGGCCGCTTAGAATCTTCATTGCTGCACGCGAGCTTTCTCTACTTGCAGTGTGTAGGCTTTCCGTTGCAGTTGCGGTCCCTGGTCAGGGTGGACCACAATTCTCCAGCTTCTCTTGTTGTGAAACTTGGGCTCAGTAGGTTTGTCTCATGGGCCCAGCGGGTCCCCGGGCACGTGGAATCCTCCCGGACCAGGGATCGAATCCACGTCCCCTGCACTGGCAGGCAGAATCTTAAGCACTGCGCCGCTAGTGAAGTCCCGCTGTCCATTCCTTATCCCTCCTGGAATGCAGACATAGAGGAGGGCGGTCTGGAGACAGGAGTTAAGGGTGCCACAGTGGAGCCCCTGAGACCCACCTGTAAGGTGACATCACTGCCCATGGGTCTGGAGCGTCTGCCGTGTCTACGGGCTGCTCTGACTCTTTGTACGAACCGGCCTTTCTGGTTTGGACAGCGTTTGGAAAACCTCCCCAGCCCTGTCCACCAGAGACTTCCCTTTTCCGTGAAGGCTGTAGTCATGGTGAACAGAAATGCACGCAACTGCCAAATTCCATCGTCCCCAGCATCGTTTCTGAAGTGCCGTCAAGTTGCGTGACAGCTCTTGTCAGAACCAGGCTCCTCTGTCCATGGAATCCTCCGGGCAAGAATACTGGAGTGGGTTGTCATGCCCTCCTCCAGGGGTTCTTTCCAACCCAGGGATTGAACCTGCGTCTCCAACATGGGCAGGTGGATGCTTTGCCGCTAAGGCATCTGGGTGGTTGTGCAGGAAGCATTAAGGAAGCATTTACCTAATTAATGCCCCAGGCTGAATGGATGATGGTGGTGCAGTAAAAAAAAAGAAAAAAAAAATAATATGAGTTTTGTCTTAAAATCATGTTCCATCACCTTCATATTTTAATTTTTTAAATTTATTTGGGGCTGTGTTGGGCTTTCCTTGCTGCACAGGGGCTTTCTTTAGTTGTGGAAAGCAGGGGCTATTGTTGGTTGCATTGCAAGGCATTCTCAGTTGCAGTGAATTCTTTCCTTGTGGCAGACAGGCTCTGGAAAGACGGGGCTTCAGTAGCTGTGGTACACGGGCTTAATTGCTCTGCAGGATGTGGGATCCAGATCCACCCAGACCAGGGATCGAACCCGTGTCCCCTGTGTTGCCAAGCAGATTCTTAACTACCGGACCACACGGGAAGCCCCATTATTTTTTATGTTGAAGGACATCTAAGGTAACAAGTGATTTCAATGTTAAAAAAATAGCCGCACATTTCTGTTTTATTCTGTAATGTATGTAATAGCGTTGAATACAGCAATTCTCCATAGTAAGTAATATTTATTTAGTTCTGTGCTTACCTAGGTGGGCCTCCTTGGTGGCTCAGATGGTAAAGAATCCGCCTGCAATACAGGAGACCCTGATTTGATCCCGGGGTCAGAAAGATTCCCCTGGAGAAGGGCATGGCAGCCCACTCCAGTATTCTTGCCTGGGGAGTCCCATGGACAGAGGAGCCTAAAGTCAACGGGGTCACAAGAGAATCAGACATGACTGAGCGACTAATGCTTTCACTTTTCACTTTCCCTCGGTGACCTCTAACCTCTCTGGTTCTATTATTTTAGTAGCTCTTCCTTATTTTTGTGTCCCCTGGAGCAATTCGGAAAACCCCCTATTCACACTCTTGGGGTTTTTTGCCTCCTGGAAGAAGACTGCGAAGGTCCACGGATCTCTCCTGTTCTGAGCGACCAGCCAACTTCTGGGTGAGGAGTTTTTTCTTGTTACGATCAGGATATGACCTGTGTTCAGGTTGAAGAGCCCAGTTGATGAATTAACAGGCCGTCATGGGCCAGTTGAGGGCAAAGCTGTCTAGCTCTTTCGGTTCTCGTCCAGGTGCCAGGAGATAAGCCCCGGTGCCCAGCTGTAGCCGGGCTTGTTAGCAGTGACTGACTCCCACACCCCGGACCCCAACACGGATGAGCAGCTGGCCCACAGTCACTTGTTGGGGAGTGCTGTGGTGTCGTGGGACACTTCCCACTGCTTCTGGCCAAGCCTCAACACACTATTCACTGGAGCTGGGCTGATGGATTTGAAATTTTTTTACATACAGGTTAGGGCAGTAGGCGGATTCCATGTACATCCCTCAGTTTACCAGCAGCCACCAGGGAAAGCCTGGCATTTTCCTCTTATAAAGCAGGGTTTCAAACTTTCCTCAGGATTGTCAATGGGGTGAGTCCAAGTTTAAATTCTCCCTGAGGTCTGGGGAGCCATGTGATGCAAACAGGAGTCTGTGTGTGTGTGTGTGTGCAATTTCTCTGCAGAAGTGATTATTTTAATCCACTCAAGGAAATTAATGTGTCATTGGATTTTTTTTTTTGAATGGTCTTTCATACAAACAGTTGGTGATTGGAAAGTCGCTCAGTCATGTTCGACTCTTGGCGACCCCATGGGCTGCAGCCCGCCAGGCTCCTCCGTCCATGGGGATTCTCCAGGCCAAGAATACTGGAGTGGGTTGCCACGTCCTCCTCCGGGGGATCTTTCCGGCCCAGGGATGGAACCTGGGTCTCCTGCATTGCAGGCGGATTCTTCACCACACATAGTAGATAAACGCATAATATGTGCCGTTATAATATCAAGTAGGGGTACATGTTGCTTTACTTGAGGCAGGGTTGGTTTTCCTAAGCGTGCAGAAGTCTTTCCTAAATCAGAGGAAGGCATGTAACATCCCAGCCCTGAACTAAGGTTCACAAGCACGTTCTCTTTTTTCTCTCTTTACAAATTAGCAGGAAATTACTGTTCAGAAGATTAATTCAGCACTGTGTCCCTCAGTAAGAACCAGAAAGGAAATGCAATTTGCACCTTTCTACAAATAGCCTTTTATCTGATCTCTGCATGCCTTGACCCACTTTTCTGGGAAAAAAAAAATACATATATATATGTATTTTTTTTTGAATGTTAAATATTTGAATTAAGCTATTTCCCATCATGGAGATGAAAACATCTTTCCTTGAAGTAGATTATCTGACCTTGTATACATGCCTCAAATTGGAAATATTACTGAGAGTCTGGTATTTAACCTCTCTCTTCTGAAATTGAGAGTGTCTCCCACATAACAGGTACCTTAATCGCTGTTATTGTTCAGTGGCTCAGTCGTGTCCGACTCTTTGCGACTCCACGGACTGCACCACGCCAGGCTTCCCTGTCCTTCATGGTCTCCTGGGAGTTGCTCAAACTCATGTCCATCGAGTCGGTGATGCCCTCCAACCATCTCATCCTCTGTCGTCCCCTTCTCCTCCTGCCTTCAATCTTTCCCAGCATCAGGGTCTTTTCCAATGAATCAGTTCTTCCAATCAGTGGCCAAAGGATTGGAGTTTCAGCTTCAACATCAGTCCTTCTGATGAACACCCAGGACTGATCTCCTTTAGGATGGACTGGTTGGATCTCCTTGCAGTCCAAGGGACTGTCAGGAGTCTTCTCCAACACCACTGTTGGAAAGCATCAGTTCTTTGGCGCTCAGCCTCCTTTATGGTCCAACCCTCACATCCGAACATGCTCTTCCTTGTTGGGCGAGGAGGGCTGGACCACGTGGAAACTCCCTTTTGGACGTGACAGACTGAGCTGGTAGGCAGAGATGTCTGAGGTCTCCAGCTCGGGAGAAGGTGGAACGAGAGACGTGAAGTTGTGTTTTCCATGACTGCACGCTGTTTCCAGCTCCCTAGGGGACTCACTGGAAAAGACTCTGATGCTGGGAGGGATTGGGGGCAGGAGGAGATGGGGACGACAGAGAAGGAGATGGCTGGATGGCATCACCGACTCGATGGACATGAGTTTGAGTGAACTGCGGGAGTTGGTGATGGACAGGGAGGCCTGGCGTGCTGTGATTCATGGGGTCGCAAAGAGTCGGACACGACTGAGCAACTGAGCTGAACTGAACTGAGCTGAGGGGGGCCCCTGGGTTGTTGCACTCTGAGTGCTTGGACAGAGTGTCCATCTCTGCTTCCTCAACTTGCTGACTTAACAAGCACGGTTGTGTTCATGAAAGCAGCCTGGGACTCGGCATCACGGACAGTTAGGGCAGTGTCCCCTAAGGGCAGGGCCAGAGGCTGAGTCCGCCTGGGGTCCGATTCCTCCTCTCCACGCTCATGACCTTCCTCTCCCTGCTCCTGGCACTTGCGAGCACCCAGGGCAGGTCGAAACTCTTGGCCAGATCCCACTGCAGTCTTGTGAAGTAGAAGTTATGCTTTTCCCCCTGAGTGTAGAATGTGGGGGAGATGGGATTTGAACCCGGGACACCTGGCCCAACAAGTCCATGCTCCGAGGTTCCATCCGCTCTTGCAAAGCTGCAGTCTTGCCCCCCTGGCCCAGGCAGACCTAAGGGACAACCTTCTAGAAAGCGCTCAGTCCTTTCTGGTCTTTGGCAATGAAAATTCTTTAAATTCCACCTACTCTGCCCCCCAGGAGTTCGCTTCATCTCTGCTGGTGTGTGGGATCAAACCGCCTCCACTGTCTGTGCTTAGTCGTTCAGTCGTGTCCAACTCTTGCGAGCCCATAGACTGTAACCTGCCAGGCTCCTCTGTCCGTGGGATTCTCCAGGCACGGATAGTGGAGTGGGGTGCCACTTCCTTCTCCAGGGGATCTTCCCGACCCAGGGATCGAACCCGGGTCTCCTGCCTCGCAGGCAGTTTCCTTACTGATTGAGCTATGAAGGAAGCCCCCAGGAAGGCTTGAATCTCTTCCAAGCAACGTGTAAACCCAACTTTCCTCTGCATTTTAGACTTGAATTTTCCTAGATGCATCCTGGGATTTGCAGGGAAAGGGTCAGCAACCGATGAGACCGTCCGATGGGGTAGGACTTGGTGGAAGAATACAGACGGAGTCTATGTTAAGAGTCTCCGTACAGTTCTGCACCCGTGGGTGACGGCTGGAGTTTCAGTTCTCGTCACGTGTCTGGTCGTCCTGGAGCAAGATGTCTTTTCTCCCAGTCTGCTCCTCCGGTGCGTGCTTGTCCGGGGTGGGTAGCGGAAAGTGGATTGCCGGCATGCGTTGATGGTGTCAGCTCTTGGGTATGATCCCTGGCCACCATCCCAGGGCTCCTAAGGCTGAACGGAGCCCCTGAAGGTCGAATTTTCTAGTTATCAAGATGTCTGGAGGCTGGGAGGAAATACCAGCTTGAAGGGCCCTTCTCACAAGCGATGCCAATCTCCACGTCTTGGAGAGACGCCACGGTTTCATTCAGTACAAAACCAGCTTGTCAGGTGTTCCCTCCTGGCCACTGCAGAATGTACAGCATTCCCTCTCAACATGCTCAGCGTGTCACAGACACTGGTGCTAGCACTCACGAATTCCTAAACTCATACACTCCTCCTCTCTAACGGATGTGGGAGCCGGACCCCAAAGAAAGCTGAGCGCCGCAGAATTGATGCTTTCCAACTGTGGACCAGGGACTGGTCCAGGGGATGCAGAGCTCACAGGGCTGAGCTGGGTGAACAGCGTGCTGCCAGGGCATTTGCTGGGGTGACTGAGAAAGGTGGGCGCCTTGCGTAGCAGTGGGCAGGACCAGGAGGTGTCTTTTTGTCCCCGTGGTATTGATCAGAAAACCGTGGTTGCTGGGTTCACACGGCGTCCCACAGCGGGGCTCGAGCCTGTGTTCTTCACCAGAACTGCTGGGTCCAGAGTGTACTGGTGGCCGGAGCCTCCTTGCTATATACTATTCTTGTTTAGTCCCTCAGTCGTGTCTGACTCCTTTGCTTGCGCGTGGACTGTAGCCCGCCAGGCTCCTCTGTCCTTGGGATTCTGCAGGCAAGAATTCTAGGTTGGGTTGCCATTTCCTCCTCCAGGAGATTTTCCTCAATCGGGGATCAAACCCGTGTCTCCTGCATTGGCGGGCGAGTTCTCTACCGCTGAGTCACCAGGGAAAACCTGCTATTGTGGAAGGGGTGGGGGGTGGTTCTGCCCCTTGGGGGCGCTTGCAGAAATGCGATAGGTCTTATGGAGGTGCTGGAATATGGAGGGCGTGGATTGGGTGTTGCAGACCTACATACTGCAGGCCTCTTTCAGGACCTGGATTCCATACTTCCGTTCCCTTCATCACATGTACTGTGTCTGGGGAAGGATGTATGGGTGTCCGTGATCACGGGCTTCGGTATCAATTCTCAGGTTCTGTGAAACCGAGAGAACCGACCTCCCAGTTATGCCGATTCCACCGATGTTGCTGGACTGGGCTGAATGACGTCCGCAGATTCAAACCACGCCGTCTCCTTCCTCCTGGCCAGGGAAGTTCGTACAGGTGATCAGCGTGCTTTGTACCCGCCAGGGAACTGCTGTGTTGATATTACTGAAAGGTGGGCTTCCCTGGTGGCTCAGACGGTAAAGAATCTGCCTGCAGTGCAGGAGACCTGAGTTTGATCCCTGGGTTGGGAAGATTCCCTAGAGGAGGGAATGGCAGCCCATTCTAGTATTCTGGCCTGGAGAATCCCAGGGACAGAGGAGCCTGGTGGGTCTCAAAAGAGTCAGACATGACTGAGCGACTAACGCTCTGAGATAAAACGATTCTGAGGTCTCGGATTCTTTCCAGAGGTGAGAGTTCTGCCCATGTGAATTTGATACAGATTTGAAGAGGATCAGCCATGTCCCAGGCTCCTGCTGTCATGTGGGGAGAAGTGATGAACTAGAGCAGGGCTTGACATGTTTTTCTCTAGACGGCCAGAGAACAGGGGTTTGGGGCTTTGCAGGGCCGAATGCCCTGTTGCACCTACTCAGTCCTGCCCACCTGGAAGCAGCTGTGGGCAGTGGGCATTGCGTGGCTTGTGTGGCAGTCCCACCTGGGTTCTGGACTTTGACGTTGGATTTTCACGTAATTGTCAGATACTGTGAGACTCTCATTCTTGATGTGATCTCTTTCAGCCATTTCATTTATTTATTTTTAAAATTAGTTTGTTGAATTAATTTCTTTTAGATTAAAAATTTATGTATTAAACCTAATTGTTAATGAAATTCCTTAAATTTAACTAATTTGTTTCAAGTTAATTTGTTTTGTAAATTAACTTTGTTTTTAAAATTAATTTTGAATGATTTGTATTATTATAAATCATTGAAGGGAAAGCTTGGGAGTGGGAGGAGAAGGGGACGACCGAGGATGAGATGGCTGGATGGCATCACCGACTCTGTGGACATGAGTTTGAGTGAACTCCGGGCGTTGGTGATGGACAGGGAGGCCTGGCGTGCTGTGATTCATGGGGTCGCGGAGAGTCGGACACGACTGAGCGACTGCACTGAACTGAACGGAACTGAATGAAATGATTTAATGAAATATATTATTGTATTTATAAGATATATTATGTATTTTATTATACTATTTTATGTATTGTGTTATATTATGTATTGCATTATATTATATTATGAATTGTACTATATTATAATATATTATGTATTATGTTATATATTAATGTATTATGTATATTATAATATTGACTTCCCAGGTGGCTCAGACAGTAAAGCGTCTGCCTACAATACGGGAGACCCGGGTTCCATCCCTGGGTTCGGAAGATCCCCTGGAGAAGGAAATGGCAACCCAGTCTAAAATTCTTGCCTGGAGAATCCCCATGGGTGGAGGAGCCTGGTGGGCTACAGTCCATGAGCTCACAAAGAGTCAGACATGACTTCACTCACTCACATATAAACATATATTTATATAAATATAAATTATATTAAATATAAATAAAATGTATTAATTTTAAGATTAAATTTATTTTTAAAATGAATTTGTGTAGTTGCATCGGGTTTTAGTTTCAGCGTGCACACTTCTCTCCTTGTAGGCACCTGGGCTTAGAAGTTGCCAAGTGCGGACTTACTCATGGCATGTGGGATCTTGCTTCCCCATCCAGGGATTGAGTCCACGTACCCTCCATCTTCATTGTTGTCCTTTTTTTTTTAATTTATTGATTTTTGATTGGATGATAACTGCTTTGAAGTACTGTGTTGGTCTCTGCCGTACGTCAGCATGAATCGACCACAGGTAGACGTGCGTCTCCGCTCTCTTGAGCCTCCTCACCACCTCCCACCCCAACCCACCTTTCTAGGTTGTCATAGAGCCCCCTGAGTCATACAGCAAATTCCCACCACCTTGCTTATTTAACTTATATGCAGAGTACATCATGAGGAACGCTGGGCTGGAAGAAGCACAGGCTGGAATCAAGATTGCTGGGAGAAATATCAATAACCTCAGATATGCAGATGACACTACCCTTATGGCAGAAAGTGAAGAGGAACTCAAAAGCCTCTTGATGAAAGTGAAAGAGCTCAACATTCCGAAAACAAAGATCATGGCATCTGGTCCCATCACTTCATGGGAAATAGATGGAAAAACAGTGGAAAGAGTGTCAGACTTTACTTTTTTGGGCTCCAAAATCACTGCAGATGTTGATTGCAGCCATGAAATTAAAAGACGCTTGCTCCTTGGAAGGAAAGTTATGACCAACCGTGATAGTATATTAAAAAGCAGAGACATTACTTTGCCAACCAAGGTCCGTCTAGTCAAGGCTATGGTTTTTCCCGTGGTCATGTATGGATGTGAGAGTTGGACTGTGAAGAAAGCTGATCGCCGAAGAATCGATGCTTTTGAACTGTGGTGTTGGAGAAGACTCTTGAGAGTCCCTTATACTGCAAGGAGATCCAACCAGTCCATCCTAAAGGAGATCAATCCTGGATGTTCATTGGAGGGACTGATGCTAAAGCTGAAACTGCAATACTTTGGCCACCTCATGCGATGAGTTGACTCACTGGAAAAGACTCTGATGCTAGGAAAGGTTGGGGGCGGGAGGAGAAGGGGACGACGGAGAATGAGATGGCTGGATGGCATCACCGATTCTGTGGACATGAGTTTGAGTGTACTCCGGGAGTTGGTGATGGACAGGGAGGCCTGGCGTGCTGTGATTCATGGGGTCGCGGAGAGTCGGACACGACTGAGCAACTGAACTGAACTGAACTGAATAAGGAGATCCAACCAGTCCCTCCTAAAGGAAATCAGTCCTGGGTGTTCATTGGAAGGACTGATGCCATAGCTGAAACTCCAATACTTTGGCCACCTGATGCAAGGAGCCAACTCATTGGAAGAGACTCTGATGCTGGGAAAGATTGAGGGCAGGAGGAGACGGGGATGACAGAGGATGAGCTGGTTGGATGGTATCACCGACTTGATGGACATGAGTTTGGGTGGACTCCGGGAGTTGGTGATGGATAGGGAGGCCTGGCGTGCTGCAGTCCATGGGGTCGCAAAGAGTCGGACATGACTGAGCGGCTGAACTGAACTGAACTGCTGTATTTCACATATGGTAGTGTACATATTTCAGTGCTACTTTGTCAACCCTTCCCATCCCCTCCTGTGTCCATTCTCTGCGTCTGCCTCTCTACTGCTGCCCTGAAAATAGGTTCATCAATACCATCTTTCTCGACTCCATGCATGTATGTTAATATATGATGCTTTTTCTCTTTCTGACTTACATGGAAGGTGGATTCATAACCACTGGACCACTGGGGACATCCCTGCAACCACATACACCCATGGCTGATTCATGTCAATGTATGGCCAAAACCACTGCAATACTGTAAAGTCATTAGCCTCCAATAAAAGTAAATAAATTAATTTTTAAAAAAGTAAAAAGAAATCAGGGTTAGGGCTTCCCAGGTGGCCCTAGTGGTAAAGAATCTGCTTGCCAGTGCGGGAGGCACAGGTGGGATCCCTGATCCGGGAGGCTCCCACGTGCCGAGCAGCAGCGAAAAGCCCTTCCATCACAACTGCTGAGGCCCTGTGCCCTGAAACCCAGGCTCCACCACAAGAGAAAGCCACCACAATGAGACGCCCATGTGCCACAGCTAGACAAAGGCCCACACAGCCGTGAAGACCCAGCTCAGCCAAAAATAAAAATAAATTGAAAAAATTATTTTAAAAAACCTGCAGTTAGATCGTGGACTGTAGAGAAACAGGTGTCAGGCTAGTTTGGCCAGACGTTGCCAGGCCCTGAATGACCACACCAACCCCTGCTTTAAGGAGCTCATTGAGGATTCTAGGGGAGAAATCAGCAAGGAGATGAGTCAGGCCAGCCCTGTGTAGCGAGCTCTGTGTTCACGGGACACAGATGGGCTCAGGCCGGATGGCCTGCTGGCTCAGGCCCTGGGCTAAGTTCTGCTACTGGACAGACGTTAAAGGCTTTCTGTATTCAGGTCTTTAAAAATCTGCTGACAATTCTTGTACTTGGTGGATTCGTGAAGTTGCTTGGTCATGTCTGACTCTTTGCGAACCCATAGACTGGAGCCCCACCAGGCTCCTCCGTCCATGGGATTTTTCCAGGCAAAAATACTGGAATTGGTTATCTTCCTGGCCCAGGGATGGAACCCGGGTCTCCTGCACTGCAGGCAGGCTTTTCACCATCTGAGCCACTTGGTGGATTAAATGGAGATAAAAAGCAAGAATCAGAAATATCAACTCTTGTCTGTTTGCTCAGCATGGACTTTTTGTCCTCATAGTAAATCTGTGGCAAAAGATCAGACATATATTTTGTTGTTGTTCTTTAGTCGCTCAGTCACGTTTGACTCTTTGCGACTCCATGGACTTCAGCACGCCAAGCCTCCCTGTCCATCACTATCTCCTGGAGTTTACTCAAACCCATGTCCATCGAGTTGGTGATGCCATCCAACCATCTCATCCTCTGTCGTCCCCTTCTCCTCCTGCCTTCAATCCCTCCCAGCATCAGGGTCTTTTCTAATGAGTCAGCTCTTCATATCAGGTGGCCAGAGTTATTGGAGCTTCAACTTCAGCATCAGTCCTTCCAATGAATATTCAGGACTGATCTCCTTTAGGATGGACTGGTTGGATCTCCTTGCAGTCCAAGGGACTCTCAAGAGTCTTCTCCAGCACTAGAGTTCAAAAGCATCAAACATGGACTTCTTTTGGGGGGGGGTGGTCCTCATGAATTCGGAGAAGGCAATGGCAAGCCACTCCAGCACTCTTGCCTAGAAAATCCCATGGATGGAGGAGCCTGGTAGGCTGCAGTCCGTGGGGTCGCTAAGGGTCGGACACGACTGACCGACTTCTCTTTCACTTTTCACTTTCACACATTGAAGAAGGAAATGGCAACCCACTCCAGTGTTCTTGCCTGGAGAATCCCAGGGATGGGGGAGCCTGGTGGGCTGGCGTCTATGGGGTCACACAGAGTCGGACACGACTGAAGTGACTTAGCAGCAGCAGCAGCAGCAGCATGGTGAATTTGTAGCCAAAGGTCAGAAATATATGTTGTTGCTGTTGGGCAAACGGAGTAGAGCCTGACCTTCACCAGGACCACAGCTGTTCTTCTTTTATGGGATTACATTGATATTTCCGGCTAGCAGAGGACAGATTTCTTTGGTGGGGGGAGTTGTATTCAGTTTTATTGAATGTTATTTGTAAATATCTAAATGCCAATACTGGCATCCTGTACCAGGAACCTCTGCCTCCCTTGGTGCAGACCAATGAGGGGAAACACGCAAGGTCAGTTTCAAGGACACACGGCTTGCATAAGAGGTGTCAGCTCTGGCCCTGGGCCTGGATGGTTTGGCCTTGAAAGTGAGACCAGAGACGGTCTGAGGCCAAAGCTGAAATGCGAAGCCTTGAATTTCATCCCACTGAGGCCGGTGCCCAGGGAGCCAGCTGAGAAGTCCCCTTGGAAGCTGAGCCGTGTCTATTTTGGTGCCCATTGAATCGCCTAGCACCTGGCACCCTGCTTGGCACTCACCAGTTCAGCTGGAGAACAAAGACACGTGTCTGTTCATTCCCCACTCCTGCACTGAACGTGTATTGCGTGCCTACTCTGTGCCCGAGACTGTGCGGGACTCTGGTGATTCCAGAATGAAAGTGTGCACACACTCCACGTCCTCGCGGAAGACCATCTAGCGTGGAGGAGAAACAAGACACGCAAGAAGCAAATCTAAATTATGCTGGTTGGCGAGGAGATCAAGGGAGAACACCGAAGGCAAATTTGGGGGAGACGGAGTTTGGGGAAGGGAGTGTTTTTATTTAGCAAAAGGTCCCTGCTAAACACATTTCTCTTAGTCGTGTCTGACTCTTTGCAACCCCATGGACTGTAGCCCGCCAGGCTCCTCTGTCCATGGGATTCTCCAGGCAAGAATACTGGAGTGGGTTGCCATGCCCTTCTCCAGCGGATCTTTCTGACCATGGGCAGCGGTCCCATGCCTCCTGCATTGGCAGGCACATTCTTTACCACTGAGCCACCAGGGAAGCCCTCTCAGGATACTGTGGTAGGTTCTGTCACCAGAAGGGGCTCCTCATGGATGGTATCAGGACGGTGTTTTTAGTATCTGTGTTGAGAGTAATTGTTCCTGCAGCCTACTTCTTGCTTGTGACCTCTGAGTACTTGAATCGTATGGACTGATCAAGGGTCTCCTTTTCCTGTTGGCTGGTCAAAAGCTAAGACCAGTATTTGTGTTAAGACCTCCACAGGGTGTAATTTGGTATCAGTTCAGTTCAGTCGCTCCGTCGTGTCCGACTCTTTGCCACTTTGTGGATGGCAGCACGCCAGGCCTCCCTGTCCATCACCAACTCCCGGAGTTTGCTCAGACTCATGTCCATTGAGTCAGTGATGCCATCCAAGCATCTCATCCTCTGTCATCCCCTTCTGTCTTTCCCAGCATCAGGGTCTTTTCCAGTGAGTCGGCTCTTTGCATCAGGTGGCCAAAGTACTGGAGTTTCAGCTTCAGCGTCAGTCCTTCCAATGAGTATTCAGGACTTATCTCCTTTAGGATGGACTGGTTTGATCTCCTTGCAGTCCAAGGGACTCTCAAGAGTCTTCTCCAACACCACAGTTCAAAAGCATCAGTTTTTCGGTGCTTAGCCTTCTTTATGATTCATTTCCTATCATCTCTTCTCATTGGCATCCAATTCAGGTCATTTCTCCATCTTTTATGAATAAGTGTATCATTGAAAATCATTCCTAAAAAGAAAGCCCGAGGCTCTGATGTACCCCTAGGCCGCTGCTGGTGGCCCATCCCCAGTGTCTATGGATACCATCCACAGTATCTGTCTGTGTTTCAGCCTGGCCCCGACCCCCAATCCCTGGCCTCACTAATTACGATGGAAACTTTAGGACAGGAAATGCAATTCCGCCTAAACTACTGGTTTGACAGGAGTTTATTTCACCTAGATAAGAGCACTGCCATCTGAGTCCTTTCCCTCTGTGCCATTCTCCACTCTGAAATGTTTTATTGGGTGACCTTGTGGGAAGCCAGTACAGAAATCTCAGCTGGGGAAATTGTTTCTTGATTTAATATCGTCTTAAATGGTTTTTAGAGCACCCACTTGGCGTAGTCCACAAATCAGCGGCCCCTCCGTCAGACACACTCTTGTTGTAAAAAAAATCTGATTAAAAAAAATGATGAATTTCAGGCCACTTGGCCACCTATTAGCTGAGAATGCAGTCCTGGAAAAGGATTTCTCTCTAATTCCTGCCGAGTAATCTTCTCTTCGCCCTAGAGTTTTACCACTTTGCCACTCTCTGTCGAATTTTATTTCACGTTTTCTTCCCCCCAGTTCCAGGCCTTAATGTATTCTGGGGTCCTTTTCATGACCAGAGTACTTATTGGAGGGTCCTGGGAAGTGATTTGCATTGGTTCGAAGACAGAGGGCGTGAGAAGGCCGTCTGCTTTTGAGCAGGCTACGTGTTTTGCGGTTTGAGAGGTGGTTGGGCCACCTCTGAGCATCTCCGAGTCCCTCGGGTGGGCTGGGAAGGACCCCTGTGCCCAGCCACCCCGCGCCAGCCGCCCCGGCGTTCCCAGGGTAGGCGGCACGGGGCTCTGTGTCCTGGCCGAGCCATTTCTTCCCAGTCATCCGTCCAGTGCGCAGAGGCTGCGGGCTTTCTTTCAGGTGTCAATGCGGATCAAAGCCACCCCGGGGACATTTGCATGAGAATCTGTGGAATGATTCATTAGCAATGGTCATTAGCGATTTTCCTTTTCGGGCTTTGAAATGTCTTCCATTGATAAACTAGTGCTGTTAAGCCTTGACTCCTTTTCACAGAGTTTTCACCCAGTCCTCCCTCTGGGATTACAAATTGCATCCCCCATCACCCCCCGCCTGTCTGTACCTCTCCTTGGACTTGGCCCTGTGGTTAAAAGGACACACTCCTGAAGGTACCAGTTACCATCATTAGACTGTGTCCCACAGGAGATGTCTTCCATCCGCTCTTATTGGCTATCTCTTTTCTTTTCTTTTTGTAATCCTGCAGTTGGCTTCCCTGGTGGCTCAGATGGTGAAGAATCCGTCCGCAATGCCGGATACTGCAGTTTGATCCCTGGGTCGGGTAGATCCCCTGGAGGAGGGCATGGCAACCCACTCCAGTGTTCTTGCCTGGAGAATCCCATGGACAGAGGAGGCTGGTGGGCTACAGTCTGTGGGGTTGCAAAGAGTCAGACAAGACTGAGCGCCTCACACACACACACACACACACACACACACACACACGCACACAAAATTGTCCTATTTACCCCATCTTCTGGTTGCCTCCCTGTTCTCACACACTGTTGTCTCTTTACGACGTAGAACGTGAGCTGACACCCTCTGATTCTAACGTGTCTCTTCCTGATCGTTCAGGAGACCTTGAGGGTGTTTTTATAAAGGGCACACGGACAGGGCCGAAGCGGACAGAGGGAACAGTTTCACACCCAGGACAGACCCTGGAGACCTCCGTCCTCTGGAAGACGCAGTTGCATGTCTCCACGTTGGGGACCGTGGCAGAATGCCCTGGCAGCTGTCGTGGGCAGCAGATCAAACTTGATACCGACCGACCCTTTGCCAGAAATAAAGCCTGTTCCCATCATGTGATGGAGCTGTGTGAAACAGAAGCCATCATGCGATTTCTTGTTGCTGTTCAGTCGCTCAGTCGTGTCCGGCTCTTTGCGACCCCATGAATCACAGCACGCCAGGCCTCCCTGTCCATCACCAACTCCCGGAGTTCACTCAAACTCATGTCCATCGAGTCGGTGATGCCATCCAGCCATCGCATTCTCTGTCGTCCCCGTCTCCTCCTGCCCTCAATCTTTCCCAGCATCAGGGTCTTTTTCCAAAGAGTCAGCTCTTTGCATCAGGTGGCCAAAGTATTGGGAGTTTCAGCTTCAACATCAGTCCTTCCAATGAGCACCCAGGACTGATCTCCTTTAGGATGGACTGGCTGGATCTCCTTATATAGTTATGAGAAATAAACGAAGATTTGTTACTTTTGTAAATTTTGTAGGTGGACTTCTTCCAGGACTTTGAAAGGGCTCCTGATGGGTGAGGAGCCCTGAGCTTTGAACTTCAGGCACACCCTGAGGACTCCTGGTGGGTGAGGAGCCCTGAGCTTTGAACTTCAGGCACACCCTGAGGACTCCTGGTGGGTGAGGAGCCCTGAGCTTTGAACTTCAGGCACACCCTGGGGAATTTGCTTAAGCGCCTGGAGAATGAGGGCTGTCCTGAGGAGGTGTAGCTCAGAAATGGCTGGTTCTTGTGGGAGCCCCACTTTGTGCTGCAGAAAGCTAAGATGCGCCACCGACTCAATGGACATGAGTTGGAGTAAGCTCTGGGAGCTGGTGATGGACAGGGAGGCCTGGCATGCTGCAGTCCATGGGGTTGCAAAGAGTTGGACACCACTGAGTGACCTGACCATCCCTGTGAGTGACAAATTTTACATTGTGGGACTTGACCCTGCGCCGGTCCAGGGCGCCAGAATGTGATGGCTGCCTTCATTCCTGGGATGCCTGCTGCTTATGAAGAGAAGAAGTCGTCTCTTTGTGAGTACAAAAGAAGAGGTTGGTGGCGCCATGGCGGAAGGTCAAGTGAAGGAGGAGACAGAGTTGGGCTCAGGTGGAAGCTGTGCCTGGTGGCTGCGTGAGCACTGGGGAACCTGATGAGCATTTGCAGGTGCAGGCGGCGGTCCAGTCCTGCGTTTGTCATGAGACCATCTTTTGAGTTCCTCACACGTGTCGGCTCCCCGGGGCTTCAAGTCCTCAGCAGGAACGTGGGGTCCCGTGGACTCTTTTGGATCGTTCCTGTGACTTGAGGACTCTTCCTCTTTATTTTCCCCATCTCACGTGTGGTTCCGATGATCCCAGCCATGGCTGTTCCCATCAGACACGTTGGGATCGTTTGGATTTGGCGCTTTATGAACTGTGTCTTGGAGTTAAGGATGAGCCCCTTTGTAAATTCATCAGGGTGCTCAAGTAATTCAGGTGTCCTTCCTGGGAGAGATGTACGCTGCGGCGGTATAGCATTTTTATCTTCTAGTGGATTTTCACGGCTTTAAACGTTTCTCTGTTGGAACCCTTTTAAGGAACTGTCTGGTGATAAGGGAGGGTCTGAAGGAAACGGAGAAGGCAATGGCAAGCCACTCCAGTACTCTTGCCTAGAAAATCCCATGGATGGAGGAGCCTGGTAGGCTGCAGTCCATGGGGTCGCTACGAGTCAGACATGACTGAGCGACTTCACTTTCCCTTTTCACTTTCACACATTGGAGAAGGAAATGGCAAGCCACTCCAGTGTTCTTGCCTGGAGAATCCCAGGGACGGGGGAGCCTGATGGGCTGCCGTCTATGGGGTCACACAGAGTCTGACACGACTGAAGTGACTTAGCAGCAGCAGAAGGAGATGGGGACGACAGAGAATGACATGGTTGGATAGCATCACTGACTCGATGGACATGACTTTGAGCAAGCTCCCGGAGTTGGTGATGGACAGGGAGGCCTGGCGTGCTGCGGTCCGTGGAGCTGCAGAGTCGGACACAACTGAGTTGAACTGGTGATAAAGGCAATGCTGACTTCAGACCTTGCCACTCCTTGCTTGGTTCTTTATATTAAAGGAAGGTGTTCCGTCATGGGTTCAGTTTGTACTTATTAAACATGCAGAGGGCACCTGGTCTTGTGTGATATCCTTTAAAAGACCATACCCCCATAGGTCTATAAGAATGTGTTAAAAACAGGCTATCATGTTTTAAAATTTAAATTAAAAAGTAAATGATCTTGTGTTAAAACAGGCTATTCAGTAACATATCTGGAAACGAAATTAAAAAGTAAAATAATAAGGAAAGGAGCGTGTATGTTAAAACTGGCTGTTGAGTAACTCTGGTCCTTTAAGAGATTCCTAAGGAGTCCTTCCCTGATGGCTCAGACGGTAAAAGAGACTACCTGCAATGCGGGAGGCCTGGGTTCAATCCCTGGGTCAGGAAGATCCCCTGGAGAAGGAAATGGTGACCCATTTCAGTATTCTTGCTTAGAAAATCCTGTGGTCGGAGGAGCCTGGTGGGCTACAGTCCATGGGGGTCGCAAAGAGTTGGACACGACTGAGCCACATCCCTACTAAGAGTACTTTCCATGATCTGGAGGGGTGGAATGGGGGTGGTGGGAGGGGACCCAAGACAGAGGGAATATATGTGTACCTATAGCTGGTTCCCTTTGTCATACATCAGAAACTAACACAATATGGTAAAGCCATTACACTCCAATGAAAAGTAATTAATAAGCATCAGATTGTTAAGAAAAGTAGAGTAACAAGTTTCTATGGTTCTTTAATTTTGCAAAGTGACAATATATTGTGACCCCTTGGACTGTAGCGCACCAGGTTCCTCTGTAAGTGGGATTCTCCAGGCAAGAATACTGGAGTGGGTCGCCATGCCCTCCTCCAGGAGATCTTCCCAACCCAGGGATCAAATCTGGGTCTCCTGCATTGCAGGCAGACCTTTACTGTCTGAGCCAGCAAGGAAGCCCAAAGAATATAAAGTTAGTATAAGTTTAAGAAGTTTTATTCTTCAACTTGCCTTAGGTATAGCCAAATGATAAAAAAAAAAAAAGCAACTTTCCCACTTTTGAATTATTTTGCTTATTTTAGATTCCAAACTTGCAGTCAATAGTAGCTTAGTTTGAACGTTTGTTGAATGCTTTCTTTTAGCATTTACTTGACCTGATTAAATTTGTTTCCTTTGTAACGGAATTCTCTTTATATAATTATCTTAGTATACTGTATTGGTCCACTTTCAAAAAAACATTTAAAGTATTTCCCACGCTGAAGATTAACCCAAGAAGCATTATTTTATTCGGCTCATCTAACAGTTTATGACACCATTATGATTTAATGAACTTCACCCGGTTTCCGATGCTTAGTACTATAGAAATGGAAAGTTTTGATGGTATTTGTTGCCCTCAGTTAGACGGCTGAGTGGAACAGAATAGAGTGCCCAAATGAGATGCCATCAAAATGTGTGCCTTTAAAGCACTCCTTTGGCTCATCTGAGCAAAGTGCGGGAATCTCAGTAATGTAACGATTCACTTTTCCCCAGGTCGTTCATCTTTCTGGAGTTCTTAGGCCTTTTCTCAACAATATGGAACATAGTAACTCTGCTTGCTTGCTGCTTACAGCTAAGAGGGAATGCATTGGTTCACTTCAAGACTAACAGATGTGGCCTCTTTACATAAATGCTTCAAAAGTGCCCCCAGGAACGTTAATCGAGACAATCTTGATTTGTTGCTGTTCAGTCGATCAGTCGTGTCCGACTCCTTGAGACTCCATGGACCCCAGCGCTCCAGGCTTCCCTTTCTATCACCAACTCCCGGAGCTTGCTCAAAGTCATGTCCATCGAGTCGGTGATGCCATCCAACCATCTTATCTTCTGTTGTCCCCTTCTTCTTCTGCTTTCTGTCTTCAGGGTGTTTTCCAAAGAGTTGGCTGTTTGCATCAAGGGGCCACGGGACTGGAGCTTTTGCTTCAGCCTCAGCCCTTCCAATAAATATTCACGGTTGATTTCCTTTAGGATGGACTGGTTGTATCTCCTTGCTGCCCAAGGCACTCCCAGGACTCTTCTCCAACTCTTCAACAGTAGAGTTCGGTCTCTGTACGAGAGACTGTGTCACATGGGGGTCAAGCCCTCAATCTTGGTGTCTTCCAAATGCCACATGAGATGTTCCCCTAGAATTCTATTTTAGAGGCTTTCCCCTTCAGGGGGTTCAGCGGGAGGGGTAGCCTTTACTAATAATTGCAGTCTAGAAAAGATTTAGAGCTTTTGTTATAGCCAAGTAAAGATGGAAGACGGGTGTGATGTGTTCCACTAATATTCATGCTGAGAAGGATAGTGTCCTGTCCTGTCCATGTGGCCATTCTTAAAGCGTATCCTCGGTATTCTGGCACCAGTTGCCAAAATCATTAGGCCCACAGAATTCAAATTTCACCTGCCTGAAGATGTCTTCCCCGAGGGTCCCACGCTTATTACCCTTCTTTTTGAACCCAGTGGCTCGTCCTTTGCTCTTAATTACTGCCTTGAAAGGTAGAGTCCATGCTAGACATATTTCATTGTATTTTTCACCTTCCCTGGGTAAAGATTCCCATAAGGCTGAATGCCTAGGTCCAGCTAAGGATTTTCTTGCCTCTTCTGAAAAAGTAAGTTAGGAGAGGTTTTTTAAAATATGTATTGCTTTATTTTTGGCCGTGCGGGGTCTTCGATGCTGTGTGTAGGCTTTTCTAGCTACAGCGAACGGGGGCTTCTCTCACACAGCGGTGTGTGGGCTGTCGTTTCTCTTATTTTGGAGCACGGGCCTCTGTAGTTGCAACTCCCAGACTCTGGAGCAGTCTCCATCACTGTGGCACATGGGTTTAGTTACCCCTCAGCATGTAGGATCTTCCCGGACCAGGGATCAAACCCATGTCCTTTACATGGGCAGACAGATTCTTAACCACTGAACCACTCGGAAAGCCCTCTTTACGGGGAGTTTTAAAACAATCTGCAGAGTCAGAGACAGTCCATGTGTCTGTATAGAATCACCTCCCTGCACCCCAGTTTTTTCTGTAAAGGATGCAAACGCCTACAGAACTGTATCAGGTAGACTCAACTTTCAGGCAATGTTTGAGTTCATGTTTCTTCACTGAGGGGAGAAGGAGAAGATGAATTTTGAAAGAAATGAAAAAAAAAAAAAACAGAAGAGGGTAATCATTGAGCATTTGAAGGTGAGCGGAGAGGTCTAATAAGAGGAACCATACTAGAGTAATCATCTTAAGTCTATCATGCATGAGGTCAGCATGGCTGTCAGTTGAACATTAAGCTCCCTGGAAAGTCCAAGTGTCTTGAATGTAGAATCTGAGGGTCCACTCAAGTCTTCCTTCTGGGAAACCAGCAGCTGGAAACGTCAGTCAGCTGATGCTTCGTCAACCTCTGCAGAAGGCCCTTTGGGTCAGTCTTCTGGGTCCAGCGGGCATGGACATTTAACCTCCCTCCATGAATGGGAGGCTGCACACAGCGCTGAGTTACTCCTATGCTTCATTGTATTTCTTCTCCAAGGAGCCTTGAATTCCATGTCAAGGAATATGCATTCAAAAGTGGGTCCATTTATAGTAAAAGCTTTCCACTTCAAAATTGTACACGGAAAGGCCATCTGATACAGTGTTGAGGCTGAAAGGTATATCACATCCATCTGTTCCTTCAAACCTATATCTTCAACAGAAGCAGAACAGGACAGTAATGTGACTTAGAATGAGAGGGCCTGATTCATCCGTGCGGTGGGGGATTTGAGCTCCCAATTTGTAGTCACCAGAATCTCAAACTATGGTTTTTCCCAGTAGTCATGTATAGATGTGAGAGTTGGACTATAAAGAAGGCTGAGCGCCGAAGAACGGATGCTTTTGAACTGTGGTGTTGGAGAAGACTCTTGAGAGTCCCTTGGACTGCAAGGAGATCCAACCAGTCCATTGTAAAGGAGATCAGTCCTGGGTGTTCATTGGAAGGACTGATGTTGAAGCTGAAACTCCAATCTTTTGACCACCTCATGCGAAGAGCTGACTCATTGGAAAAGACCCTGATGCTGGGAAAGATTGAGGGCAGGAGGAGAAGGGGACGACAGAGGATGAGATGGTTGGATGGTGTCACCGACTCGATGGACATGGGTTTGGGTGAACTCTGGGAGTTGGTGATGGACAGGGAGGCCTGGCGTGCTGCGGTTCATGGGATCGCAAAGAGTCAGACATGACTGAGCGACTGAACTGAACTGAGCATTTCAGGATAGTACATCGCTTTGCTCCACTGATGAGCAAAGAGTCCAACAATTGCAGGTTGCAAACACACCTATTTTGTCTCATTGCAATGACCTTTTCCAGATACCACATTGCAATGTCGGGAATCCATGAATGAGTGCCGAGTCTTGGCATTGGTATGTCTAGAATTTCTTTCTTCCACAGGTCATTTCGTTTTCAAGAGGTCATTTTTTTCTAGGTGACAAACAAATAGAAAAAAATGTTTCGACTGCCCTGTAAAACTTGAGATAATGCTGTTGTTTTCTAGCATTTTCTAGATTTATTGGTTGAGGGTGGTTAAATATGTTGCGTGGGGGCAAAAAACGTTATTTCAAAGTTAACGTGGAAGTGGAAACATTTAAATATTTTAATCCCACTTAAAGATTTTAATCTCACTTAAATTTTTTTATTTATGTATTTTAGGCCGTGCTGGGTCTCCTTGGGTGTGCGGGCTTTCTCTAGTTTTGACAAGCAGGAGATCCCCTCCAGTTTCACTGTGTGGGCTTCTCATTTTAGTGGCTTCTCTTGTTTTGTAGCACAGGCTCCAGGGTGATTCTGGCACACAAGCTAAGTTGCTCTGCAGCATGTGGGCTCTTTCCAGACCAGGGATTGAACCCACTTCCCCTGCATTGGCAGGCAAATTCTTTACCACGGGACCACTAGAGAAGTCCCCCAAAGAGCCCCAGTTTTGTGTGACCAGGGTTTTCTTCTGAACTGGGTATGACTTGAAATCATGGTTATCATTTGGGCTGTGGTCCTCAAGTGCGGCCCGTGTAAGCATCACCCCGGAGTCCCTGTTGAGACCTCCTCCGGGGCGCTCCTTCAGACTGAACGCCAGTCTTGGTGAGGTGTGGGAATGGGGGGGGCCATGCCCACACGCTGAGAAAGACTGATGTACGTGCTCAGTCCACTGAAGGGAATGGAGGTCGCTGACAATGTGAACCTGTTCAAAATGGGACAAGCAGCACTGTTTTTTATTTTTAATTTGTTTTTTTTATAGAAGGATAATTGCTTTACAGAATCGTGTTGTTTTCTGGCAAACCTCAACCTACGTGACTTTTCATTTTCAATTATTACTCAATAAAAATTATATATTGATGAATTTATGAGCATACTTTTCAAGACATAGCAACATTATTGAGATATCATTCACATACCATGCGGTTGACCTATTTACATAATTCCTGGGTTTTTTCATGTACCCACAGACTTGTGCAACCAATTGGACAATAACAGCGTATTTTCAACACCACCCCCAGAAAAGCACCATAGATGTTAGCAGTCACTGCTTTTTCCGTCTCTCTCACACACCCCCCCTCCCCCGGTCCTAGAGAACCTCTCATCTAATTTCTGTCCACGTGCAGACTGGCTCCTTCTGGACTTTTCTTAAAGATGGCATCACAGGGTCCGTAGTCTTCTGAACCTGGCTTCTCTCACCGAGTACAGTGTTGTTAAGGTTCATCTTTGCTGTTTCTCATAGATCACCTCAGCGTTTCGCTCCTTTTCATTGCCAAGTAATATTCCATTGTGCATTTTCATTGTATTTATTCCTTCAGCAGTTAATACACGTTAGGATAGTATCCACTTTTTGACTGTGAACGATTCATGCTGTCATGAACATTTGTGTACAGATTTTGGGTGGTGTGGATGGAATTACAAACCTATTGGACATATTTTATCCTGAAATTTCTGCATTAAATTTATTCTTTGAGTTGCCTGTTATAATAGTAAGATGACCTTTTTCATCCTTTATCCCCATGGAAAATTCCTGAGATAATAACACTCATGCCCAATATCAAAACAATAATGGCAATGTTTGGGAAGGAGGGGATGGATGTCTACCTATGGCTGGTTCATGTTGATGTATGGTGGAAACCATCCCAGTATTGTAGAGTGATTATCCTCCAATTAAAAATAAAATTTTAAGCGGTGGGATGGGAGGGAGTTTCAAAAGGGAGGGGATATGTGTATACCTATGCCTGATTCATGCTGAGGTTTGACAGAAAACAGCAAAATTCTGTAAAGCAATTATCCTTCAATAAAAAATAGATGAATTACTATAAAATAAAATATTAAAAAAACCAATTACATAACGAAGAGAGTGGATGTCTTTCTGGAGCACTAAGCACTAACCTTAAATCAGCTTTCGAGGAAATTCACTTAATTCTTTTGAGAAAAGATGAATAGACTTCCTGTACACACCCACGTTCCATCAGAGTGACATTCCCTTGAACACACGGGCGTAACTGGGGTCTGCATTGAGTATCTGAGCTGTATCTCATGGGCTTTGACATATCTACAGTGATTTCCTATAAACTAGTGTGTGCATTTTTGTGTGTATGCTGATGTGTTTTAGTTGCTTTTCGGTCTTTGGATTTTCGGGTCTTGTACTTTATAGTATTCTAATGAACCAAGAAAGGAGCACAGTTTAAATGAGATTGATTTTGCACTGGTACTGTCTTGCTTTTGAAAAGACTGGTGGAATAATTGCATCCACCTCAGTGAATGGGGGGAAAGGACCCCTGGGGACTAATAGTGTACTGGAATGGTGACTTGTAAGGATCGTCCTTTTCTTTCACTGACCACTTCCCTGAAAACTCTTTTTTCTCTTCTCACACACCTCATTACTGATTACTGCCTTGTTCACCAAGGGCAAATTAGATTAGATTCTTCTGTTGTGTGTGTGTGCATGGTTTTAATATGTAAAATTATATATATTTATATTTTATATTATTATATGATATATATTGTTATAATATGTATTATACTATGCATGGTATATTATTATACCATATTATATTGTATTATGTATGATATGTTAATTGTATTATATATGATATATAATATCATATATGATATATATGTTATATTATTATAATACTATATTTTACATAACATATTATAAATAATTTCTTATACATATTTTATATTATATATGATTATAATATATAGTGTTTGTTATATTATTATGTTATACTATAATATATATGATTTTATATGTATTATATGATATATGATATATAAAATGATCTATTTTATATTATATATTATACATGATAGTTTATATATTATATTATATCACGTATTATATTATATATTATACTATATTATATATGATTATATATGATATGATATGATATGATGATGATATATGATGTATAGAACGATCTATTTTATATTGTATTATATATTATACATGAATATTATATTGTTAATTATACATGATAGTTTATATATTATATCATGTATTATATTATATATTATATTATACTATATTATATATGATCGTATATGATATATGATATATAAAATGATCTATTATTATATTATATCATGTATAATATAATATATAGTATTGTTATATTATACATGATAATTTATATATTATATTGTATCATGTGTTATATTATATATTATATTATACTATATTATACATGATTATATATTATATGATATATAAAATGATCTATTATATCATGTATAATATAATATATAATATTGTTATATTATACATGATAGGTTATATAAATTGTATATATATATGACTCTTCAGATTCATAAAATATAGTATGTTTTATTGCTTTCTTCCCTGTAAAATTCTTTGCTTTTTGGTCATTCTGTATGTCTGACTAACCTCCTTATTTCTGGTAGTTTTCTCAAAATTTAAAAATGTTTCTTTTTCTTCACATCAGCTGGGCTATTGAAGTACAGCCTTAACATCAAAGAAAGAAGTACAGTCCTGTTGAAATGGAAAAACACTGCTCTGTTGATTATAATGACTTCAGAAAACTCTATTTCTCAACTACTGGTTTGGGTCATATTCAGCGATCTAACTTTTTAGGGGGCCATCTCTACACATTAGCTTCTTTCTGCGGTGGAAATTGTAGCTCTAACTTACGCGTGCATGCCTGCTTAGTCGCTTCAGTCGTGTCTGATTCTTTCTGACCCCGTGGACTGTAGCCCGCCAGGCTCCTCTGTCCATGGGATTCTCCAGGCAAGACTCCTGGAGTGGGTTGCCCTGCCCTCCTCTCCAGGGGATCTTCTCGACCTGGTGATCGAACCCGCGTCTCTTACGTCTCCTTCACTGACAGGCAGATTCTTTACTGCTGAGCCACTGGGGAAGCCCCAGCTAAAACTTACGGAAATAATTCAATATTAACCACGTTCTGTAAAGCTCTTCGCATAGAGACTGTCTCCAGATAGAATGGCCTCTTTGTTAACCTTGCATAGCAAATATCTCTTCCTCGGCCGACAGGGTTCCTGAATTGAGAAGAATTCATTTCCAAGTTCTATGTACAATTTTATTGCAAACGGCGGGGAAAAAAAACCCCTAAAAAATGGATCTTCAATATTTCCAATGCTATTTTTCTGCAGTTCTTCTGGCTGATTAAGAAGTCTGAGCAAAGGTCCTCACTTATGGCTTTCGAGCAAGAAGAGAGGGCTGAGATTGCAGGACGAAGGTTGGGCATCTCACACCTATTGGAGCTGATTTGTGGGGGGCCCTCCTCGTAGCGGGCAGCCCTTTCATGTGTGCCTGATTCCTGCTGAGTGGCAGGAGGGAATTTGCACCCCCCACCCCGAAGATGGCTTTCAGAGAGGACTTCCCTTCCTCTCCCCTACCCCACCTCCCCTCTCTCCCTCCCCTTAGGAGACCTTGCTGAAGACAAACAGATGCCTGCTGCCAAAACGCAGGACTTAACCTGACCCTCCGGCAGCCAGCTCACAAAGGAGGGCGCTTTCAGGTCCCCGGGGGAAACAGCCCCCAGCATCTTATCAGGCCGTGAAATTCGGAGAGAAAAGCCCTTTGCCTCCGGCTGCCTAACCATGCCGGGCAGTGATAACGATGCTGCTGCCCCCGGAGGGAGGAAGGGAGAATGGACGCACAGAATACCGGCCAGCGCACAAAGGCGGCCGGGCCCCTCACGCCACTTCCTGGATTGCTAGGTGGTCTGCAAAGCTCCTGAGGACCCATCACGGGGCAGGGTGGGGGGCACAAGAGCATTCTGTTGTCCCTGGGTCGCTCCGGGTGGGGGTGGACTGCAGCGGGAATCTGGTTCTCTGCTCCGGAGGGTCCCTGGCTTCCTCTCATTGACAAACAGCAGTGGCAGCTTCGTTTCCAAAAATAATAATAAAAAAATAACAGAAGGGAGAGGAGCTCATCCCTTCATGGAAAAGACAAGTCTTGCGTCTAAAAGTACTTAGCACGCTGGGCTTCCTGCAGCTGCCGGAGCGCTCTTTGCAATCAAGTGCATGTTTGAGTCAGGTTTCCTGTGTCAAGTTAACAACTCGGGTGCAAGGTGCTAATGTTTCGTATCAACACGTGGCGACGTTGAGATCTATGAAAATCATAGAAGAAGAGCGTTCCTCAGGGTTTGGAAGTACCTTCCTTTGGTGCCCTCAAGAATAAAGCAGTGGACGTGGTTCCATTGACCATGGGTCAGCAGTGTCCTGGCTGAGGTCGCTGCAATGTTGCTGTGCTGGTGCAAGGTGTTCTAGGTCACTCTCAGAAAATAACAGTTAGACAATAAGTGGAAGGAGTTGCACGGAAAATAATAGAACCTGTGGAAGAAATAGCCTTTACTTTTCCTCTTGTATGTCTGCAGCCACTCACTTATCCTACCAGATTGAGTGGTCTCAGCTATCCCGAGCTGCCAACTCAGATTTGTGGGGTTTGTACACCTTATCTGTATGCTCAAAGGTATGGCTTTTCCAGTAGTCACGTACGGATGTGAGAGTTGGACCATAAAGAAGGCTGAGCACCGAAGAACTGATGCTTTTGAACTGTGGTGTTGGAGAAGACTCTTGAGAGTCCCTTGGATTGCAAGGAGATCCAACCAGTCCATCCGAAAGGAAATCAGTCCTGAATATTCATTGGAAGGACTGATGCCGAAGCTCCAATATTTTGGTCACCTGATGGGAAGAGCCGACTCATTGGAAAAGACCCTGATGCTGGGAGAGATTGAAGGCAGGACAAGGAGATGACAGAGGATGAGAGGGTTGGATGGCATCGCCGACTCTATGGACATGAGTTAGAGCAAATTCCGGGCAATAGTGAAGGACCGGGAAGCCTGGTGTGCTGGTAGGACATAGGATCTCGAAGAGTTGGACATGACATACTGAGCAGCAACACCTTATCTAAAATTTGGAAATACTCTGTGGTGTGAATGAGACCATTTTTAAGCTCCCCTAAAACGGAGGAAGCAGTCTTAATACAGCTATGTCACAAACACCACACATGCCTTTTATCATATAGGAGTGTCCTAACACATGTTATTTTCAAGCGTGCGGACTCTTACTTAATAACGTTACCGTTTCATAGAGCAGCAGTCTCCATGGTGTATTTATTAGATGATTAAACAATTGGCTCTATAAACGGCACCGGGTGTTTGGAGAAACGGAAGCTAGATCATTTGTCTCTGATAAAGGGAGCATAAATTTCTTTAATAGCAGAGTCATTTTCCTGCCTCCGTTTTACACTTTGACATCATGTCTGCTGTACTTCTGGAAACACATTCAGCAATTACTCCAAGGACAGCTAAGATCCCAGCTCTCACGTCCCAGCAGCTGAAGTTTACTCTGAGAAGCCTGTGTGTTGTAAATCATCTATGTCTCTCTTCTCGCGAACCAGCAGAAACTGTTGGGGGTGGAGCCATACTGCTGGAATTTACAACCTTATTTTCATGCTTCTGAAGGTCAGATCCGACAAGAACATCCTTCTTGCTACAAGAACTTCCTTCTGCTGCTCATTTTTCTCCCACTCGGCATTCTGTCTGCTGCCTGAATATCCGTTCATCCAGAGAGCTCTGTCCAGCTTTATGCTAGGGTGACGTAGCCCTAACTAACTCGTCATGTCTCTGGGTGTTGGACACACAGATGTGTCCCAACAAATAGTATGCAGGGAAGGTCGGGAGGTACCAGAGTGGTTATCCACTTACAGGTATGACCTGTAAAGCCGTGGCTCTGTTCTTTGCGTTGTCGATGGCGTCAAGGTTAGATCTGAATGCACATCCATCATCTTGGCGGCTTGGGTCAGCCAGTGTCAGTCAAGAGAAGAAACCACGCCAGGTACACACACTGGAAGGAGTTTAATCCAGGGAATCAAGTGCTTCTAAAATGTAAGTGCAGAGGGAATTGGGCTCTCCACTAAACCCCCAGAGGTGAGTCGAGAATAGGACAGAACTGATCCTCTTGGTCGCTCTAGAGATCTCTCTGGAACAATGATCTCAGGGCTAGGGGTCTTCCCCTGTGGAGACTCTGTGGATACCCAGAAGCTGAGCAATGAAGGCTTGAGGATGATAGCAGAAAACCTGAACAGGTCCACACATTCTGTACAGCAGAAATGGTGATGAGGGGTGTAGGGAGTGGGCAGGCAAGGAAACAGCATCTTCCTCCTTCAGAGGTGGCCTCGATGGGTTCACTAGCACGGCCAAGTGACGTTCCAAGTCTTCGTGACAAGGTCATCCTGGGAATGTAGTTTTCATCTCCTTTCCCACCAGGACAAGTGTGTAATGGGCATTGAATGTGCAGTCTTGTACTGTTAACACTCTCCAAGGTTTTTAAAAGCTGGGGCGAAAGTTAAAAGGTGGGGAAAAGTTGGAAACAGTGACAGATTTCATTTTCTTGGGCTCCTAAATCACTGTGGATGGTGACTGCGAAAAGACGCTTGCTCCTTGGAAGAAAAGCTATGACAAACCGAGATGGCGTATTAAAAAGCAGAGACATCACTTTGCCAACAGAGCTGTGCATGGTCAAAGCCATGGTTTTTCCAGTCATCATGGATGGATGGAAGTAGCTTTCATTGTTATTTCATCAGAGTGGAATTCCACTGGACACAAGAACCTGGGTGTCACTCTTTTCCTGGTAAAAGGGCAATGAAATGAAACACCCAAGTGAAACTCGGCGTGTTCTGAGTTTGGGTTAAAGGCAGAATGGGTTCTATAGAAACAGGATCTCCCACACATCACTAAAGTGTATCCCCCTCTCCGGGGCTTTCAGCTTCTGGAAAGCTACAGATACTATGACTCACTCAACTTGGAACAGACCTTCTGCATCAGGCCCCCTTGAATGTGTTTCCTCGGGGATGGCGTGATGTGCTCGAGGCCCATCTCGGTCCACAAAGCCGGGCTGACTTGGCCTGCTGGCATGGGAGACAGGAAACATGGAAGTCCTCACGAACCTTGCTTGCCTCCCTGGTCTTTTCAGGAGCACGCCATGCCTTCCTGGAGCTGGACGTGGTCAGACACCCCGACCACAAAGATACAGATGAAACCGTCAGTGGCTACAGGCTGCTTCTCTCTGCAAACGATTAATGCCGACACTCCCGACGATTTGTGCAACTGAAAGGGCTCGCTCTGCTCCCCCTTCCTTGCTGGAGACCTGCTATGACAGTCACTTACCTCCCAGACAGATATATCCAACTGCTTGGAATTAAGTAGCCACAGTGGCCATCCACCTAGGCATTGATCATATAAATAATCTTAACTCAGATCATATATATATATATATATATATATATATATAAGTTCCAAAGTTACTCCATGAGATAGAACATAGGACCCCATGACAGAGTCACTCATTGCTGTTGACTTAGGCACAGTTTTATAAGAGCAGATGGACAACAGACCACCCGGCGAGGGAATACCATTGACACAGTTTTCCAAAACCACTGATGACATGATTCGCTAGGAACTGTGCACTGTTAAGAAAATGTGCAGGGGAAAAAAATATATATATATAGATATAGATATATGTTCGGGGGTAAGGATCAGCGCTGGACCAGCTTCAGCATCTCAGCATCGCTCAAAGACGGGAGGGGCCCCTAATCTCCACTCGGCGTGTGGCCTGTCAGGAGGGTTTTCAGACCTGGCCTCCGAGCTGTCAGGAGCGTGCTGGGCGGATTACACACTCTGGCTTTTCACCATGGAGCGGGGGGACCGGCTGGTTAAGCTCTTGGGATGCTGTGACTGGGCATCCCCGTCGAGTTGTGCAGAGAATCTGACTGAATGAAAGCACAAGACGGTTCTCAGCCTGTGAAATCTCGACTGATGGCAGTGATGGGTTTTCCCGAGTTACTTTGATTACCTGGGGGGTCCTTCGTGGAGAATGAGAACTGGTTGATTTGGTAGCCTGCAAAAGGCAGAGATGCCTATTACCAAACTATTAAAAAATATTTTTTGCATGTGAGAGTGTGTGTGTGTCTTTCTGGCTTTGAAATGACATAGAGGTCATATTTCTTAGCTGTTGTTGGTTTTCTGCCCACGCATATGAAATATACATGTTTTATTTTCCCGGAGGAAAGGCTGTCTTCTCGTGCACATCGTTGGCTGGGGCCACCCGCATCTACAGTCCATTGCCCTCAGGGAATTGATGGCATCTGGATGAGGAATGGGGTAGATTCAAAAATCAATGAAATCACCCTTGTCTTATGCCCCTGTCTTGGCCAGACAGCAGTATCACTTCTTCGTATTCAGTTCAGTTCAGTTCAGTTGCTCAGTCGTGTCCGACTCTCCGCGACCCCATGAATCACAGCACGCCAGGCCTCCCTGTCCATCACCAACTCCCGGAGTTCACTCAAACTCATGTCCACAGAGTCGGTGATGCCATCCAGCCATCTCATTCTCTGTTGTCCCCTTCTCCTCCCGCCCCCAACCTTTCCCAGCATCAGAGTCTTTTCCAGTGAGTCAACTTGTCGCATGAGGTGGCCAAAGTATTGGAGTTTCAGCTTTAGCATCAGTCCTTCCAGTGAACACCCAGGATTGATCTCCTTTAGAATGGACTGGTTGGATCTCCTTGCAGTCCAAGGGACTCTCAAGAGTCTTCTCCAACACCACAGTTCAAAAGCATCAATTCTTCGGTGATCAGCTTTCTTCACAGTCCAACTGGACTTGTAATAGGGAAGGGCTGATTTCTGAGGCTTTCAGAATTTAGGTATGAGTTTTAGGCAGCTTGGGCAAATACTGCTGAAAGCTGATAATTTCACAGGATGTATCATCACGTGGTTTGCAACAGTGCAACAAGTGGCATATACTTCTTTCCTGTTTTCACTGTGAGATACATTTTGCTTCCATGTTGTTACAGGGTTTCTTTAGGACAAAGGAGGGAGGCACATTTTCAGAGGCAAACTGGCCCATAGGGCTGAGTGAACTTGCTTCCTGTGTTTATAATTAGGAGCCAAGGCAAGGGAAGGGGTGATTGGGGTTGTCACACACGCACCATGGAGTTACCTCAGGACTCCAGGTTGGCAGGGCTACTCTGGCACCATCAGGGTTCCTGAGACTGTTGTGAAAACACCTGTTTGTCTGACAGGCAAGGATGGGGGAAAGGGACAGGGAGTTTGGGATGGACATGGACACACTGCTGTGTTTAACATGGATGACCAGCAAGGACCTGCTGTCCAGCACAGGGAACTCTGCTCAATACCCGGTAATAACCTTATGGTTCTCAGGGAGAAGGATGGGGGAAGGGATAGTCAGGGAGTTGGGGATGGTCATGGACACACTGCTGTATTTAACATGGAGAACCAGCAAGGACCTGCTGGACAGCACAGGGAACTCTGCTCAATGTCATGTAGCAGCCTGGATGGGAAGGCACTTTGGGGGAGAATGGATCCATGCATATGTATGGCTGAGTCCCTTTGCTGTCCACCTAAAACCATCACAACATTGTTAATTGGCTATCAGTTCAGTTCAGTCGCTCAGTCATGTCCAACTCTGCGACCCCATGGACTGCAGCATGCCTGGCCTCCCTGTCCATTGCCAACTCCCAGAGTTTACTCAAACTCATGTCCATCAAGTCAGTGATGCCATCCAACCACCTCATCCTCTATCATCCCCTTCTCCTCCTACTTTCCCAGCATCAGGGTCTTTTCAAATGAGTCAGTTCTTTGCATCAGATGGCCAAAGTATTGGAGTTTCAGCTTTAGCATCAGTCTTTCCAGTGAATATTCAGGACTGATTTCCTTTAAGGTGGACTGGTTGGATCTCCTTGCAGTTCAAGGGACTCTCAAGAGTCTTCTCCAACACCACAGTTCAAAAGCATCAATACTTAAGTGTTCAGCCTTCATTATAGTCCAACTCTCACATCCATACATGACCACTAGAAAAACCATAGCTTTGGCTAGACAGACCTTTGTTGGCAAAGTAATGTCTCTGCTTTTTAATATGCTGTCTAGATTGGTCATAGCTTTTCTTCCAAAGAGCAAGCATCTTTTAATTTCATGGCTGCAATCAGCATCTGCAGTGATTTTGGAGCCCCCCAAAATAAAGTCTGACACTGTTTTCACTGTTTCCCCATCTATTTCCTATGAAGTGATGGGACCAGATGCCATGATCTTAGTTTTCTGAATGTTGAGCTTTAAGCCAACTTTTTCACTTTTCCTCTTTCACTTTCATCAAGAGAGTCTTTAGTTCCTCTTCACTTTCTGCCATAAGGGTGGTGTCATCTGCATATCTGAGGTTATTGCTATTTCTCTGGGCAATCTTGATTCCAGCTTGTGCTTCATCCAGCCCAGCGTTTCTCATGATGTACTTTGCATATAAGTTAAATAAGCAGGCTGACAATATACAGCCTTAATGAATTCCTTTCCCTATTTGGAACCAGTCTGTTGTTCCATGTCCAGTTCTAACTGTTGCTTCTTGACCTGCATACAGATTTCTCAAGAGGCAGGTCAGCTGGTCTGGTATTCCCATCTCCTTCAGAATTTTCCAGTTTGTTGTGATCCACACAGTCAAAGGCTTTGGCATAGTCAATAAACCAGAAATAGATGCTTTTCTGGAACTCTCTTGCTTTTTCCATGATCCAGCGGATGTTGGCAGTTTGATCTCTGGTTCCTCTGCCTTTTCTAAAACCAGCTTGAACATCTGGAAGTTCACGTTTCACTTATTGCTGAAGCCTGGCTTGGAGAATTTTGAGCATGACTTTACTAGCGTGTGAGATGAGTGCAGTTGTGCGGTAGTTTGAGCATTCTTTGGCATTGCTATAATTGGCTGTATAATTGGCTATACCCCAATACAAATAAAAAGATTTTAAAAACACAGCTGTTTACAGAACCTTTATACACACCTTTGCAGAACCTGGAAGGTTCTTGTGAACCATTGTGTGGGAAGACCAGCCCTCCAGTCAGTATGAAGGTTCGGGTCCCGAGCCTCCATCTTGGAATCTCCATGTCTTCCCACAACTTGTTCATAGCCACTTTGCTATCTTGATTTTTAAAATTACATTTATTTATTTATAATTGAAGGATAATTGCTTTACAGTGTTGTGTTTTGGGGTTTCTGCCAAACATCAGCAGGAATCACCCATACTTATACCTCTTGAACCCCCTCCCACCTCCCTCCGCATCCCACCCCTCTCAGCAGTTACAGAGCCCCACTTTGAGTTTCCTGAGTCATACAGCAAACTCCCATCGCCACTTTACTAGTTTTAAATCACCTTTTGCCCACAGATCTATGTCCATACCAGATTTCAGTGGTGCCAGCTATTGAAAATTGGTTGTTGTTTAGTCGCTTGGTCCTGTCCGACTTTTTGTGAGCCCGTGGACTGCAGCATGCCAGGCAAAGTCTGTGATTATGAGTAGTTTTAAGAATACTTGATGTATTCATTTTAAAAAAAATTAGAGTATAGTTAGTTTACAATGTTGCCTTTATTTTTACTGTAGAGAAAAATGACTCAGTTATCCACATATATACATTTTTTAATATTCTTTCCCATGATCCTCTAGCACAGGATATTGAATATACTTCCCTGTGGCTTTAATAAGAAGACCTTGTTTTGATGTATTCATTGTTAACTTGTTTTAGAACACTTCCAGAAACCTTTTGAGAATAGTACTTTCATATACCTTTATTCTGAATCAGAGTACAGCAACCATGTTGGTAAAGACTAGTAAACATTTTTGTCTTTCTTGGCCATAAAAGGGCTTTCCTGGTGGCTCAGCTGGTAAAGAATCCGCCTGCAATGCGGGAGACCTGGATTCGATCCCTGGGTTCAGAAGATCCCCTGGAGAAGGGAAAGGCTTCCCACTCCAGTATTGTGGCCTGAAGAATTCCACGGACTGTATAGTCCATGGGGTGACAAAGAGTAGGACATGACTGAGCAAGTTTCACTTTCTTTAGCCGTACAAACTGTTGCAACTATTCAGCTCAGCTATTGTGTGGCCCAGAAGCAACCACAGAGAATACATTAGTGAATGGATGTGGCTGTGTTGCAGTAACTTTTACTTGCGAAAACAGTTTGTGATTCAGATTTGGTCCCTGGTTTTAGCTTCTGACCCTAATCTACATGTGCCACTTATTAACTTTTATTTGCTTTATCACGTTCTCTCTAGATAGTTAGATATAGATATAGGTGTATGTGTATGCTTAGAGTTGTTCATTTTTCCATCCATTTAAAACTAAGTTGCAGACATCAGGACTTGTTAGCCTTCAAAGTTTTACCATGTATCTCTTCCATAAGTTGCAGATGTCATGACTTTTTATCCTTCAACGTTTTAGCATGTATCTCTTACATAACTGCCGTGGAATGATCACATCCAGAGACTTTCACGTGGGTGTAGCCCTATAATCTCATATTTGATCTGCTGGTACATTTCACTGCTTGTGCCAATAATATCCCGTCCAGCTTTGTTTTCTCTGGTTCAGGGTCTGGCCCCTCCAGCACTCCTTGTGTTCAGCTGTTACATGGCTTCAGTCTGCTTTCATCAGGAAGCAGTTCTCAGCCCTCCTTTGCATCTGACAACATTGGTATGTTTTACGACTAGAGGCTTTTGGCTTTGTAGAAGGGCGCCTCATTCTGGATTTGCCGGATTTTTCCTGGTGGTTCCGTTAAGATTCAGGATGCCACCTGGGTGGTTTTGAGGCTGTGTTTTTACCAGTGCGTCACGTCGGGGCATGCCATGTGGGGTTCCCCTGGAGATGTTTCCTTTATCACTTAGTTAAGGCGTTACGTCCAGATTTCTCCACTGTAAAGCTGTCACTTTATCTTCATTATTAATATCTTTTTAGCATATTAAATATTTTTAATTAGACTATAGTTGATGTACAATCTTATGTCAGTTACAAGTATAAAAAGTGAAAGCTGCTCAGTCGTGTCCAACGCTTTGCGACCCCATGGACTATACAGTCCATGAAATTGTCCAGTTCAGAATACTTGAGTGGGTAGCCTTTCCCTGCTCCAGGGGATCTTCCCAACCCAGGGATCGAACCCAAGTCTCCTGCGTTGCAGCAGATTCTTTACCAGCTGAGCCCCCACAAGGGGAGCCACAAGGAAAGCCCAAGCAGACTGGAGTGGGTAGCCTATCCCTTCTCCAGGGGATCTTCCGGACCCAGGAATCGAACCAGGGTCTCCTGCATTGCATTCTTTACTAGCTGAGCTATCATGGAGGCCCAAGTTCCAAGTATACATACTATCTTTTTAACTTGAGAAGTAACCATGGGCTGTTATTGGGACTTTCAGTACTGTGCCAAAAAAAATGCCATAGAAGAGGAGCAGGTGGAGAATCTGGATGCTAAGAAAGTATGCTTGGTCTTCAATAAACAGAATTCCCCTGATGGATCTATTTGAAGACACTTGATGATATGCCTAATGGCACAGCTGACCTGATAAATAAAAGACAGTGAGAGGGTGGTTTTCTGATAATAGCTACCTCGATTCACCTTTTTTTTTTTCCATTTTAAGTTTTTGTTTGTTTCGAATTTCATTGCAACTAGGAGAACTCTTGATGGTTAGAATCCCCTTTATTGGCATCAGTAGTTGTGATAACATGAGACCCAGTTTTCTCGACAGTCATCATGGTGGGAGAGAAACTCTCCCCTGAGCATTTCAGAGAAAGCTGACTTTCTCGGAGGTGGGACGCGGGAGGTGGCGTGACACAGCAGAGCCGGGCTGGTTCACTGATCTTCTCGGGTTTAGGCTCTGCTGGTCGTGCAGCTGTGCGTCCGCGGGCCGACCGCCAAAAGATTTCATTATTTTGGCAAGACACAGTATGCTTTTCGACACACAGGATTGCAACAATTTCTCTACCAATTTAGAGCTGGAGAGAGTCCATGAAGACTTCTAAAGCCAGCACAGTACACATATTTTAGGAAATATATTGGGGAAAAATGCTTTCCATTGGGGGAAAAAAAAAAAAACAGAGTCATCGTTTTCCAAAGAAGCTTGCTGCCCTTAATTGAGAAAACAGAAAAAGTCTATGGAAACTTGTGTTGAGAGCATTATTATCTGCTTTTTGAGTATATACCTGTGTGAAATGAAAAGTGAATTTTTGTGTGTGTGTGAAACTCCAAATTTATATTTTACATGAGGCAAAAATGAAATATATATCACTATTCAACTTTTTCTTATACAACAGAAATGTTTGTGTATGAGAGCATTCCATATATCCTATAAATGGTGTAGTGCTCTGGTGTCAGAATTTTCCTTCTGATTCCAGCTTCTAGCCACACCCAAGAACCTGACACCTCACCCAACCAGAGCTGTTGGACTTTGGGCTGAGAAGTTGGCAGTTTTGAAACAATTATTGAAATAGGCTTGAGAGACTCGAATTAAAAGAAATTTTCGTTTCTTTACTTAAAAAAAAAAAAAAGCAGTTATCAGGGAAATCCAAGAGAACGAAAATAAATTCTCCTTACTGGTCTTTTAGAAATGGAAGAGAATCAGATTTGCTGAATACCCACCACCGTGTGGGTGTTTAAAAAGGTTGTCTGTGCAAGTTTTTTTTAGAAAGAATCTTCTGAGGCAAGTATTACTCTTTTGTGGGGGTAGCGGGGGGTCCCCAGTGGCTCAGGTGGTAAAGAATACACCTGCAATGCAGGAGACACGGGTTCGATCCCTGGGTTGGGATCCCTGGAGGAGGAAAATGCAACCCACTCCAGTATGCTCGCATGGAGAATTCTATGGACAAGATGAACCTGGCGGGCCACGGTGCGTATTACTCTTTCATGTATCAGAAACCTCAGACCTTCTGGCTGGAATTGTCCATTTCTGGGTCCTTCGGTTTGTATTACGTTTCCACTCATGACCTCTTGAGCTTAGTCACAAGAGTTGCACCTGGAAGGGCAGACACGTCTGGTCATCAGCGCTTTCCCGCCGTATCGGAAAGCTGTGGACACAGTGTGCTGCTCGTGACCATCGTTGTGTGTCTGTGCATCTGGATTCTCACATCCTCTAAGCTCAGCAGTGGATTGAATGGCTTGTGTCCAATCACAGATGGAGCTGTGGACGTAAATCCCGCTACCCAGCCATTGCTCCTGTAAACAGGTTTTAGTTCCCAAATCTGTGGGATGCAGGGTTGGGTTTGATGCCACCGGAGAGACTTGCTTTTCTAAAGTTCTGTGTTTCCATGTTGTAACCCCTGGAGCATTGTCTGCTTAAGTATTTCCTGTTTCGCCTAGCGCTTCAGTCAGACCGCCTCCACTGGGTCCTTTTTGCCTACGAATATGTTCTAGTCTGTTCTTTTTCATGTCTCCTCCCGTCTCAGTCTCCCCAGGCACTAATAACAAGAAGAGGGGACAAACAGATGAAAAGATGCTCGGGGAACTCATTATTCAGTTCAGTTCAGTCGCTCAGTCGTGTCCGACTCTTTGCGACCCCATGAATTGCAGCACGCCAGGCCTCCTTGTCCATCACCAACTCCCGGAGTACACTCAAACTCATGTCCACAGAGTCAGTGATGCCATCCAGCCATCTCATTCTCTGTCGTCCCCTTCTCCTCCTGCCCCCAATCCTTCCCAGCATCAGTCTTTTCCAGTGAGTCAACTCGTCACATGAGGTGGCCAAAGTATTGCAGTTTCAGCTTTAGTATCAGTCCTTCCAATGAACACCCAGGACTGATCTCCTTTAGAATGAACTGGTTGGATCTCCTTGCAGTCCAAGGGACTCTCAAGAGTCTCCTCCAACACCACAGTTCAAAAGCATCAATTCTTTGGCGATCAGCCTTCTTCACAGTCCAACTCTCACATCCATACATGACCACGGGAAAAACCATAGCCTTGACTAGACGGACCCTTGTTGGCAAAGTAATGTCTCTGCTTTTTAATATGCTTTCTAGGTTGGTCATAACTTTCCTTCCAAGGAGTAAGCGTCTTTTAATTTCCTGGCTGCAATCAGCATCTGTAGTGATTTTGGAGCCCCCAAAAATAAAGTCTGACACTGTCTCCACTGTTTCCCCATCTATTTCCCATGAAGTGATGGGACCAGATGCCATGATCTTTGTTTTCTGAATGTTGAGCTTCAAGCCAACCTTTTCACTCTCCTCTTTCACTTTCATCAAGAGGCTTTTGAGTTCCTCTTCACTTTCTGCCATAAGGGTGGTGTCATCTGCATGTCTGAGGTTATTGATATTTCTCGCGGCAATCTTGATTCCAGCTTGTGCTTCTTCCAGCCCAGCGTTCCTCATGATGGACTCTGCATATAAGTTAAATAAGCAAGGTGACAATATACAACCTTGGCGCACTCCTTTTCCTATTTGGAACCAGTCTGTTGTTCCATGTCCAGTTCTAACTGTTGGTTCCTGACCTGCATACAGGTTTCTCAAGAGGCAGGTCAGGTGGTCTGGTATTCCCATCTCTTTCAGAATGTTCCACAGTTTATTGTGATCCACATAGTCAAAGGCTTTGGCATAGTCAATGAAGCAGAAATAGATGTTTTTCTGGAACTCTCTTGCTTTCTCCATGATCCAGCGGATGTTGGCAATTTGATCTCTGTGCCTCTGCCTTTTCTAAAACCTGCTTGAACGTGTGGAAGTTCATGGTTCACATACTGCTGAAGCCTTGCTTGGAGAATTTCTCATTATTAGAGAAATGCAAATCAAAGCTACAAGGAAGTATCACCTCACACCAATCAGAATAGCCATCATCAAGAAAAATCTGTAAACAGTAAATGCTGGGGAGGGTGTGGAGAAAAGGGAACCCTCTTAAACCGTTGGTGGGAATGAAAATCGGTGCAACCACTATAGAAAACCATATGGAGATTCCTTAAACAACAAAACATAGAACTACCATATGACCTGACTCTTGGGCATCTATCTAGGGAAAACCATAATTCAAAAAGATACAGGTAGCCCCAGTGTTCATGGCAGCACTGTTGACAATAACCAGGACATGGAAGCAACCTAAATGGCCATCGACAGGGAAATGGATAAAGAAGAAGTGGTCCACATTCATGGTGGAATACTACTCAGCCATGAAAAGGAATGAAATCGTGCCATTTGCAGAGATGTGGCTGGACCTAGAGACTGAAGGAAGTCAGAGAAAAATAAATATTGAATAATGTCACTTATACGTGTAATATAGAAAAAGGGTACAGAGGAACTTATTTGCAGAGCAGAAATAGAGACACAGATGTTTTGGATACCAGAATAGGGAAAAGGGAATGGGGTGGATTGGGAGATGGAGCCTGGCATATACATACTACTGTGTATACAACAGATAAATGACGAGAATCTACTGTACAGGTCAGGGAACTCTGCTCAGTGTTCTGCAGTGACTTCAATGAGAAGGAAATCCAAAACAGAGAGGATATATGTACACGAATAGCTGACCCACTCTGCCGTACGTGCGTGTGTGCTCAGCCGCTCCAGTCGTGTCTGACTCTTTGCGACCCCAATGGACTGTGGCTCACCAGGCTCCTCTGTCCATGGGATTCTCCAGGCAAGAATACTGGAGTGGGTTGCCGTTTCCTTCTCCAGCTCTGCTGTACGGCAGACACTAACATAACATTGTAAAGCATTCTGTACTCCAGTAAAGATTAAGAGAAAGAGGGGACAAGATAGATCGCACAAGAACGTTCTGCGGAACCATGAGACCTCCAGCGTCGCCATTCTAGCACTCACAAATCACAGCTCCCCAAATCCTTTAGACGCCATCTTCACGTTTCCCCTACTTCCTTTTGATGCGAATCTTAGACTTTTGCTTCTAAGTGGCTTGTTTACCTTCCTAGACTGTGAAGAACTTGAAGATGGGGCGTGTGTGTGTGTGTATAGTTTATGAAGTAAGCAGAGCCATCGCTTCGCATGACATGGTGGTAATGGAATGCAGTGTATGTTTATGAAAAAAATGAATGGTGTAGCAAGAAAGAGAAAAGACAGGTTGTAAATGTGCGTCACTCACTTTACCGTTTCTGCAGAAGTGCGGATGCTCGCTTGTGCAGTTGAGCGGGCACCCCTCCCTGTATCTCCACTCAACACCTCAGACGCAGCGCGTTGACTGTTGACTCCCAGCCCTCTCCCTCTGTACCTTCCTCCTGCAGCCGTCGTCTTACTAACACGCTCAGCACCTTTCTCGTGGAGATTAGCAAGGTGGGTGCCCCTCCCCTCTCACTTCTGCTCCTTTGCCCTTCACGGGTTGATTTTTCTCTGCCTTTCGCTCACTGTCGTCCGCTATCCAAACGGCGTGTTGACCCTACAAGGGGTAGGGAGACTGTCTGGGAGACACTATACTCATTTTCGCTCTGATTCGGCTTCCTGTGGATCTCGCCTCCCTACTCCACCTCCCATTCGAACACTCGAGTCACTTTAAGCTCGAACTGGGGCGAGCCACTCTGCTCTGTTGGGTTGGCCAAAACGTTCTTTCAGGTGTTTCTGTAACATCTGACGGCAAACCCTGAGCAAGATTCTTGGCCGACCCAGTAAGATTGTCAACGGCTCTCGTTGAATTCCAAGGGCCGTCTTCCTAGCCGTGTGTTTTATGGCAGCTTCTCTTTTTAAGCTTTCCTACTCCACACATTTACAGCCCTGTTCAGGCCCCAAACCTGTTCACCAGGGATCAGATCGTCCTCATCCTTCTAAGCTGATACATGTTCCCTTCGTTGTTGAAACCTTCTCCATTTATCACATGTGAAACAACATACCACTTCTTCGGCTTCTCATGGGACGTTCTTCCGTCATTTATCGTACACACTGTTGCTATTCTTATTATCGTTCAGTCACTCAGTCGTGTCTGACTCTTTGCAACCCCGTGAACTGCAGCCCGCCAGGCCTCCCTGTCCGTCACCAACTCCCAGAGCTTGCTCAAACTCACGTCCATCGAGTCAGTGATGCCATCCAGCCATCTCATCCTCTGCCGTCCCCTTCTCCTGCCTTCAGTCTTTCCCAGCATCAGAGTCTTTTCCAGTGAGTCAGCTCTTTCTATCAGGTGGCAAAGGATTGGAGTTTCAGCTTCAGCATCTGTCCTTCCAATGAATATTGAGGACTGATCTCTTTTAGGATGGACTGGTTGGATCTTGCAGTCCAACAGACTCTCGAGAGTCTTCTCCAGCACCACAGTTCAAAAGCATCATCATTTGTTGCTATAGGCTGATATATTTGTGTGCTCTTCTCCCATGGAGGTTACAGACTGCCTCAGGGCTGGACACATTTCAACCATATTTATACCCACCAGAGTATAGTTGAGCAGTTAGAACACAGGAAACACGAATCCCTATTTGTTGATTTAGCAGATATTAATTTGAACAGGTGGAAATGTATAGAATGCTCACTGCTTTATTTTTCCGTTCCGTTCTGTCGCTCAGTCGTGTCCGACTCTTTGCGACCCCGTGGACTGTAGCCTACCAGGCTTCTCCGTCCATGGGATTCTCCAGGCAAGAATACTGGAGTGGGTTACCGTTTCCTTCTCCAGGGGATCTTCCCGACCCAGGGATCGAACCCGGGTCTCCCGCATTGGAGGCAGACGCTTTAACCTCTGAGCCACCAGGGAAGCCCACAAGGGTTATATCTATTTGTGCTCAGTCACTTAGTCATGTCCAACTCTTTGCGACCCCATGGACTGCAGTCTGCCAGGCTCCTCTGTCCGTGGGATTCTCCAGGCGAGAATACTGGAGTGGGTTGCCATTCCCTCCTCCAAGAGATCTTCCCGACCCAGGGATCGAACCTGTGTCTCTTGCGTCTCCTACATTGGCAGGCGGATTCTTTACCACTTAAGTGCCACCTGGGAAGCCATCTATCTATTTAACATAATGTAATTATGGGTTCTATTTCCTTGAGAATGGGGTGCGTATGAAAATTTGAATTTCATCGGAAGTCTTTTGCCTCAGAATTCTTTTGTGACTGCTGTTTAGGTAATATAATTTCGTTTGAGAAAGTTTTGGGTTAAATGTAAGGTATGGAATTTTGTGCTAAATACTGTGAATTTGGAGGTTCACCAAAGCAATGTCAATAATTTTCCTCTTTGTCAGCACTTTGGCTCCTAAGAGGTAGATCTCTTTATCTGTGGTGTACATAAAAACTTTGGAATTGGTAGCACCTAGGGCATTCTGGAAGTGAATCCTCCTTGGGATCATAATAAGTTAGTAATCTCATAGATTTGCAGAGTACTTTTCAGTTTCAAAATCCCTTTCACATATATCATCTCCTTAAGCCCTCCTAGCTCGTGGCAGAAATAGGGCAGTGCTTTATAATGGAAATAGCATTCTTTTGAGTGGGCCAGAGCGTGCCGCCAAACACCAGTTCCCACAGTCTCAACTATGTTCACTTGCTCTCTTTCCTCTGCCTCTATAAGCAGAAGTTTCCTCTCTGTAAAATAGAATAGTACTGCTTTATGTTATACACCTCCATAGATTTGATGTCATAAGGCTCCACTGAACAGATCATTTTAAACATGCTCTGTGAATCTATAAAGATTTGGGCACACTCTCTCATTCAAGACTGTAGCAACGTAACATGGATGATTGTGTTCTCATATTTGAATTAGCATTGTTGTTCATCTGCTAAGTGATATCTGAGTCCGTGGAACCCCGTGGACTGCAGCATGCCCGGCTTCCCATGTCCTCCACCATCTCCCAGAGGTTGTGCAGGTTTTTGGTCATTGAGTCTCTGATGCCATCCAACCATGTCATCCTTTGTTACTCCCGCCCCAACCCTGCTTCTCCTGCCCTAAGTCTTTCCCAGCATCAAGGTCTTTTCCACTGCATCAGCTCTTTGCATCAGGTGGCCAAAGGATTGGGGCTCCAGCAACAGTCCATCCAGTGAATATTCAGGGTTGATTTCCTTTAAGGTGGACTGTTTGATCTCCTTGCAGTCCACAGCCTCTCAAGAGTCTTCTCTAACACCACAGTTCAAAAGCGTCAAGTCTTTGGCACTCAACCTTCTTTATGGTCCAACTCTCACATCTGTACATGACTGTTGGAAAAACCATAGCTTTAACTCTATGGACCTTTGTCAGCAAAATGATGTTTCTGCTTTTTAATACAGCTTTTCCCACCTGGCGGGGGGAGGGGTTGGGGCTCATCGTCCGGTGTTGTCATGTCTTTTCGCCTTTTTATTCTGTCCATTGGGTTTTTCCAGGCAAGAATACTGGAGTTGGGTGCCCCTTCCTTCTCTAGTGGACCACATTTTGTCAGAACTCTTCACTATGGCCTGTTCGTCTTTGGCGAACTGCATGACATGGATCATAGCTTCAGTGAGCTACACAAGCCCCTTTGCCACAACAAGGCTGTGATCCATGAAGCAGTTGAATTAGCTGAAACTGAATAGTTGATGTGATTTTCTCAGTTGTAGAGTAGACACATGGTCAAATTAGCCTCAGACCAAGACTTTGCTTTCCATGATGCCCATGGCTTCTTCCGTAGACGGTATTCTCTGAGGGCGTGCTCTGTCCCACATGCCTTGTGAAGGGTTATAAAAGGGTTAGCAGACATGTTCCCCTCTCACCAGGACTTGGAGACACTAAAACTTCAGGACAAGTCATAGACTCCACCAGTCTGTCAGCAATGTGAGCATTCTTGGGGGAGACTCCAAGTCCTACCTGGTTGCACAGAGGGGAAATCAGTTTGTGCTTTGGGCACAGCAGTGGCCAAAAATAGATGGTTTGGTCTGAGTGGAGAAGGACCGCATAGCTTGTCTGCAAGGAAGACAGGTTAGTTTAGTCGCTCAGTCATGTCTGACCCTTGTGACCCCATGAACTGTAGCCTGCCAGGCTTCTCTGTCCATGGGATTCTCCAGGCCAGAATTCTCCAGGAGTGGGCTGCCACTTCCTTCTCCACAGGATCCTCCCAATCCAGGGATTGAACTGGCGTCTTCTGCACTGCAGGTGGTGTCTTGCATTGCAGGAAGAGTTTTTACCCACTGAGCCACCAGGGAAGCACTTCAGTTCAGTTCAGTCATTCAGTCGTGTCCGACTCTCTGCGACCCCATGAATCACAGCACGCCAGGCCTCCCTGTCCATCACCAACTCCCGGAGTTCACTCAAACTCATGTCCATCGAGCTGGTGATGCCATCCAGCCATCTCATTCTCTGTCGTCCCCTTCTCCTTCCGCCCCCAATCCTTCCCAGCATCAGAGTCTTTTCCGGTAAGTCAACTCGTCGCATGAGGTGACCAAAGTATTGGAGTTTCAGCTTTAGCATCAGTCCTTCCAATGAACACCCAGGATTTATCTGCTTTAGAATGGATGATCATGGCATCTGGTCCCATCACTTCATGGGAAATAGATGGGGAAACAGTGGAAACAGTGTCAGACTTTATATTTTTGGGCTTCAAAATCACTGTGGATGCTGATTGCAGCCATGAAATTAAAAGATGCTTACTCCTTGGAAGGAAAGTTATGACCAACCTAGATAGTATATTAAAAAGTAGAGACATTACTTTGCCAACCAAGGTCCGTCTAGTCAAGGCTATGGTTTTTCCAGTGGTCATGTAGGGATGTGAGTGTTGGAGTATAAAGAAAGCTGGTCGCTGAAGAATGGATGCTTTTGAACTGTGGTGCTGGAGAAGACTCTTGAGAGTCCCTTGGACTGCAAGGAGATCCAACCAGTCCATCCTAAAGGGAAGCACTTAAGGAAGACATATCATGACAAAAGTGGATTTAGAAAGGATTTGGGGTTTAGGGAACAGAAGAGCAACTAGCTTCACTGGAAGCAATTCATAGGATATTGAAAGCGTTAATTGGGCAGGATTTGCTGGTTGACCAGATGTTTGGAATGTTAAGGGCTTCCCTGGTGGCTCAGATGGTAAAGAATCTGCCTGCAATACAGGAGACCCAAGTTCAATCCCTGGGTCAGGAAGATCCCCTGGAGAAGGGAATGGCAACCCACTCCAGTATTCTTGCCTGGAGAATCCCGTGGATGGAGGAGCCTGGCCAGCTACAGATAATAGGGTTCCACAGAGTCAGACACGACTGAGTGGCTAACACTTTTTCGTCACTTTGAATGTAAACCCATGTACTCCGGGTTAGATTGAATAATTATTGACTAATTGTATCAGAATTGACTCGTTTTGAAAACACCCTTATGCTGGGAAAGATTGAAGGCATGAGGAGAAGGGGATGACAGAGGATGAGTTGGTTGGATGGCATCCCTGACTCAGCGGACATGGTTTGAGTAAACTCTGCGAGTTGGTGATGGACAGGGAGGCCTGGCGGGCTGCAGTCTATGGTGTCGCAAAGAGTCGGACAGGACTGAGCGACTAACACATAACACATATATATCTCTGCCATTACTGTTTCAGATAAATGCCTCATTTTGTAAATGATGTCTGTGTTCTATAAGGTGTTTTTTCCACACGTTGTCAGGATTATGGTTATTTGGTAATATGGACATCACAGAGGACTGACTTTTTAATACACTGGTGTCTATAGTTGTGAAAATGCAAGTGTGTACATACAATACCTTGTTTTCCTAATTTACACTTTCAACAATGACAGAAAGATTCACACAATTATTTTGTGATATTTTTAGCCACATTGCATTGAACGGTTTTTATATGAAGTGAATGCTTGTTGGATGTTTCCCGAATGAAATGATGGAGACTTAACTTGTCAGCAGCTGAGCTTCTGTCTGGGAGAAATCCCCAGGTCTTGTGGAGTGGTCCTTCTCTGTCATATGACACATTTTCAGATGAAAAAAAATTGCAGGTTATTTTTAAAGAGTGCCATTGATTCATTTTGAGTAGTCTTGAGAAGGAGTTGGGCTAAATATATTTATTAAATGGCTAAGCACCAACTTTTTTGGCTAGGAGCCACAGTCCTGAGAAGATTGAAGACAGCTTAGAGGGTAAGGCATTGGACTGAACGTTTAGCAAACAAATTAACTCTTTAGGGAGTTTATAAAATATGTAAGGTGGACAAGTGTTTAAACTGTTTCATTTAAATTTTTAAATTATTTCATTACTGTTAGAAAATGGTATTCTTTTAGAATTGCTGTATTGATGAAAATTTATACATTTGTTTTGGACCATACTTGAGAGAGGTGAGCACTAATAAACTTGGGACAAGCTTGTACAATGCTTGGAAAAGCATTGATGAGCTCAACATTTTTTTTTTCATGAAGTAACCAAGAATGAATCTTATATTCAGTATTAAAGAATGTAAAATCTAGAATATTCTCGGAAGAAATAGCTTACCCATTGAGGTCTACATGGAACAAGAAAAAGACTGTTGTCATCAAATTCTATAGCAGTTTTTTTTCCCCCCAACTTTATTGAGATATAATTGACATATATAACATGGTGTAAGTTTAGGGTATGCAGTGTGAGATTGGATACATGTGTGTATTGGAGTATGTTTAGTGTCAACACTGAGATTTCCAGACAAAATTGCTGAAAGAGGATCTTGCATTTTGATCCCAGAGATCTGACTCTGTTGGCGTAGGGGACGGTCATGGGCTGGCATTTCTGATGACCTGCAGGGTGACGCTTCTGTTACTGTTTGATCACACATTGAGAGCAGTCCTACGACAGACTGACAGTTGATACAGTCAGTGGTTTGTTTTCATACAGGCAGTTTTGAATATATGAAGCCTCTGAAATAATCATGAGCTTATGGGAGCCAGGAGCATACCAATATTTAGATAACTGGCATTTAACCGGACATAATGAATATTTAATAATTGATAAGTTAATAATTAACTGTGGTATTAAAATATATTTTGAGAATCATATATCCATTCATATGAAAGTATCATTTTGATTTAAATCATGAGGCCTGACTCTCTTTTTCATTTTGATATATAGATAATGTATATTTTATGTGTTATATAAGTTCAGTTCAGTTCAGTCGCTCAGTCGTGTCCGAGTCTTTGTGACCCCATGAATCACAGCACACCAGGCCTCCCTGTCCATTACCAACTCCCAGAGTTTACTCAAACTCATGTCCATTGAGTCAGTGATGCCATCCAACCACCTCATCCTCTACATATATATAACAAAGAGCGTGTACGTGTATATATACCTTGTTAATTCCATAATATTATTAGTTCTTATTAAAATTGTTGCTGAACAATGGATCCTGGCTATTATCTTTGATTTATTAAATCATGCGTATAAATCATATTTAACAGTTCAATCGCTCAGTCGTGTCCAACTCTTTGCAACCCCATGGACTGCAGCATGCCAGGCCTCCCTATCGATCACCAGCTCCAGGAGCTGGCTCAAACTCATGTCCATTGAGTCGGTGATGCCATCCAACCACCTCATCATCTGTCATCCCCTTCTCCTCCTGCCCTCAATCTTTCCCAGCATCAGGGTCTTTTCCAGGGAATCCCATCAGCTTCCCAGGATGCACATTTGAGATGGGGTGAGGTTTAGCTACATCTCCCAGAGTCACTCGGAAATGTTGACGCTGAAGAGTCAGGGGCGTGCACAGTAGGGACCTTTCCTCTGGGGCCTTGTTTGTCACCTGTGTCCACTGATCGGTTTTCACCGTTCTCTCTCCCAGTGCCTGGAGCCCTGCAAGGTGTCCTGGGACCTGCGAAAGCAGCAATGCCAGAGCTTCTGCGAGGTAAGGGGCGTGCATGCAGCCACAGGCTGAGCTGTGGACCAAGGAGCCCTGGGCATTCAGGGAGGGCATCGTGTCCTTCTGGGGCTGGGAGGCTTGGTTTACTTCTGGGGTGTGTGTGTGTGTGTGTGTGTGTGTGTGTGTGCGCGCACGTGCAAATTCACAGTCAACAAAATTGTTGAGACTTCTAAAAACCCAGGTGGCATTACTGGTCAGGAACCTCATCTGCCAGTGCAAGAGACTTAAGATACTCGGGTTCGATCCCTGGGTTGGGAAGATCCCCTGGAGAAGGGAATGGCAACCCACTCCAGTATTCTTAAGCTGGAGAATCCCATGGACAGAGGAACCTGGTGGGCTACAGTCCACGGGGTCACAGAGTGTTGGACACGACTGAAGTGACTTTGCATGCACTTAAAGCCTGGCCACTCACTGCTTCAATTGTTAATTAGGCAGGAAAATTATTTTTGTTTTTTACTATAAATTAAAAAAAATGACAAGCCATTAGCAGCCTCTCCACCTCACATGGGGACTCTTCTCTGGGTGGCTCTTGGCATGAGGTTGAAATGCTCGTGCCTTTTGGAAGGAGCCTAGCGTTTTATGGGCTTCCCTTGTGGCTTAGCTGGTAAAGAATCTGCCTGCAGTGCAGGAGACCTGGGTTCGATCCCTGGGTGGACAAGATCCCCTGGAGAAGGGAAAGGCTACCCTCTCTGGTATTCTGACCTAGAGAATTCCATGGACTGTCCACGGGGGTCACAAAGAGTTGGACACGACTGAGCGACTTGCTTCACCACTTCACTCACGTTTTATGAGTTGCGGGGTTCTCAGACCCTTTGATCTTCCTCTGGGTCGGCCACACCCCTGGGCTGAGACTGGCCCACATTTTCCTGTGCAGAAGGCACCTTCCTTTCCCCATGCTGTCAGTTAGATAACAGAGCACTCCTGTCCTGGGCAACTGCTGTCTAAAGTCACTGCTTGTGCCAAAGAAAGAGGGTGCTGCTTTGCGGTACTGTATCCTCCAGGGTGGGGAGAAGACTTGAGAGTCCCTTGGACTGCAAGGAGATCCAACCAGTCCATCCCAAAAGAAATCAGTCCTGAAGATTCATTGGAAGGGCTGATGCTGAAGCTCTAGTACTTTGGCCACCTGATGCGATGAGCTGACTCATTTGAAAAGACCCAGATGCTGGGAAACATTGAAGGCGGGAGGAGAAGGGGACAACAGAGGATGAGACGTTTGGATGGCATCACTGACTCCATAGACATGAGTTTGAGTAAACTCCAGGAGATGGTGAAGGACAGGGAAGCCTGGCGTGCTGCAGTCCATGGGGTTCCAAAGAGTCAGACATGACTCAGCAACTGAGCGACAGCAATTCTCCAGGGCAGACCAGGGGCCCTGCTGTGAAGCAGACAGGCTGACCACACGGTGGCCACTCAGTGTAAGGGGACCAGAAAGCCCACAGGGCCCTCGAGGACATGAGTTGGGCCCACATGGGAACCAGAGCACCGCTGTGGAAGGGGTGGGGAGGGAAGCAGAGACGTGCCTGAGTGGTCTTAGAGGGAGACCCTGCTGCAGGTCTACTCCAGATGGAACCGGGGCCGATCAGAACTTCCGAGCTGTTCCAGACAAACACAGGGGTCTGGTCCTCCCCCTAAGCCCTCCCCACAGCATGTGAGTATGGTCCTGTTACCTGAGTTTCACCTCCGAGGGCACGCAGACTCTGTCCTGAAGACAAGCCTGTGGACCTGGCATTGTAACAGCCCCTGCAGTTTTAAGGTCCATGAGATACATCCACGTTCCCGATACCACCTGACCTTCTGATAGACGTGAAGGTCTTCGGAGTTGTGTGTGAAGCATGCAGGAGTGGAGGCTGGAAATTTTCAAACCCTTGGGCTCACCCACTGCAGATGCCCAGAAAGTGAAAGTCGCTGTCATGTCCAATTCTTTGTGACCCCATAGGCTATACAGTCCATGGAATTCCCCAGGCCAGAAGACTCGAGTGGGTAGCCTTTCCCTTCTCCAGGGGATCTTCGTGACCCGGGGATGGAACCTGGTTGTCCTGCATTGGCAGGTGGATTCTTTACCACCTGAGAAGCCCTCAGTATAATATATGTTTATATTACATGTCCCTTGTCTCATAACAGATCACCCTCAAATTTAAGTGGCTGAAGGCAACACCTGAATCTTGTTTTGTTCGCTTGCTGTTTTTGTTTCCTTCTTTAATATATATATTTTACTGAAGTATACCTGACTTACAGTGTTTCAGGTTCCCAAGTGATTCAGTTATACACATACATTATTTTTCATATTATTTTCCATCATAGGTTATTACAAGATATTGACTGCCGTTCCCTGTGCTGTAAACTTTTGTTGCCTATTGCGTATTTTTTTTAAATTTTTTAATTAGAAATCTAGCATTCTGTTCATGAGCACTGGTATCTCATCCCACCACCGTTTCTTTGGGTCAGGAGCTTGGGTGGAGCTTCACTGCACTGTCTGCACAGCATCTGTCGTGGTTGAAGTCAAGGTGTTGGCTGGGGTCCCTTCTCATCTGGGGGCTTGACTGTGGGAGAAGTCTGCTCTCAACTCATCGCAGTCGGCAGGATCCGTTTCCTTGCAGTGGTGACACTGTGGACCTGTCGCGCTGATGACATGTGGCTGGGGTCCACTCTGAGCTCCTGGAAGGTGCCTGTGGCACCTCCCTGTGTGGCCCCCTTCAGCGGCAGACCACAAAATAGCTTTTTTTCCTTAAGACTGGCAGGAGAATCCTGATCTCAAGCCTGCTGACACAGAATTTTCTGTAACACAACATAATCTCAGCAGTGAGAGTGCTTTGCGTCAGCCGTGTTCTGTTGATTAGAAGTGTATACGCACACACGCACACACACACACACACACGGTCAGCTGATGACATCATGCAGGTTGTGAGTCTGTGAGGCTCACTCTGCGCCATGTCTAATTGAGAGCTGGTGATTTGGTTCCTAAGTCATGTCCAACTCTTGTGATTCCATGGGCAGAAGAGCCTGGCGGGCTACGGTCCAGGAATACCAGAGTGGGTTGCCAAGTCCTCCTCCAGGGGATTTTCCCGACCCAGGGATCAAACCCAGGTCTCCTGCATTGCAGGCGGATTCTTTACGGACTGAGCCACCAGAGAAGCCCGTGTCTAATACAGAAGCAGAAAAAAAAAAAAAAGAGGGGATTCAGGTCTCTTGAGACCTCAAGTCTAGAGAAACAAGATGTGCTATTCACTTGAGAAACGCATTAGCCGTTAACATCCCTGAGTCTGGGTTAGTAGGTTTATGTCAGATCCGTGAAACAGGAAATACAACTGAAGGTCATTTGAAACCTTTCTCCGTGCAATTTCAGAGGTGATAGTGGGCTTCTATGAATCTCGTTCCGTCTGAAATAACCGTGGGGACTTCTGAACCACGTCTGGTTTGTTGAAATGAGATCGGAAGCCTGCAGACCACAACTAGCGTTGGGCCCTGCTAGGCGCAACTAAGCAAGCCCATGAGGCAGCAAAGACCCAGCACAGCCAAAAATAAATATATATTTTTTTAATGGGATGTGTGTCCAAATTGTGATATGCTGTGGCAGAAAGGTTCATTGAAACTTGAAAGGTGGGGAAAAGAGAGGCTACTTAACATGAGGAACTTTATAGAGCGCTCCCAGCCCAATGATCCAAAAGCTCAAGCCTTAATATTCAACTTTAGTTGCTTTGATGGTTCTTATTCCTGTGGGTTGTTTTTTTTTGGGGCTCCTGTTTTATTGTGCTAATAAATGTCTGACTGTTTTGCTTAAAGAGACTGAGTCCTGGAAGGACTCATTTCTGTTTTCAAGGCTAAGCATTCATTGAGAAGACCTGTCCATCCTCCTAGTTATTACATTTTGTGTTAAGAAGGTATCCAGGTTCCGTATTGTCAAGAACCTAAGCTTTCCCTTTGTAAGAGTATGAACCCAGGACGACTCCAGAGTTTAGTCTTCTATGGCAGAAACAACTAGACAGTTAGAGATATTCGGTCCAGTGTATTCAGTTGTAAAATGGTCCAAGCTTTATCTTCAAAGGTGTGAGCGTGCAAACCACACCCCGAAGAGCAAAACCAGTCTGTCCCTTGCTTTTTTGTAAATCAGATTTTATTGGAACTTAGTCAGAACAGTTGTTTTTGTTTTTGTTTTTAATGTTTTATCTGCAACTGTTTTTGTGCTACAAGAGCAGAGTTGGGTAGTTGTGACGTGTCGTGTGGTCCGTAAAGCTGAAACTTTGGCAAAAATCTGGCCGTTCCCAGAAAGTATGTTCCACTTTCTGAGTGAAGTTGCTCAGTCGTGTCAGACTCTTTGTGACCCCATGGACTGCAGCCTGCCAGGCTCTTCCATCCGTGGGATTTTATAGGCAAGAATACTGGAATGGGGTTGTCATTCCCTTCTCCGGGGGATCTTCCCGACTCAGGGATCGAACCCAGGTCTCCCACATTGTAGGCAGATGCTTTTACCATCTTCTGAGCCAGCAGGGAAGAAGAACCACAAAGCATCATGATACCCACATAACCCCCCTTATGATAGATGGAATCTTAAATTATAAGAGCAAGCATCTTTTTTCCTTGCCGGCAGTAGGTAAGAGAATCATCTGTGTTACAGTTGCTATTGCCTTATTTCTGATGACGCATGATACATCGTAGTTTACACATGGCCTTCTTGGTGACGATACGCCTCCCACCTTTAACTGTGATGTTTTTGACTTCCTAACATGCCCACTCTAGCAGGATGTCAGCTGACAGTCAACACTGGCCATCTGAACTGTGCGCTAAGGGTCTTGGAAAGCTGAGAGCTCACCTACATCAGGTGTGAGTCAGTGAGGGAAGCGTCCGTGGTTGGTACTGAACTTGACATTCACTCTGCCTGGTGATCAGGTCCTGGTCAGGGTAAAAATAGGAACACAAAGGAGGCCGGCACTCTGCCACAGCCAGCAACGTTGATTGATTTCTTTGTGCTTTCTGATTTTCGATTTTTTTTTTTCCCGTCTTCCTCCATTTGATTTTCACGGCAATTCCCAGGAGAAGTTATGTCTGAGTTTTGCTCGGGGAACTTTGTGGACGATGAAGCTGACACACAAGAAGAAAATGAGATGACATTGTTGAGCGGCAGAGAAACGAGACGTGAAATCGAGGCCGTGTGGTTTCTCGTTATGTTTCGTTCCCACGGTCCTCTGTCCCAGGCTCCTCTGTCTAACCTGCTCCATGTCACAACGCCCATAGTGGAAGACAAGACTTTTACGTCCCTCAGCAGAAAGTCCAGAATGAGCCTGTCTCTTAGGGAGAGCCGTCGTCCCAGCCATTAGTATGTTCAGAGACTTGCTCTCAAATGACAAGGAAGCTGTGCGAAATCAGAGTTCATTCAAGGTCCTTCGAGGAGTTAAAGGAAGAGCAAGATTCCTCACTAACTTCAGGGTCTCCTTGGCCTTGGGGTATTCCAGCATGACTGCAAAGAGACCCCCAAAAGTGTGGTGTTCATCACAGCCCACTTCTTGCCATCAAACGTCGTCCTCCTTCTGTTCCTCCACAACTCAGTTGTGTTGTCTTCTGATCAGGGGTGTTAAGTAAATGCATCACTTGAGGAATGCAGGCAGAGCCCTCACCTCTCTGGGTGCGTTTCCGTAAGAGTTAAAGGTACTGAAAGACATGGGTGACAGCTAAACAGATAAAGTTATATAATTTGGCCCATGTGTATGCCTGAGACAGCCCATAGAATTTGCTACACGTTAGCAGCCTTTGACTTCAGTGTATCAGAACAGTGGCTGACCTGAATAGACCATCCCTGTGAAGGGACATGTGCAGATGGATTTTGGCGCTGATGCTTTGGAACTGTGGTGCTGGAGAAGACTCTTGAGAGTCTGTTGGACTGCAAGGAGATCCAACCACTCCATCCTAAAGGAGATCAGTCCTGGGTGTTCATTGGAAGGACTGATGTTGAAGCTGCAACTCCAGTCCTTTGGCCACCTGATGCGAAGAGCTGACTCATTTGAAAAGAGCCTGATGCTGGGAAAGATTGAAGGTAGGAGGAGAAGGGGACGACAGAGGATGAGATGGTTGGATGGCATCACCCACTCAATGGAGATGAGTTTGAGCAAGCTCCGGGAGTTGGTGATGGACAGGGAGGCCTTGTGTGCTGCAGTCCACAGGGTCGCAAAGAGTCGGACACGACTGAGGGACTGAACTGAACAGAACTGAACTTGGAACACTGTTGTATCTTCTCTTTTTTGTGGTTGGGGATATACCAGAGCTGTACTGAAACAAACCTAACTATGGGTGCTAACCTTGGGAGACATGACACCGTCAATTCTGTTCTTTTGAAAAGTCAGTTCGTGACATTCTGAGTCCATTAAGTTAGTGTCCAGTATCAGAAGATGGACTCTACTTGTATTGAAATGGTTTGCTCTTTGGGATTGTCTTCTTAAGAAAAGTTATAGTATGGTTCCTGGGTACTCCCTTTAGGGGAGTTGTTCGTATTTGAGGGGCAAATTGGATGGCTCTCGAGGTGTAAGCTTGCTGGTCAGAAGCACAGCTTCTTTTTTCCTGTAAAGTGTGAGCACTTCTGCAGATGAAAGACGCTGGTGTGCTAGACCAGGGTGGTGGTCCAGAAGGTGGGCAGAGTGCTCCCCACATATTCTGGATGGAGAGCTGACCAAATCAGATGACAAGCTACAGAGGAAAAGTGGGGATGGGGACTGAAGAATTGATGATGGGGCTGGAGTCTTTGTCTTGAACAGCGCAGGGAAGGGAATTGAGATGGCCCTGAGCTGAGCCCAAGATGTGGAGTACACAGCAGGCGCAGATGTAGGGGCGGGGTGGGGCGGCAGGAGAAAAGGATGATCGGAGGCTTGGTGTTGATCATCCTGTGTCTGAGATGCAAACCATACTTCACTTGAGACGTGTTATGGGCACACTGCTGATCCATGAGTCTGCAGTTGAGGGGAGAGATCAGGCTGGAAAAGCAGACCTCATGGTTGATAGACGGTATTTAAAGTCATGAAGCTGGATGAAGTGGTAGAAAGACAGGAGTTTCCTGGGTTATGCCCTGAATTGCAATAGTATAAAGATGGGAGTCTAGGAAGACCCAGCAAGTGGACTAACTTCAGTTCAGTCGCTCAGTCGTGTCTGACTCTTTGTGACCCCATGGACTGCAGCCTGCCAGGCCTCCCTGTCCATCACCAGCTCCCAGAGTTTGCTCAAACTCATGGGTGATGCCATCCAACCATCTCATCCTCTGTCACCCCCTTCTCCCACCTTCAATCTTCCCCAGCATCAGGGTCTTTTCAAATGAGTCAGCTCTTCACATCAGGTGGCCAAAGTATTGGAGCTTGTTCATCAGTCCTTACAATGAATATTCAGCACTGATTTCCTTTAGACGTCAGTTGGTTGGATCTCCTTGCAGTCCAAGAACCTCTCAAGAGTCTTCTCTAACACCACAGTGGACTAAGGGAAGCTGTTAAGATGGGAGAAAGTTGAGCTTCCCTGGTGGCCCAGTGGCTGAGACTCTGTGCTCCCAGAGGAGAAAGTCCAGGGTGGAAGTCTAAAGGACACACAGCAACAGTTTTTCAAGAAAAGTATTAGTCATTCAGTCATGTCCAGAATCCCAGGGACAGAGGAGCCTGGTGGGCTGCCCTCTATGGGGGTTGCACAGAGTTGGACACGACTGACGTGACTTAGCAGCAGCAGCATGGCCAACTCATTGCAACCCCATGGTCTGTGCATGGAATTCTTGAGGCAAGAATACTGGCGTGGCTAGCCTTTCCCTTCTTCAGGGAATCTTTGCGACCAAGGGATAAAACTGGTGTCTCCTGCATTGCAGATTGTTTTACCAACTGAGCTACCAGGGAAATCCCCAGAAGGAAGCAGTAATGGACTGTGTCTGCCAGATGGGGGAGGTCTGAAAATTGATCACTGGGAGCCGTGATGCACAGAATATGGGCAGCGTTAGAAGGTGGCTGCAGAGAAGGCTTGGTGGACGTGCTCCAGAGGGGTGGGCGGGCGGCTTGCAGAGAGGAGGGGGTCTATGAGAACATTTCACGGACATACGTTGAGAGGGAGGGGGAGAGGGACGAATTGGTGGAGCACAGAGGCGTTTTGGGGCACTGAGTTGATTCCTTGTGATCATGGTGGGAGGAGACGGGGGCAACAGAGGATGAGATGGCTGGATGGCATCACTGACTCGATGGACATGAGTTTGAGCAAGCTCCGGGAGTTGGTGATGGACAGGGAGGCGTGGCGTGCTGCAGTCCCTGGGGTCGCAGAGAGTCGGACACGACTGTAGCGACTGAACTGAACTGGACTGAGGCCACGTGGGCCCAGCTTCCGGGCATGGGCGGGTGTGAAGGGGGACGCGTGGAAGTTGGTATAATGGAGTAGTTTGCTGAGAACACTGCTAGCTAGGAGAACCTGCACACTTTCTGAAAGCGTTAGCTCCCATTACTACAAGGAATAAGGTTTCATTTTTACAAATGCTGGACGTTTACCTTTTATATTTTTATGGTAAAGAGACATGTCGACCTGGTTGTGGAGGGCGTCGTGATGGGCAGGGCGGGGCGTCCGTGGTCACCCTGGAACCGTGGATTCCAGGCAGTTTTGCAGAACTCTGATATCTGTGGACGCTAATATGGACTTCGTTTAAAGAAATCCACGGACCAAGTTATTCCCAAAAAAGAAAAGAAACATGTTGGCGATAGATTCTGGGTTGTGATCCTTGGGTAAGGTGCAGATTTGGTCCAAGTTTTCAACTTGGGGTGGAAGTCATGGAACTGAAACGGTTCGCGAAATGGTGAAGAATTTTATCATCACTATGAGATTTCCTTTACCACTGTGTTATAAAAGAAGCTGTCCTCATTAGAACCAGTTATCACAGTCCTGGAAAATGAGGATATCAAGAATATGGAATGATGTTTTGTTGTCATTGGGTGGATTATTCTCTGGGTGGAACACATTCTCCATGGAATGTCGCCTTCCCCCTCCCCCTCCCCGAGGAGCGAGGCTCAATTTTCAGTGAATTTTTATGTGGCGCTGGGGAGTATAGAATTATATGAGACTCTGCTGAGAAGAACTGATGAGGTTTGAAAATTTGTAGCAGACTAAGACTGGAGGCTATTTGGAATGATTTAAAGACTTATCCTGGTCTGAGAAGAGGGATTAGGCAGGTAGCCACACTCCTTGTTAGGGGGCTGTCTTGGAAATTGCTAAAGCTAATTTAAGTCAATGATAAAAGATCCATTAAAGCACTTAAACAGTGACAGAACATAACAGAGATGGGGTAAACAGTAGGTATTTCTATGATGAAGGCGAAGTGCAAGGGCATTGCTTTGAAGATTCCACGATAAGGTCCCACTGAACAGTAGAAAAGTGAAATTGTCCACTGTGCAGTTTCGTTTGACTCTTTTGAAACCGCATGGACTGTAGCCTGCCAGGCTCCTCTGCCCATGGGATTCTCCAGGCAAGAATACTGGAGTGGGTTGCCATGCCCTTCTCCAGGGGATCTTCCCAACCCAGGGATTGAACCCCCTGTCTCCAAGACTGCAAACAGATTCTTTCCCATCTGTCCCCTCAGCAGTTTGCAGTCCTCAGTATGCAAACACACAGGAGGAAATGCACAGCAAATGCGCACAAGTCTGTTCCTAAGTTTTAACTTCCTTCCTAAGACTGGGTGGGAAAGACGAGAAGCAAGGGGCCATGGTCAGGGGCTTTCATTTTGGGGAAATGATTCTTGTGTGTTCTCACCTTGGAAAGGCTTGAATACACGCCAAGGGGGGATGAACAGGAGTGTGCAGTGGGAGATGCATTGGGGAAAAGCCCAGATTTCTGGAGTCACAGGTGAGGTTTTTGAGTCACGTTTCTGTCGCAGAGATGGGAGAGAAATGGCTTCTCCCTCCAGCTTCCAGGATCCTGCTGTGCACACGTCACCTGGAGTTTTTTTGCTAAAGTGCGGATTCTGACCCAGCAGGTGTGGACCACGGACATCAGGGTCTGTGTCCCTTGATGCTGGTCATGGACTAGCAAGTGTACACATGGATGCTGCTCACTGATCCTGGGGCTCCGTGTAAGCGCCCACTTTGTGTCGCCTGCCGACTTGATGAAGGCTTGGCATTATCCTCTCTGGTATTCCATAGAAAGAAAGTATGCAGTGACTCACAAAGGTGTTTTAAGGTGGCAGGGGGAACCCTCTCGTTTTATCTCGTTTCATCATTTAAAATTTAGCAGAGTTACAACTGTTGCCTTGTCTCTGCCCCCACATGAAACGTATTTGAATGGGGTATAGAATTCCAGTGAAATATTAATGATTTTTTTTTTCAAAATTTAGTGATTTAAAAATAGCTCTTCATTTACTTTTGTCTTGAATATTTTCTGAAATTTTTCTGACTTGCTTTTTTTGTAAAGCTGTATATAAAGTATCTTTTTATTTCTCTGCCTCCTTTTTTTTTTTTTTAAACTTGAGGTGATGTATTTGTTTTTCCTGTTTTCCTTCTTTCTTTCTTTGTCTCTCTCTCTCTTTTTTTTTTTTTTTTCTTTCTTTTGCCTGTGCTGGGTCCTCATTTCGGAGCACTGGCTAAGTAGTTGAGCAGGCTTCACTGTCTCAAGGCACGTGGAATCTTAGTTCCCCGACCAGGGATTGAACCTGCGTCCCCTGCATTGCAAGACAGATTCTTAACCACTGGACCACCGAGGAAGCCCTCTCGTGGTCTGCTTTTCAGTTCTTTTTTTTCTGTATCTGATTGTAATATGGTTACGGTATACCTTGATGGGGTAGCCTTTATATGCCTTCTGTTTGGGGTGAGTAAGATTCTTCTAATTGTAGGCTTATAATTTTCACCAAGTTTTTTTTTTTTTTTTAACATCCTCCATGTCCTGTCTTCTGGGGACCTGATTATATATATGATAGACTTATATGGTCTTCTCATCAGAGACTCTCTGATCTTGTTTTTTTGTTGTTGTTGCTGGTGTTCATTTCCCTACCCACCCCCACTCTCTGCTTCATTTAGATACTTTTCATCGTTGTGACTTCAAGTTCCCGTCAAGTAATCTTTTCCTCTACAACGTCTGACACTTTTAAAATCCTATCTGGGATATTTTTGTGTGTTTTCATCTTTGCTTCTGCAAGTTTCATGCAGGTCCTTCTCGCATCTTCCGTTTCTCTTTCCTCTGTGTGTTTTCTTGTATGTTCCTAAGGTATACAGAGCATATTTATAACATCCTATCACTTGTCTTTTTCTGTCAACTGCATCACCTTTGGATTCTCGGTTTCCCTTTTGGTTGCATGTCATGGTTGCCTGCTTCTTTGCATGCCAGCTGATTTTTGACTAGATGTCACTTTTTCGTGTTCTCAATTCTGCTGTATTTCTGTAAAAAGCACTGGACTCTTGTGACGTGGAGAGAGTTACTTGACATCAGTTTTTTCTGCAGAGACTTGCTTTTAAACTTTCTTAGGGACAGAGTCAGAGCAGCCTTTAGTCCGCGGCTCATGTGTCCCCATTACTAAGGTGATTAGAGAAGAAAATGGCACTAAACTCCAGGATTCGTGACTGGAGAATTCCATGGACAGAGGAGCCTGGCGGGCTACAGGCCACGAGGTTGCAGAGAGTCAGACATGAATGAGCCACTGACCACTCAGGTGATGCTTTTCTTAGGTGCTAGGCTCCTTGGAAGTCTAGGCGTGCTTTGCCCTGGTGCTTTTTCTTCTGGCACTTTCTGCCATTCTTGTGAGCTTTCGCCATGTGCACCTTCAAAAAGCAGTATTCAGCCCAACCTCAGGGGGTCCCTTACACCTCTCTGGGTTTCTCTGTCCAGTTCCATCCTTCCTGATTTTTTTTTTTTGCTCACAAGACCTATGCATTTCAACCTCCTTAAACTTTCATTTTGGCTAGGCTGAGCTTTTGTTGATTTGCACAGACTTGGCTCTACTTGCAACAAAGGTCCGTCTAGTCAACGCTATGCTTTTTCCAGGAGTCATGTATGAATGTGAGAGCTGGACCATAAAGAAAGCTGAGCGCTGAAGAATTGATGCTTTTGAACTGCAGTGTTGGAGAAGACTCTTGAGAGTCCCTTGGACTGCAAGGAGATCCAACCAGTCCATCCTAAAGGAGATCAGTCCTTGGGTGTTCATTGGAAGGACTGATGCTGAAGCTGAAACTCCAATCCTTTGGCCACCTGATGCGAAGAACTGACTCATTGGAAAAGACCCTGATGCTGGGAAAGAGTGACTGAACTGAACTGAACTGCTCTACTTGCAGCCAGTAGGAGCTACTGTCTAGCTGTGGGGCACAACATTTCTCATTGCGGTGGCTTCCCTTGTTGCCGAGCACGGGCTCTTGGCACAAGTTTCTTCAATAATTGCAGCACTCAGGCTTGAGAGTTGCAGCTCAGGAGCTCTGGAGTGTGGGCTCAATTAGTTGTGGCGCTTGGGGCTTAGTTGCTCTGCAGCATGAGGGAATCTTCCCAGACCGGGAATCGAACCTGTGTCCCCACCGTTGGCAGGCAGTGATTTTTATCCTCCGCACCACCTCAAACTCTGATCTCTGTCTCCTCAACTTAGAAGCACCTGTCAACATCTGGCCCGGCCCCGTGGACTCGAACCCGCCTCCAGGCGTGCATTTTTTGGTCATCTCTGGGGTCCCCTCCATGTGTGTGTGCTCTCAGGGAACGCAGCCCTGTGCAACCTGGGGGCCATTATCTGAACGGCTCCGGTAAAGTGTAAGAGTCGTACACTTTTATCAGAGTAGTAGTAGGAAACCGGCATTCTTAAATACGTGTTTCTGATTTTCTCCTAACTTGATAACATTCACAGCCACGGTCTACAGTTTGCCTGGGAAGCAAGGTAATGGTCATTCCATGTAATCCGTTAGGATATGTGACTGAGTTTCCAAGCAACTCATAATTGCATTCCCGAGCCCAGGTTACAAATGTTTGAATTGAGGATGCTTCTTCCGATTTCACGAATACTCAGTCATTAGATGCCTTCTTTGAAAGATGCAGCTGGCGCTTTGAGTGGTTTCCTCTAAACAGGTTCATGTATTTATTTTTTATATAAATTGTATATGATCATTGAAACACTGATATGTCAAACTGCACGAGAGAGTGAAACTTAACCTTCATTCCAAATTCTCAAACCTAGACCATGTATTACAAATCAAAAACATCACTTTGCTGCCAAGGTCCATTCTAGTCAAAGCTGTGGGTTTTCCAGTAGTCATGGACGGATGTGAGAGTTGGACTATAAAGAAAACTGAGTGCCCTAAGAGCTGATTCTTTTGAACTGTGGTTTTGGAGAAGACTCTTGAGAGTCCCTTGGACTGCAAGGAGATCCAACCACATCCTAAAGGAAATCAACCCTGAATACTCATTGGAAGGACTGATGCTGAAGCTAAAACTTCAATACTTTGGCCACCTGATGGAAAGATCCAACTCATTTGAAAAGACCCTGATGCTGGGAAAGCTTGAGGGCAGGAGAAGAAGGGGATGACAGAGGATGAGATGGTTGGATGGCATCACTGACTCAATGGGCATGAGTTTGAGCAAGCTCCGGGAGTTGGTGATGGACAGGGAAGCCTGGCATCCTGCAGCCAATGGGGTTGCAAAGAGTCAGACATGACTGGGCGACTCAACAACATCAACTACCATCAGGAAATAGCCATGATTACCTGCACAGCATAGCAAAACTGTCTTTAGAAATTCCTGCTTAAAAGGTTGACCTTTGGCAGGCTTCTGGAAACTTAAGAATTGGAGGGAGGGCTTCCCACCCACCCCTCACTGATAAGAGGGGCTCGCCCTTCCTAAGCTCTTGGCCCCTGTTCCCTGCTGGGAGTCTGGATGCTGGTCCATGCTGGGCAGAAGGAACCTCAGAGCCTCCCAGAAGAACTCTGGGCCTCAGGCCCGCCCCCAGAACTTCTCTGGATGACAGCATTCCACACGTGCTGTTAGAACTCGTGGCTGGACAGACTGAGTGCTTCCTGTGTGGCTCTAATGCAAGACCCTCCACCTGGTTTCTTCTTTACTTCTCCCCACGGGCCCTTCCCTTCTGCCTCTTTTGCTCTGGATCCTTCTACTGTAGTCCATCACAGCCCTGAGTGCAGGGGTCCTAAAATTAAGTTCAACGTTTCTTGCCCCATTCCTTCTAAGCCACCAAAGTTTTAAAGACATACTCTTTTATTTTTAGCTTTATTATATCATGTTCTCTTTTTTTAAAAAAAAAACTGTCATTCATACTTTTTTCCATTTTCAGTTCAGTTCAGCCACTCAGTCGTGTCCGACTCTTTGCGAGCCCATGGACCGCAGCACACCAGGCCTCCCTGTCCATCACCAACTCCCGGAGTTTGCTCAAACTCATGTCCGTCGAGTCGGTGATGCCATCCAACCGTCTCGTCCTCTGTCGTCCCCTTCTCCTTCTGCCTTCAATTTTTCCATTTTGGTTTCCCATATATGTGGATGAGAAAACGATTAGTAATTCTTTTATGCTAATTTCTGTATTTCTGGCTTTCTAAATTTGATCCTCAGTGTCTTTTAAAAGACACCGTTTTCTTTGAGATATTCATGACAGATTCTGCCTTCTGTTATACCTGAAGTCCAAATTGATTTGCACAAACTTTTCCTCACATAATGTATATGTGCATACTAAGTCACTTCAGTCGTGTCCAACTCTTTGCGACCCCACAAACTGTAGCCCACCAGGCTCCTCTGTCCGTGGGATTCTCCAGGCAAGAAGCCTGGAGTGGGTTGCCATGCCCTCCTCCAGGGCATCTTCCCGACCCGGGGATCGAACCCGTGTCTCTTCAATCTCCTACATTGCAGGCGGGTTTTTGTCACTAGCACCATCTGGGAAGCCCTACATATACATATGTATGTATGTGCTTTACTTTCTGTTAATTGTGGAACAGCTGAATTTTACCATTACAGACTGAAGTGACTTAGCAGCAGCAGCAGTTTGGCAAGAAAGGCTCATGAGTGTTATATTCTCCGAGTCTTTATGTCTTTGAGAATATTTCTGTCACATGTATATTTAAACAACAGTTGAGCTCATTTTGGGGTCTGCCCTGGTGGCTCAGAGGTTAACGCGTCTGCCTGCAATGCGAGTAGACCTGGGTTCGATCCCTGCGTCCAGAAGATCCCCTGAACAAGGAAATGGCAACCCACTCCAGTATTCTTGCCTAGAGAATCATCCCCATGGACAGAGGAGTCTGGTGGGCTACAGTCCATGGGGAAGGAAATGACAACCCACTGCAGTGTTCTTGCCTGGAGAATCCTATGGACAGAGGAGCCTGGTGGGCTACAGTCCAGGGGTTGCAAAGAGTCGGACACGACTGAGCGACTTTTCTCACTTCACTCACTGAGCTCATTTTATTTTTTTTAATATTCTTTAGTATTTATATATATTTTATATTATATAGTATATATAATATTATTTTATATTCTTTAGTATCATATACTATTATACATCCTTTAGTATTATATATTATATATATATTTAGTATTGTATATTTGTCTACTGGATTCACACATTAAATTTGATAGAGAGAAACTAACCCAAGAGAAAGCTTATTTTCCCTATCATAATCAACTTGCCTTTTCTACCTACATGCCTGAAAACTTGTATTTTTATTCTTGAAGTTCAGTAGTACAAGCTGTATCTGTGTTGCTCATGCTTGTCAGTATTCCTGGACTATAACTGCTGTTTTGATTTACGCATGTATGATTTATGTGTGTGTGCCTGCGTTCAATCATGTCCAACTCTTTTGCGACCCCACGAACTGTAGCCCACCAGGCTCCTCCATCCATGGGATTTCCCAGGCAAGAATACTGGAGTGGGTAGCCATTTCCGTCTCTAGGAGATCTTCCCAACCCAGGGATGGAACCCAGGTCTCCTGCATTGGAAGATGGATTCTTTACCACTAGTGCCGCCTGGAAAGCCCGATGTATGATCTACATGCATCTGTGTATGTGTATATAGACACACGCATATTTACGTGTGCGTATATATGTGCATTTTCCCTCTCTGCCCTTGTCCTTGGTATTTCCGGAGTGTTGGAAACCCCCAGATGACCGTAGCAGGGAAGCACGTTTAGAGCCGCTGCCTCTGTCATCTTCTAATTCCACCCTGACATACGGAGTACCCCTGAGATAAAGCTTGGTGTGTGATTTGGGGTAAACTGCATCCTACCTGAGCGTCTCATCTGCCAAGTGAAAATAATCCTGCTTGTGGGCCCTGGGGAGGCATATAAGTGGGGGGTGAGGGCCTGGGAGACCCTCAGCAGTTGTCAGAGGTTGACCCGCCGTGGCAGGTCCGTCAGCTCATCATTGGTGAGGATGTGGGGAGATGGCGGTGGTGACGGTGGAGAATTCATTTCAGGGGGCCCACGCTGAAGCCGCCTGTGTGTGTGTGTGTGTGTGTGTGTGTGTGTGTGTGTGTTGGCTGGAGCAAGGAGAGAACCCTTTGGCCCCTTGCTCTCTGCAAAGGCTGTGTACTTAAGATCTGGCTCATGTGCAATTCTGGTGAACTTGGCTAAATACCAAATGCAGAGTTTTCTACGGAGAAACTGTGTGCAGGTGTGTGTCAGTTACTCTGTCATGTCTAACTCTTTGCAACCCCACTTTCTGTAGCCTGCCTGGCTCCTCCATCCGTGGGATTCTCCAGGCAAGAATACTGGAGTGGGGTGCCATTTGCTTCTCCAGAGGAACTTCCCGACCCAGGGATCGAGCCCTGGTCTCCTGCACCCCAACAGTCCTTACCATTTGAGCTACAAGGGAGTCAGGGAGAAACTGAGACCTCCTATTTAGGTGATTGCTTGCCCATTTCCTTATTTTACTGAATTTGATGTGTTTGTGTTCATCATCCCATGATTTCCACACTAATTATTTTAATGTATGGTAATGGCAACCCACTCCAGTATTCTTGCCTGGAGAATCCCACAGGCAGAGGAACCTGGCGGGCTACAGCCCATGGGGTCGCAAAGAGTCAGACAAAACTTAGTTACTACACCACCACCTTGCGTTTTACACCAAAATGAAGGTAACGGTGTCTTTTTGAAAAGCATCCAAGAATGATCAGCTGCTGTTGTTAGTGTTTCTTTACCATTGGCCACAAGAAAGTTGATCTTAGCTTGTTGTGCAGGTGGGGTCCTGAAAACACAACTTTAGTTTTGAGTTAACAGATGGAGATGTAGCAGAGATTTATAAGAAGTGATTAATATTCTAAAGAGTATTGATTAAAATAGAAGTATTTCCCCCTTCATCCAGTGCATCCAACGGCATTTTCCCTGAGTACACTGCTTTTCTGAGCCCTTCTTTGTATCTGTTGGGCTTCCCTGGTGGCTCAGCTGATAAAGAATCCGGCTGCCATGCAGGAGACCTGGGTTTGCTCCCTGGGTGGGGAAGATCCCCTGGAGAAGGGAACGGCAACCCACTGCAGTATTCTTGCCTGGAGAATCCCACGGACAGAGGAGCCTGGCTACAGTCTGCTGGGTCGCAAAGAGTTGGACATGACTGAGCGACTAACATTGACAGGTTTTCTTACTCTGGCATCATTTTCTGTCACCTGTAAGCATTTTTGTCCTTATACCACTGAACTCGTAAGTTCTTACTAAGCGATGATGAAAGACATGGGGAGTGACGTCTTGTACAGATGCCAAATGTTCTCTCATTTGCATTCAAACCAATAATATTTTTCAACTGGGTCCCAGAGGATTATCCAAGATAATTGACAGAGAACGTCAAAATTTGCCTTCAGTGCGTGTAAACAGGGGAACTGTTAAGTAGAACGCCTCTGAAAGATGACTAAATCCACGGATTTGTGAGACGGTCTTCATGTAAGTTCAGAGACTACAGATGGTTTCTTAGAAGTTCCAAGGGGGCCCAGTTCCCTCCTTAGAGGTCTCAGGGGGGCACGTTGGAGACTTGTGGGTGGTCATATCATTGGGGGAAGCAACTCTTGCTCTGGCCTCTGTAGCATTTTGGTCAGAATAACAGAAGAATCTGGACATGTTAAACAGGACATCTGTAGCAGTGGGGAAACAAAAGAGACGTCCGTGGGTCCAGTCCTGTTGAGTAGCTGGTGTGACCTGCTCTGCACAGCCTTGCCTGGTTGTCTGTGGGCACAGTCTCTGTTAATCCTCATCATCTTGTCTGCAACATGACAAGCTCAGGGACCAGTCTAGAAAACTGCAGCGCAGACAGGAACTTTCCCAACTCCTTTCCGTGGACCTCAAAAATAATCACCCTCCCGCAAAATCACGTTTGTGAAACCCTCACGAAAAGGAGATGTATTTAATTGTATGAAACAACCCTCACATCCACTGGAAGCTCCAAATTAGGGTACAAATTATGGTCATTTGGAGAAGGGAACGACAACCCACTCCTGTATTCCTGCCTGGAGAATCCCACGGACAGAGGAGCCTTGGCTGGCTACAGTCCACGGGGTTTTAAAGAGTCAGACATGACTGAGCGACTACAAACAGAGATTAATCAAAGAGAATTAAATAAAAAGACTGGGAAGACCATAAACTTGAATTTAGATGACACGCTCAAAACGCTGTTTTCATTTTATTTTATTTTTTTAAAAAGAATGCTGTTAAGGGTTTCACACAGTGACTGCACTGTGAAGCAATTGATGGAGCAATAGTTCATATTATAACTGTGGCGACTTAACTCACTAATTAGCAAATAGTTCTGCTGTCCCCCCTGTATTAGGGCTTCCGTAGTGCCTCAGATGGCAAAGAACCCGCCTGCCGATGCAGAAGATTTTAGAGATGCAGGTTCAATCCCTGGGTCGGGAAGATCCCCTGGAGCAGGGCATGGCAACCCACTCCAGGATTCTTGCCTGGAGAATCGCCATGGACAGAGGAGCCTGGTGGGCTCCAGTCCATGGGGAAGGAAATGACAACCCACTCCAGGATTCTTGCCTGGAGAATCGCCATGGACAGAGGAGCCTGGTGGGCTCCAGTCCTTGGGGAAGGAAATGACAACCCACTCCAGGATTCTTGCCTGGAGAATCGCCATGGACAGAGGAGCCTGGTGGGCTCCAGTCCATGGGGAAGGAAATGACAACCCACTCCAGGATTCTTGCCTGGAGAATCGCCATGGACAGAGGAGCCTGGTGGGCTCCAGTCCATGGGGAAGGAAATGACAACCCACTCCAGGATTCTTGCCTGGAGAATCGCCATGGACAGAGGAGCCTGGTGGGCTCCAGTCCATGGAGTCGCGAAGAGTCGGTCGGGATTGAGCGACTAACGCTTCCCCTTCATGATCCTTCTGCTTTCCTTCTCAATGGGAACAAATGTTCCAGATCTGTTTCCACCACTGTTTGTTCTTAACTTTGACCTGTTAGCTTGGCGAGTAAACAGGAGCTGACAACATCTCTGTGTTTCTGCGCCAGTTCGAGGGCGTGACGGTTGGCAGGTGGGTGATTAGAGTCACGTGCACAGAGAGCCCTTCCTTTGTTTTCTGATTCCAAGTGACACCTCGTTTTCATACGTGAACAAGTTTGCACCCTGTTGATTTGATTTCACCATAATACACACTTCACTCCTTGTGATTGCTGACTTAGCCAGCAGTAAACACTTGCCAGCTTGAATAAAACCATTTCCACTCGCAAAGCTCAGCCTGTGTTGCAGGGGCCAGCGATCTGGGTAACTTCAGCGCTTTCTTTCAGCCCATATACGTTTTGCTGAAAGAGGAAAGTTGGCCAACATGCCACAATTGTTCCCAATCCTTTTGCACGCTTCCTGGATTCTTCAGATTTGGACTGGAATTTAGAACTTTTTCAAAAGCCAATGAAGTAAAACAGGTCTCGAAAGTAAGAGAAGAGTGAGCTGTGAAATTAAGAGAGAAGAGCCTTAAGAACTGATAATGCTTTAAATGTTTTACAAAGTTTCTTTTTTTTAAAAATTAGCTACAGAGTTATGCTACTTAAATATTGAAAACGTGGCCTTTTTTCTGTCTTACCTGGATAGTTCTTGAGTTGAGACGCGGTTTTAATCCAGTCAGTTCATATCATTTTAAAATTTTATATATGATTGCTGTTGCTGTTTAGTCGCTAAGTCTTTATATGTGATCATTAACAATCAATATTATTGACGTCTACAGTTGAATTGAACTGAACTGAACAGTTGAATTCAAACCTTGGGACTGTACCTATTGCTCCCAGTTTTCCACTTTTTGTATTAAAGAGTGTGAAATTTTCCCCTGGTATTTGTCAGAGTACTGATGACGTGTACATTAAAATTGCACTTTAAATTTGCAGTGTCGGAACTCAGAATGTATTAACAATCATCTGTGGATGTGTGTGTCATTGCTGTGTATCTGTTGCGCGTAATATAAAGTTGCAATTCATGGCTCATGCTGCTGCTGCTGCTAAGTCACTTCAATCGTGTCCGACTCTGTGTGACCCCATAGACGGCAGCCCACCAGGTTCCCCCGTCCCTGGGATTCTCCAGGCAAGAACACTGGAGTGGGTTGCCATTTCCTTCTCCAATGTGCGAAAGTGAAACGTGAAAGTGAAGTCACTCAGTCATGTCTGACTCATAGCGATCCCACGGACTGCAGCCTACCAGGCTCCTCCGTCCATGGGATTTTCCAGGCAATAGTACTGGAGTGGCTTGCCATTGCCTTCTCCGTTCATGGCTCATACTTCTTTAGAAAATCAGCATGTCATTTCTTTGAGGTTTCCCTGGCGGCTCAGACAGTAAAGAATCTGCCTGCAGTGCAGCAGACCTGGGTTCAATCCCTGGGTCGGGAAGATGCCCTGGAGAAGGGAATGGCAACCCACTCCAGTATTCTGACCTGGAGAATTCCATGGACAGAGGAGCCTGGTGGGCTGCAGTTCATGGGGTCTGCAAAGAGTCAGACGTGACTGAGAGGGAAAGAAAGCAAGTACATTTATTTTGTAAACAATTCAAGGAAAAATCTGATGGAGCAAGATTTTTTTTTTTCCTTCCCTACCCACATGCAGACACAAATACACACATCCCTCCACTTTTTCCATTTTGACAGTATTCATGATGAAATTTGTGTACATTCCACTCTTTCCGGAAAGGACTTGAGATCGCTTTTTAAATTCTAAAATATACTTTGTATATGAAAATAGGAGTTTACACAAAAGATACTTTATGAGATGATTATCACTTTTGTAAAAGGAGTAACCATAGTTTCTTTTAAGATTTTATTAATCTTTTTGTTTCTATTGTGGTATAGTCCATTAACAATGTTGTGATAATTTCAAGTTGGACAGCAAAGGGACTCAGTCAAACATACGCATGTATCCATTCTACTTCAAACGCCCCTCCCATCCAGGCTGCCACATGACATTGAGCAGAGTTCCCTGTGCTGTCCAGCAGGTCCTTGCTGGTTCTCCATGTTAAATACAGCAGTGTGTCCATGTCCATCCCAGACTCCCTGACTATCCCTTCCCCCATCCTTCATGCTGGTGACCATAAGGTCATTACAGAGGATTGAGCAGAGTCCCCTGTGCTGTCCAGCAGGTCCTTGCTGGTTCTCCATGTTAAATACAGCAGTGTGTCCATGTCCATCCCAGACTCCCTGACTATCCCTTCCCCCCATCCTTCCCCCCACCCAGCAACCATAAGTTCATGTCTAAGTCTCTGCATCTATTTTCTATTTTGTACATAAGTTCATTTGTATCATTTCTTTTTAGATTCTTCACATAAGGGGCGTCATACAATGATTCTGCATCTCTGCATGACTCACTCCACCCAGTAGGACAATGTCCAGGTCCATCCATGTTGGTGCCGATGACATGACTTCATTCTTTTTAGTGGCAGCATAATATTCCATTGTGCATATATACCACATCCGCTTTATCTATCCATCTGTTGAAGGACATTGAAGTTGCTTCAGAATTTTGACCTGCCTCTCTGATGTCGTGGACATCAGACCCCAGGAGTCTTTAAGAATTTCTGTTCTCTTGCAGTCTCTGTTCCCCAAGAAGAATTACGAGTGCGTGACCAGCTGTGAGTTCCTCAAGTACATCCTGTCGGTGAAGCAGGGAGACTGCCCCTCCCCAGAGAAGGCCAGCGGGTTTGCCGCCGCCTGCGTGGAGAGCTGCGACGTGGACGACGAGTGCTCCGGGGTTAAGAAGTGCTGTTCCAACGGCTGCGGGCACACCTGCCAGGTGCCCAAGACTCTGTACAAAGGTGAGGAGCAGGGCGGAGTCGGGGCGAAGGGGCCTCCAGCCTTACAACGGCTTGTGTATGCACGTGGGAGAGGGTGTCCTCAAAGACGCGACAATGGCCAGGAAACACAGAGCTGCAGGAAGAAATACCCTGTGGCACACAAACGTCTGAAAACGTGCGGATTCAGGTGTGCAGGGCATCGTCCGTGTGAATGCTCATCCGAGAGTTTACTGAAGGACGGGTGATTTGCAACACTGGCTTCCGTGTGCAACCTCGGGACTCAAGATGAAACTACTCAGTATGATGATAATATAATAAAATAATATAAAATGCAATATATTTGATTATATTAAAATATAATATATTTTATTAACTATAATACATTTTAAATATATTTGATATATTAAAACATAAAATATTCTATTAAATTTAATAGAATAAATATATTGTATTTTAATATAGTAAAATATATTATATTTTAATATATCAAATATATTATATTTAAAATGTATATTTAATATAATAAAATATATTATATCTAATTTAATAAAGTATATTTTAACATAATAAATATATATTAAAATAGAATATAAACATATAAAAACATAAAATAGAATATAAACATATAAGTATATTTAATATAATAAATATAATAAAATATATTTTAATTGAATGAATATACATTAAAATATAATAATAAATATATTATACATATAGTAAATATTTATATATTTATAAATATAAAATAATGAAATATATAATAAAATAAATATAATAAAACATATTTTATATAAATTATTATAATGATTTTTATTATATTTATATATTATATTTACAGAAATATATAATAAAATATGTAAATATAATATATATAAAAATATAATAAAAATAATTATAATAAAAGTCATTAAACTCCATTTAAAGTTATGTCAGGACTTCCCTGGCTGTCCAGTGGTCAAAACTTTGCCTTCCAATGGAGGGTGTGCCGGTTTGATCCCTGGTCTAGGAGCTAACGTTCCACTCGTGGAGAAAAAAGCCAAAACAGAAAGCAGAAGCAATGGTGTAACAAATTCAATGATTACTTTCAAAATGGTCCACATAAAAAAAAAGTCTTTAAAAAATAATGGCTATGTTCTATGAATCCTGCCGAAATTGAACATGTAGGAAGGCCATCATCAATTCAGGGACTTTATGGTGTGTTTTTCTCCAACGTGAGTAAACCACTGAGGCTATACTGCCTTCCTAGGAGTAAATGTGTTTAAATCTTTGGAAAATAGGCTAGGGGTGGCACCCTTAGAAAAGCCGTAATGCTTGCATGGGTATTGCGGTTTTTCGGTTTGCGTTATCCAAGAACAGAGGTGTGTTTGCTAGAGAGTGTCATGCTGACGGAAGTAAGTCAGACTTAGAAGGAGAAATGTCCTAGGACATTCCTTATATGTGGAATCTAAAAATGATACAGATGAATTTACTAAACAGAAACAGACTCACAGACTTAGAGAACGAACTTACGGTTGCTAGTGGGGAAGGATGGGGGAAGGGATAGTCAGGGAGTCTGGGATGGACATGGACACACTGCTGTGTTTAACATGGAGAACCAGCAGGGACCTGCTGTCCAGCACAGGGAACTCTGCTCAATGTCATGTGGCTGCCTGGATGAGAGGGGAGTTTGAGGGAGAAAGGATGCATGCATATGTCTGTGTCCCTTTGCTGTCCACATGAATCTATGACAGCAGTGTTAATTGACCTATACCCCAATACAAGATAAAAAGTTTAAAGTTAGAAAAAATTAAAAAAAAGAAGGATGTTTGCAGGGACTTTCAGTATTTTGAATAATATCTTGAGATCCTGGGCTTCCCTGATGGCTCAGCTGGTAAAGAATCCACCTGCAATGCGGGAGACCTGGGTTCGATCCCTGGGTCGGGAAGGTCCCAGGGAGAAAGGAAAGGCAATCCACTCCAGTATTCTGGCCTGGAGAATTCCAAGGACTGCATAGTCCATGGGGTCACAAAGAGTCAGACATGACTGAGCGACTTTCACTTGAGATCCTAGATGCTAAGCTCTTCCAGACAGCCAGGATGAGGCTTGTCAAACAATTTAGCTGACGTAACAGTTTGCCTTCTATAGGCAGTTTCTAGGGCACTTGACTCCTGTATGCTAAGTGTTACTGACTGAGTGTGCAAATGTGCCCAACTTGTTTCATGCCAAACCGATGCTATTGTGTTATGTACCAGTTTTGGATGCCGTCAAAGGATGCTGTGAGAGACGGAGCATTTGGTTACTTTTTGGAGTGTGATTTGAAGAGAAAAATAGAATCACTCAGCATTATTCATTACAAGCAGAAAGAGAAATCTCTCTGGCTTTCTCGCTTTGACTCTTACACATCAAGTAGATACTGTTGCACTGCTGGTTTTGAAGTCAGTGCTTGCTGAGCGTTTTCCCAAGTCCCTCCTTACATTTTCAGAAGTCCATTGTTACACTTACAACAACTCACGTGTCCCAGAAGTCACACAGCTGCACCAGATTCCTCCAGCTTCCTGTTGGAAACATTTTTATCTGAAGTCTGTGCAATCCACCCCATTTGCCATTTTTCTCGCCCTAAGATCCTTGGAAACCTGGCACAGTTACTGTCTCAAATTCAAAATAATTGCTGTGTTCCCTTTCTTAACAGACTGACATTTCTTTAATGGATCTGGGTTTTCTTATTTCCACGCTTTTTATTATAAACCACAAAGAATGACTTCCACCAAATCTCACGCCACTTAAGTTTTTAACCGTCGACTCTTAGGAAACCTTTTCTTTTATTATAGATCACTTGCTATTTCACTATTTGCATTTGCCATAAAAATAGGATGCTATTAGAATGATTGTTGAAAACCCATTTGCAAAACCTTTTTGTTTTAAAATAAGGTGGTTAAGAGAGGCGCTGAAAATTATGCTTTTTGTGTAAAAGCAGTGAAGAGTCACTGTGAATTTCAAGTACGCCTGGTTCACCGAGAATAAGGGGAATAATCCAGAGAGGGCCAGCATAAATGGTTAATGATTAAAAGATACCTGCGATTATTTATTTATTTATGGGTGTGTCCCGCTTTAGTCACAAGATCGTTAGTTGCAGTGCCCAGGCTCTTTATTGTAGTGTGTGGGTTCTCCCTTGCTGTGGCATGTGGTCTTCAGAGCTTGGGGGGGCTCTGTATCGTTTGTGGGACCTGGGCCTCTCTCGTTGAGGCACCTGGGCTCAGTACTTGTCAAACACATGCGGTTATTAGTTCATCCACTGGATGCAGGTGATCCTGGTTTCCCGACCAGAGATTGAACCTGCAACCCCCTGCGCTGATTGCAAGGCGGATTCTCCACCAATGGAACCACCAGGGAAGTCCCAGGACGCTTGCACTTTGACCTTCACATGATGCATTTTTTCCAGGGCCCAAGTCACCTCTCTGCTACCAGTAACTCTGGACTTGGACGTTTGTGGAGAGAGGGCATTCACAGGGAGCTAACCACCAAGACAATAAACAGGCTCTGTTGACTTGGCAGTGATTTTTGGCATAATGAGCATAAGGATTATTTTGGGGAAAAAAAAAATCTAAGTACACGTAGAGATATTTTCCCTTCTCTCTGAAGCGTATATCTGTACACATACAACCTCCTTCTTAAACTTCCCACCCTTCCAGGTCATCACAGAGCACCGAGCTGAGTTCCCTGCACTGTACAGCAACTTCCCACTCTCTGTGTTACACATGGGCGAGTGTACATGTCAGTGTATATGTCAGTGTATATGCCGTGTGTATATGTTAGTGTATATGTTGTGTGCATATATCAGTGTATATGTCAGTGTATATGCTGTTTGTGTATATGTCAGTGTATATGCCGTGTGTGTATATGTCATGTGTATATGCCGTGCGTATATATGTCATGTGTATATGCCGTGTGTATATATGCCGTGTGTATGTGCCATGCATATATATGTCGTGTGTATATGTCAGTGTATATGCCGTGTGTATATATGTAGTGTATATGCCGTGTGTATATATGTCATGTGTATATGCTGTGCGTATATATGTCGTGTGTATATGCTGTGCATATATATGTTGTATGTACATGTCAGTGTATATGCCATGCGTATATATGTCATGTGTATATGCCGTGTGTATATATGTCATGTGTATATGCCATGCGTATATATCTCGTGTGTATATGCCATGCATGTATATGTCAGTGTATATGCCGTGTGTATATATGTCGTGTGTATATGCCGTGCGTATATATGTCGTGTGTACATGTCAGTGTATATGCCGTGTGCATATGTCAGTTTATATGCCGTGCGTATATATGTCATGTGTATATATCAGTGTATATGCCGTCTGTACATGTCAGTGTATATGCCGTGCGTATATATGTCATGTGTATATGCCATGCATATATATCTCGTGTGTATATGCCGTGTGTACATATGTCGTGTGTATATGCCGTGCGTATATATGTCGTGTGTATATGTCAGTGTATATACCATGTGTATATATGTCATGTGTATATGCTGTGCGTATATATGTCGTGTGTACATGTCAGTGTATATGCCGTGTGCATATGTCAGTGTATATGCCATGTGTATATATGCCGTGTGTATATGTCAGTGTATATGTCGTGTGCATATGTCAGTGTATATGCCGTGTGTATATATGTCATGTGTATATGCAGTGCGTATATATGTCATGTGCATATGTCAGTGTATATGCCATGTGTATATATGTCATGTGTATATGTCAGTGTATATGCCATGTGCATATGTCAGTGTATATGCCGTGTGCATATGTCAGTGTATATGCCGTGTGTATATATGTCATGTGTATATGTCAGTGTATATGCCATGTGTATATGTCAATGTATATGCCGTGTGTATATGTCAGTGTATATGCCGTGTGTATATATGTCATATGTATATGTCAGTGTATATGTCGTGTGTATATGTCAGTCCCATGGACGGAGGAGCCTGGTAGCCTGCAGTCCATGGGGTCGCTAAGGGTCGGACACAACTGAGCAACTTCACTTTCACTTTTCACTTTCACACATTGGAGAAGGAAATGGCAACCCACTCCAGTGTTCTTGCCTGGAGAATCCCAGGGACGGGGGAGCCTGGTGGTATTCCATCTATGGGGTCACACAGAGTCGGACACGACTGAAGTGACTTAGCAGCAGCAGCAGCAGCATGCCATGTGCATATGTCAGTGTATATGCCGTGTGTATATATGTCATGTGTATATGTCAGTGTGTATGCCATGTGTATATGTCAGTGTATATGTCATGTGTATATGTCAGTGTATATGTCTGTCAATGTATATGTCATGTGTATATGTCAGTGTATATGTCGTGTGTCTCTGTCATGTGTATATGTCATGTGTATTCAGTGGTACTCTCTCTGGTCATGCCATGCTCCCCTTCCCACACAATGTCCATGAGTTCTTTCTCTATGTCCGAGTGGCTTTTCCCGCCCTGCAAATAGGTTCCTCTGTACCATTTTTTTCTAGACTCTGCATACATGCATTGATATGATCCAGCAGTCCCACTGCTGGGCATATACCTTGAGAAAACCATAATTGAAAATGACACATGCTCCTCAGTATTCACGGCAGCGCTGTTTACAATAAGCGGGACACGGAAGCGACCTGACTGTCCATCAGTAGATGAAGGGATAAAGGCGTGGCCCATATATGTTGTTGTTTTAGTCACTACATCGTGTCCAGCTCTTTTGTGACCCCACAGACTGCTGCCCACCAGGCTCCTCCGTCCATGGGATTCTCCGGGCAAGAATACTGCAGTGGGTTGCCATTTCCTTCTCCAGGGGATGTTCCCAACCCAGGGATCAAATCCACGTATCCTGCATTGGTGGGCAGATTCTTCACCAGTGAGCCACCTGGGAAGCCCGTGGCACCTATATGCAATGAAATATTGCTCAGAGATAAAGAGGAACAAAATTATTTCATTTGTAGTGATGTAGTGATGTATAACGCTTGTTATACAGAGTGGGAAGTGAGTCAGAAAAACACAAGTATTGTGTGAAGTGAAAGTCGCTCAGTCACGTCTGACTCTTTGTGACCCCCATGGACTATACAGTCCATGGAATTCTCCAGGCCAGAATACTGCAGTGGGTAGTCTTTCCCTTCTCCAGGGGATCTTCCCAACCCAGGGATCAAAACCAGGTCTCCCGCATTACAGACAGATTCTTTACCAGCTGAGCCACCAGGGAAGCCCACGAATACTAGAGTGAGTAGCCTATCCCTTCTCCAGGGGATCTTCCCAACCCAGGGATTAAACCAGGGTCTCTTGCATTGCAAGCAGATTCTTTACCAACTGAGCTATCCAGGAAGCCCAAGTATTGTATATTAGCACAATAAACTGTGGAACATTCTGAAAGAGATGGGAATCCCAGACCACCTGACCTGCCTCTTGAGAAACCTGTATGCAGGTCAGGAAGCAACAGTTAGAACTGGACATGGAACAACAGACTGGTTCCAAATAGGAAAAGGAGTCCGTCAAGGTTGTATATTGCCACCCTGCTTATTTAACTTATATGCAGAGTACATCATGAGGAACGCTGGGCTGGAAGAAGCACAGGCTGGAATCAAGAATGCCGGGAGAAATATCAATAACCTCAGATATGCAGATGACACCACCCTTATGGCAGAAAGTGAAGAGGAACTCAAAGGCCTCTTGATGAAAGTGAAAGAGGAGAGTGAAAAGGTTGGCTTAAAGTTCAACATTCAGAAAACGAAGATCATGGCATCTGGTCCCATCACTTCATGGGAAATAGATGGGGAAACAGTGTCAGACTTTATTTTGGGGGGCTCCAAAATCACTGCAGATGCTGATTGCAGCCATGAAATTAAAAGACGTTTACTCCTTGGACGGAAAGTTATGACCAACCTGCTGCTGCTGCTAAGTCACTTCAGTCGTGTCCGACTCTGTGTGACTCCATAGATGGAAGCCCACCAGGCTCCCCCTGTCCCTGGGATTCTCCAGGCAAGAACACTGGAGTGGGTTGCCATTTCCTTCTCCAATGTGTGAAAGTGAAAAGTGAAAGTGAAGTCGCTCAGTCGTGTCCGACTCTTAGCAACCACACGGACTACAGCCTACCAGGCTCCTCCATCCATGGGATTTTCTAGGCAAGAGTACTGTAGTGGCTTGCCATTGCCTTCTCCGTATGACCAACCTACACAGCATATTAAAAAGCAGAGACATTACTTTGCCAACCAAGGTCCGTCTAGTCAAGGCTATGGTTTTTCCCGTGGTCATGTATGGATGTGAGAGTTGGACTGTGAAGAAAGCTGATCGCCGAAGAATTGATGCTTTTGAACTGTGGTGCTGGAGAAGACTCTTGGGAGTCCCTTGGACTGCAAGGAGATCAATCCTGGGTGTTCATTGGAAGGACTGATGCTAAAGCTGAAACTCCAATACTTTAGCCACCTCATGCGACGAGTTGACTCACTGGAAAAGAGTCTGATGCTGGGAGGGATTGGGGGCGGGAGGAGAAGGGGACGACCGAGAATGAGATGGCTGGATGGCATCACCGACTCGATGGACATGAGTTTGAGTGAACTCCGGGAGTTGGTGATGGACAGGGAGGCCTGGCGTGCTGTGATTCATGGGGTCGCAAAGAGTCGGACACAACTGAGCAACTGAACTGAACTGAACAAATACATGGGATACAGAACAGTGGTCTTGAAGTGCAGATTTTTCCTCAGGAGGGACACGCTCCATCACGGGTTGAGCTGGACCAGTCCCACTGTCAGTTTAGCAGCACCGAGGCTGAGGTTGCGGGCGTCTCTGGAGCGATCTGGTGGTTGACATCAGACACGCCTCCAGGGCCTCATCCCATCTGCCCAGCTGTCCTGTCATCTTTATTGTGATTCTATCCAGCTACTGTTAGAGGGCCCTCAACCTCAAACTATCTTTGGGCACCCCTGTATTATTATATTATAGGCCAGTTAAAAGATATATCCAGATCAGTTAGGTTAGATCTAATACCATCACTAATTAAGCAGTCGTTTTAGGCTAATAAAGAACCTGAAGCTTTTTTTCTCTGAAGGTAACTTTTAGCTAATTTCTGGAGTTGTAGGAATGGCTACCCACTCCAGTATTCTTGCCAGGACAATCCCATGGACAGAGGAGCCTGGAGGGCTGCAGTCCATGGGGTCATAGAGTCGGACACGACTGAACGACTGACACTTTCTACTTTCAGTATTTAAGTGAGACATACCTCGTGAAGAGCTTCCCTGATGGCATAGACAGTAAAGAATCTGCCTGCAATGCAGGAGACCCAGGTTCGATCCCTGAGTTGGGAAGATCCCCTGGAGAAGGGCATGGCAACCCACTCCAGTATCCTCGCCTGGAGAAGCCCATGGACAGAGGAGCCTGGCGGGCTGCAGTCCATGGGGTCGCAAAGCGTCGGACACAACTGAGCAACTAACACACACACACACACACACACACACACACATGTGAAGAACCAGACACTCCTGGACAGACCTGTAAGTTCCTCAATTTTCGTTTGTTCATTGTTAACTTACTGAAGTGTCAATCTCATAGGAAATCCCAAAGAGCATTTTTCTTTATTTTTTGACTGTACTGGGTCTTAGTTGCCTTGCCAGGCTTTCTCTGGTCGCTGCACTGAGGGCTGCTCTCTTAATAGCAATGGTTTCCCTTGCTATGGTGCATGGGCTTAGTTGCTCCCTGGCACATGGGAATCTTCCGGGACCAGGGATCGAATCCGTGCCTCCTAGACTGCCAGGCAGATTCTTCACCACTGCGCCACCAGGCAAAGCCCACAAAGCATTTTCTTAACGTCTTCCCCAGTTTGAGTTCTAAAGGGCCAGCTCAGTCTACAAGTATGGATCCCTGTTCCCTTGGTGAATATTGACCATTGGTGAAAGTTATGACCAACCTAGACAGCATATTAAAGAGCAGAGACATTACTTTGCCAACCAAGGTCCGTCTAGTCAAGGCTATGGTTTTTCCCGTGGTCATGTATGGATGTGAGAGTTGGACTGTGAAGAAAGCTGATCGCCGAAGAATTGATGCTTTTGAACTGTGGTGCTGGAGAAGACTCTTGAGAGTCCCTTGGACTGCAAGGAGATCCAACCAGTCCATTCTAAGGGAGACCGATCCTGGGTGTTAATTGGAAGGACTGATGCTAAAGCTGAAACTGCAATACTTTGGCCACCTCATGGGACGAGTTGACTCACTGGAAAAGAGTCTGATGCTGGGAGGGATTGGGGGCAGGAGGAAACGGGGACGACAGAGAATGAGATGGCTGGGTGGCATCACCGACTCGATGGACGTGAGTTTGAGTGAACTCCGGGAGTTGGTGATGGACAGGGAGGCCTGGCGTGCTGTGATTCATGGGGTCACAAAGAGTCGGACACGACTGAGCAACTGAACTGAACTGAACTGACTGAGAAGTTATGAGAATTGCCTGACATTGGTGATGACGACCCTTATTCGGCACTGACGTCCAGAACCGAAGCACACAGCCTCTGCCCGGCCCAGCAGTGGACTCATTGAGGTGGTCACGCGTGCACACTGGTGTTTAAGTGGGCCACTCACTTTCCTAACTGATATGGGCCAACCACTGCACTAATTTTTCTCCTCTTTCTCTCTTATGGGGCTAAGGAAAAATTATAAAAATTCATGGAAACACGTATATCCTTTCTGTGTGGTCCATGTGTGTAGGAGATGTGGGCTGACCTCATAACTTCAGAGGCTTCATATGCCGGAAACTTGACTTTTTAGAAGCACAGTATGTTTTGAAAAGATGGTCCACGCAGTGACCCGTTACCCTGGAGCATGTAACTTGGGGAAGTGCTGTGAGAACTGTCCTTGGCTGATGCCTCAACCACTGCAGACTGGTATTGGGGTTTGACATGAAGGAAAATAGCAGTGAGGCTTTCCTTTACCCTTCAAGTGAAGGCTATTACAAGCCTCGAAGACTTGACAGTGTTACTGTGGGTGAACCAGGCCCTTGAGTGCTGCCTCTGAAACATGCGCCTTCGCGAGGCTGTGGGATGTTCACAAGCTGACCTCCTGCGGGTGACACACAAACTCTGGTTTGTTGGGCTGCTGGCTCTCCTTTGATTCTCCCCTAGTTTAGTTCTGGTTTACTTAGCAGCTTTGTCGAACTGTCCTCTGCCTAGAGGCCTTGCTTTCTTATCTTACTGCCTCTCTTGATGCCCATGACTCTCCTGATAGCTCAGATGGTAAAGAATCCGCCTGCAATGAAGAAGACCCCGGTTCGACTCCTGGACCGGGAAGATCCCCTTGGAGACGAGACAGGCTACCCACTCCAGTATTCTTGGACTTCCCTGGTGGCTCACCTGCTAAAGAATCTGCCTGCAATGCAAAGACCTGGGTTCCATCCCTGGGTCGGGAAGATCCCCTGGAGAAGGGAAAGGCTACCCACTCCAGTATCTAGCCTGGAGAATTCCATGGACAACATAGACCTCGGAGTCGCAAAGAGTCGGACACAACTGAGCGACCTTATCTTTCACTTTTCACTTTCCTGACGCCCAGCTGCGGCGGTTAGTTTGGGCAGGGAAAGAGAAACACTGAACTTGTTTTCCACACAGAAAAATGCCAGGTAGCCGTGGCCTTCAGTTTTACAGGTGGCCATGACCCAGGGCTGATCTTTTAGCGGGTTCTAACCCACTCCAGTGTTCTTGCCTGGAGAATCCCAGGGATGGGGGAGCCTGGTGGGCTGCCGTCCATGGGGTCACACAGAGTCGGACACGACTGAAGCGACTTAGCAGAGGAACGCTGAGCTGGAAGAAGCACAAGCTGGAATCAAGATTGCTGGCAGAAATATCAGTAACCTCAGACATGCAGATGACACTACCCTTATGGCAGAAAGTGAAGAGGAACTCAAAAGCCTCTTGATGAAAGTGAAAGAGGAGAGTGAAAAGGTTGGCTTGAAGCTCAACATTCAGAAAACAAAGATCATGGCATCTGGTCCCATCACTTCATGGGAAATAGATGGAAAAACAGGGGAAACAGTGTCAGAGTTTATTTTTTGTGGCTCCAAAATCACTGCAGATGCTGATTGCAGCCAGGAAATTAAAAGACACTTGCTCCTTGGAAGGAAAGTTATGACCAGCCTTGATAGTATATTAAAAAGCAGAGACATTACTTTGCCAGCCAAGGTCCGTCTAGTCAAGGCAATGGTTTTTCCCGTGGTCATGTATGGATGTGAGAGTTGGACTGTGAAGAAAGCTGATCGCCGAAGAATCGATGCTTTTGAACTGTGGTGTTGGAGAAGACTCTTGAGAGTCCCTTATACTGCAAGGAGATCCAAGCAGTCCATTCTAAAGGAGATCGATCCTGGGTGTTCATTGGAGGGACTGATGCTAAAGCTGAAACTGCAATACTTTGGCCACCTCATGCGACGAGTTGACTCACTGGAAAAGACTCTGATGCTGGGAAAGGTTGGGGGCGGGAGGAGAAGGGGACGACGGAGAATGAGATGGCTGGATGGCATCACCGACTCTGTGGACATGAGTTTGAGTGTACTCCGGGAGTTGGTGATGGACAGGGAGGCCTGGCGTGCTGTGATTCATGGGGTCGCGGAGAGTCGAACATGACTGAGCAACTGAACTGAACTGAACTGAACCTGGAATCAATCGGGTTATCAGTTTGTTTCTTTTCAAAAAGAGCTGATGACGCCACTGCTTTAATATTTCCATGACCCTGTCAGTATTGGAAATCTGTAAACCTCAGGGTTTTCGAGGTGGACCACTTTTCACAAAGTAATCACTCCCATTTTGAATACAGTAACCACATCTTCTCATGTGATAGGAACCCAGATGTCTTGAGTACAGCTGTCTCTATGAGAGACGTTATGCAGTGACTAATCAGTGAATCACTGGAACTCCATACGTTGGTGTGTTTTCACACGTGGACTTGTGACAAGTCCTTTTATGAACACTCACTTTGGGTAATTTGCAATTGCCAATTGGCAGCCTTCGGACGATTTTTCTATCAGTCTGTTGTGAACATTTTTTTTTTTTTGAAGTGTTGGGTTTCCGTGCCTTTGATTTCAGCAAAAGACTTGCTACGCTTTCAAGAAACACCCCCATATATTGCAGGATGCTACACCGTAGCATTTTGACATTTTTAACAGAATCGTTTACATTTCAGATGACGAAGTTGTTTGAAACCAATAAAGAAAGATGGTAGTCATTTACATAATGAAAACCACACTGAGGCCAGATCTCTGTCCTCTGCTCCCGGGATGCCGTCAGGAGGCTGGGGGAGCTCACAAGAACGAGACCCCTGGAAGGGGCGTCGGTGGGGGTGGGGCCCCATCTGCACACAATTAACAGCCCAGAGGGTGCAGTTCCTCCCAATCAGGGCAGCCAGCCGACCCTAATGCAGACCAGATGGACCATTTCTTCACATGCAAATAGCCAGATCATTGCCCATCAGAATGAAGGAGATGCTTAAGGGAAGGAATTTGAGGTGACAGCGCCCCGATGCTCAGTCATGTGGTGTGGAGACCCGTGGCAGTCAGATGATATTCATGACTGAGGCCTCAGAGCGTGGGGGTGGGGGGGGCGGGGGTCCCCCGCTGAGTTCAGGGTCCTTCGGCGCTGGACCAGTTACTGGAGCTGCATTTACGCTAGAGGATTCCCTGTGGAGGGCCAAGGAGAAGGGTGGGTTTGCAATCTCAGACAGTGCTCTGTGAGGTTAAGAAACTTAACGAGCCATCTTCTGTACCTTTAAAAAAAAAATGTCTTTTTAATTGGGGGATCATCGCTTCGCAGTGTCGTGTTGGTTTCTGCCATACAACAACAAGAATCAGCCCTAAGTGTGTGTGTGTGTTACAACACACACGTATATATATAAAACATATGGATCTTCCCAACCCAGGGATTGAACCCCGGCCTCCCACATTGTAGGCAGACGCTTCTCCTTCTGAGCCACCAGGGAAGTCAATATATACAAAACAACATATATGTATATATATATAAAGCACAGTGCTTCCTAAAGGAAATCAGTCCTGAATATTTGTTGGAAGGACTGATCCTGAAGCTGAAACTCCAATTCTTTGGACACCTGATGCGAAGAACTGACTCACTGGAAAAGACTCTGATGCTGGGAAAGACTGAAGGTGGGAGGAGAAGGGGACGACAGAGGATGAGATGGTTGGATGGCATCAGCGACTCAATGGACCTGAGTTTGAGGAAGCTCTGGGAGTTGGTGATGGACAGGGAGGCCTGACGGGCTGCAGTCCATGGGGTCACGAAGAGTCAGACAGGACTGACCAACTAACACTTAAACTTTCATTGTTTTCCTTGATTCCATATACATGTGTTAATATACAATATTTACTATTCTCTTTCTGATTTACTTGTATAACAAGCTCTAGTTCCGTCCATCTCACTAGAACTAGAGTCAAATTCATTTTTTATGGCTGAGTAGTGTTCCACTTGAAGAAGGAAATGGCAACCCACTCCAGTGTTCTTGCCTGGAAAATCCCAGGGACGGGGGAGCCTGGTGGGCTTCCGTCTATGGGGTCGCACAGAGTCGGACACGACTGAAGTGACTTAGCAGCAGCAGCAGTGTTCCACTGTGTATATGTAACACAACCTCTTTATCTATCCTTCTGTCGATGGACATCACGGTTGCTTCCATGGCTTAGCTATTATCATGAACAATTGGGGTACCTGTGTCTTTTTCAGTTTTAGTTTTCTGAGGGTGTATGCCCGGTAGTGGGATTGCTGGTTCGTATGGAAGGACTGATGTTGAAGCTGAAACGCCAATCCTTTGGCCACCTGATGGGAAGAACCGAGTCACTGGAAAAGACCCTGATGCTGGGAAAGATTGAGGGCAGGAGGAGAAGGGGATGACAGAGGATGAGATGGGTGGATGGCATCACCGACTCGATGGACATGAGTGTGAGTGAGCTCCATTCCCACCAGCAGGGCAGTAGGGTTTCCTTCTTCTCCACACCCTCTCCACCATTCATTGTTTGTAGATTTTTTTTTTTTTTTTTTTTTTGGTGTTTAGCCTTGCTCTGTTTAAACAGGAAATAAAGGAATGTTTGAGTCCCAGGACCTTGATGGCGGAGGGAGATGTGAGCTCCTTGAATAGATACGATCCCAGAGGAGGTGGCAGCGAACGCCTGCGATGAGCCTTCTCGTCCCTCTCTGAGACTCTCAAGCGGAGATTTTTTTTACCCTTGTTGCCATGTCTTCCTCCTACTTCTCCCTGAGAAAAGACTAAAGTGGGCTACTCCTACTTTTCTAGGCATATTCCTAAGAGAAGGATAATGCTGTAGGCTAGGCTGTTTCTTCAGTGAACAGTTCCACACCATTTGCTTCTGCAGAGTGCTCCTTATGGGGACATTGGTTGGGGGGCTGGGGAGGGTGGAGGAGAACCCAGTTCTTGACACACACACACACCCCCACCCCTGGGGCTTGAGCTTTGTAGGGAAGATAAGACATTCAGAGAGCTGGTTGTGGTCAGAGGCAATTGAATGCCTGTGTCGATGGTCACAGGTTCAACGCGGAAGAGCAGACCAAGGAATGGAGCCTTGTACTTCCAGCTGGAGGTTGAGGGAAGGTGGCTGAGAAGGCAGTGGCATCTGGCATCTGCCAGAGCCTATGTCAGAAAAACCAAAGGCAAGAGATTTCAGAGGAGACTGCGTGGCCGGACCACAGCAGTAGGGAGAACCTGGCAGTGTGGTCTGGGGAAGCCGGGTGTGGAAGGCAGGCTGTGTATTGTTTCTATTTAGTGGTTTTGTCTTGTCCAGCTCTCTGCAACCCCATGGACTGTAGCCCACCAGGCTCCTCTGTCCATGGGCTTCTCCAGGCAAGAATGCTGGCGTTGACTGGCCGCCCATACTCTGTGACTCCTGCAAGCTGCAGCGAAGACCCAACACAGCCAGAAATGAATGAACACATAAGTCAATAGTTTTCTTCACGTACCCCCGTGGCTGATTTCATGTCGATGTGTGGCAGAAACCCCTACAATCCTGTAATTAGCCTCCAATGAAAATCAATCAATTCATTTTAAAAAAATCATCAGTGAGCTTTTGAGCAGATACACACGCGCTGCGTTTAAATCACCCAGTTCCATCCAGATCAACGATGAATGACTTTAGAATTTCCCACCATAAGAAGACCTCAGGGTGAATTCAGATCAAAATGAGATGAGTTGAAATTTCAGCCTCGCTGCTAACCTGCGTCAGATCTTCCCTGTGTTTTGTAGCTTTCCCTCCGCTGAGACTGAAGAAGTGGAAACTGGCTTACAACCTTCCGAACTAGCCGTTTCAAATGAGTTGTCAGCACTCTAGAGGAACGCTCATGCTCGGTGCAGGACGGCTTTACGGGCAGCTGGTGTTCTTGGTTCGAATGGCACTTAGCATCACAGTGCTGTGCTGCTGCTGCTAAGTCACTTCAGTCGTGTCCGACTCTGTGCGACCCCACAGACGGCTGTGCACTCTACCTGAATTCAGTTGGTTCTATCTGTCCCTTTGGTATTATGAATTTGTTCTAAGTTTCCCTTTCCATCATGGCTGCTGTTTTGAACCGTGGTTCTTACATCTTTGGGTTACCAGGCAACTTGCTCGCTCTGTAGGGGGAAAGAGAAATCAAAATGATGAAGTATGTTCCAACGAGCCACCTGTGAGGGACTTTTTTGGAAGCCAGGCACTCACCCGTGCCAAAACCCAAACATTATAAATTCATCTTTTTTTTTTTTTTTCTTCCAATTTTAAACAGCAAGTCAGTGGGGAGAGCCCCAGCAATCAGTTGGGGAAATCCATGAGACCCGTGCTTCAGAAACCGTTCCTGTGTGCTTTGACCACATGACAGCATTGGGCTGTATAATGTTTTCCTTAAAAGGAAAACTCACTCAGATGGAGAGGGGAGGAAACTCGGGAACTGTGTCATAAGTACCCTGAGATTTAGCTGCAGAGGCAGAGCATGTTATGTGGAGAAGGACTCGAGACTCCTAATGACTGTCGTCTCTGGTGGATTCCGTGTGCATCTTGCTGTGTACATGCGTGTCTGACTCTCTGTGACCCCATGGACTGTAGCCCGCCAGGCTCCTCTGTCCATGGGATTCTCCAGGCAAAAATACTAGAGTGGGTTGCCATGCCGTCCTCCAGTGGAACCGCGTGACCCAGAGATCAAACCAGGGTATCCTGTGTCTCCTGCACTGCAGGCAGATTCTTTACCACTTGAGTCACCAGGGACACCTGTTTATGTAACGTGTCAAGACCTAATTCCACCTGTTCACTTATGCGTTAGAAAATGGGAATTCTATCAGCTTTTCATTACAAACCAAATTGGGTTAAACAGAAGGACACCTGGCACATAGTAAATGTTAGGTATTTCTCTTCCCCTTACAAAAGGTTTAGTCTGCCCATTTGTCAAGTTTTAACTTTAGCGGGAGTGCCTTCTAACTCTGCCATCTATAAAGTTCTTGCATTTTTTCTTTTATTTGAACGAATGCACATTAAAGAACTGCTGTGAGATTATAGGCTTCCCTAGTGTCTCAGAGGGTAAAGACTCTGCCTGCAGTGCAGGAAACCTGGGTTCGATCCCTGGTTCAGGAAGATCCCTTGGAGAAGGGAATGACAACCCGCTCCAGTATTCTTGCCTGGAGAATCTCATGGACAGAGAAGCTTGGCAGGCTCCCATTCTTGGGGGTCACAAAGAGCCAGACACAGCTAAGTGACTAACACTCGAGGTTACTGGGGAGACAAAACCTTGCTCAGGCTCAAGAATCAATGTAGACCCTATGAAACGGTGGGAACGTGAAACTGAACTTGGCATCGTACGATTTCAGACTGAACCCCTGATGGGGAGATGCTGCTATTAAGAAGGGAAGCAGAGGGTCCTTTGTCGTGAGATGAGTTTCATCTCCTATTCACTTCTTCTTCCTCAGTGCTCACCGTGGCCCGCCTCACACGTGGGCTGTTGTGACCGGCGTCGTTCTGTTCCAGGTGTCCCCCTGAAGCCCAGGAAGGAGTTGCGGTTCACGGAACTGCAGTCTGGGCAGCTGGAGGTAAAGTGGTCCTCGAAGTTCAACGTTTCCATTGAGCCCGTGATCTATGTGGTGCAGAGAAGGTGGAATTATGGGATCCATCCCAGCGAAGACGACGCCACGCACTGGCAGACCGTGGCGCAGGTGAGTGCTGCGTGGGCTCTGTTTGCTGACTCTTTGCGGCCCCGCGGGCTGCAGCCCACCAGGCTCCTCTCTCCATGGGATTCTCCAGGCAAGAATCCGGGAGTGGGTTGTCATTTCCTCCTCCAGGGGATCTTCCCGACCCAGGGATCCAACCTAGGTCTCCTGATGTCACCCTGGAGGTGACATCTCCTGCACACCTACACAGAGATGGTTAACGTGCTGTAGCTTGCTCAAAATAGCCTGAGCGTGCAAGTGACTTAAACCGCTGTGCACACACCTCACCTCGACCCCCCATTCTTTCACCCCACCTGGATCTTCCCGACCCAGGGATTGAACCCGGGTCTCCCATAGTGTATGCAGACGCTTTACTGTCTAAGCCGCCAGAGAAGTCCCGGTGCATAATTCTCCTTTTCAGAAGCTCCATTTACTTATTCGTGTCTGTGCTGGGTCCCTGTTAGGACATTCGGGCTTCCTCTTGTTGCAGCAAACAGGGAGTTTCTCTTCATTGCCGTGTGAGGGCTTCTCATTGCGGTGGCTTCTAGAACACGGGCTCTAGAACTCAGGCTCAGAAGTTGTGGCCCACAAACTCCCTTGCTCCGAGGACTGTGGGCTCTCCCCAGAACAGGGATCCAAGTGGTGTCCCCTGCATTGCAAGGCGGGTTCTTAAAGCACTGGACCACCAGGGAAGCCTCCAAGAACTGTGTGTAAGCCTTGAGATACATGTAGAACCCGCTAGACTGAGGGAAACCCATAGGACTTGCTGACCTGCCCTGGGATCCTCTTGATGTCTTGTCCCGTGTTGCTCCTGAAAGGTTGTTGCTGAACCATGAAAGATGCCAGGATTCTCGGCCTCTGGAGGAGAAGAATTCAATCCGGGGCCAGAGACTAGGCTTGATTGCTCAGAGCTTTTGTGTCATAAAGTTTTGTTAACGTATAAAAGAGACAGACAAAGCTTATGACACAGACATCAGAAGGGGGAGGCGGAAAGAGTGCCCCCTCACTAGTGTTAGCAATGGAATTACATACTTTTTAATTACTGATTACCGTGAATCAAAAGAATGTCTGGAGGTTGTAAAGACCTTCCTAGACCCACTCCCATAATTGACATTTTAAGATAACAGGATTAGTCAGAAGGTTTTTTTCCAGAAGCTGTTCTCAAGCGCGATGCATTATTGTTACATAATTCTAAGGAATGTAGAGGAAAAAAAAGTTTGTCCTTTCCTCCTCCTTGAGAATTGCAGACTCCTCTCTCCTTGGGGACCCCCGGACTTCTTATCCACCTGCCTAGGAATTGACTCTCTCACTCCCACATTTAAGCGTTCATTCCGCACAGGACTTGAGTGGCTGAAGGAAGAATCCTGTCACCAGACTGCTTGGTGGGAAGCAGCGGGCAGGTCTAGAATCTTCCATGAGTGCTTCCTTCTCCTTCCTCTTGCTCAACTCCCTAATCAATGGGCCACCGGACGGCACCCCTCCTGGGGGTCATCTCCCCAGTCCTGAAGAAAGAATAAAGGATCAGTGTGAAACCGCTTCATGCTTTTCAACAAGTATACATGCCTTCTCCACCTGTAGGTCTATAGGGAAATCTTCTCTGCTGATGTGTGTAAGACTGTTTCTTCAAAGACAAGACTCCCTTGATTTTTAATTTTTCTTTGTCAGTACATGTAAGCTACAGTGCTATACTCAGGTGTTTGAAAGAAAAATGTAATTGCTTTTTCATCACTCGTGTCTCAGAGAGGATAAACACAAGAGTATTTAAAGACCTCAAAAGCAATGAGAAATGTGATGTTAAAATGATTTAAAAAAAATGGGAGGATAATGTGCAACGTTGTATTAGTTTCTGCCGTACGACAAATGTGCACACATGTGTACAGTTTCCCTTCCTTCTTGACCCTCCCACCCGGCTCGTGTGCCCTCTAGATCATCACAGAGAACCAGGCTAGGCTCCCCGTGTTACACGGCAGGCTCCTGCCGACTTTCTATTGCACACAGAAAGCAGTGCATAGGGTCAGCGCTGTTAGTGTCCATGGTCAGTGCTGCTTGCTGAATTTGTCCCACTTGCTCCTTCCCCTTCTGTGTCCACACCTCCATTCTCTACGCCTCTGTCTCTCTTTCTTCCCTGCAAAGAGGTTCCTCGGGACCCTTTGTTGAGGTTCCGTATATACGTGCTGATATTCGACATTTATTTTTTCTTCTCCTTCTGCCTTATTCGACTCTGTAGAACAGGCTCTCGGTGCATCCAGCTCATTTACAACTGACTCAGATTCATTCCTTTTCTCATGGCTGAGTAATATTCCATTGTGAATATTAGTACCACATGAAAAAGGTCTTCAATTAGGGGGGGGAAAAAAGAATTCGTCAGAAATATTTAGTAATTTTATTCCATATATATCTTGTTAAACCGTTTTGCTTTAACAAAACATAAGGATGTTCAGAATTCAGCCTAAAAATATGTTTACATGTCATTCTCCCCTTAATGGTGCTACGGTACCACTTGTAGAATTTCCAGATTACCAATTTGAAGAGTTATGAAAGTAACTGATGATAAGACTTTCTCTCTCATGTTCTCTTTCTTGGAGAGAGGAAAGACCTTGCTCTATCGTTTTTATTATTGTTGCTGTCTTCGCTGGTTAATGCCACACTAAATGCTTCTTTTCTGTGTCTGCTAAGCATGCTGACTTTAGCTCCTTCAGCTGAAGGCTGAAAGTAGACAAAGAAGTCAATGGAAATGTTGTCTCAAATTCTGCCAGATAAGGTAGAAAGCCACGCTTGTCAGTGGCTTCCTTTTTTTAAAAAAAAAAAGAAAATCGTTTATTTATTTTTACTTTATTTAATTGGAGTCTAATTACTTTACACTATTGTGATTTCTGCCATACATTAACATGAATCAGCCACAGGTGTACATGTGTCCCCCATCCTGAACCGCCCTCCTACCTCCCTCCCCACCCCATCCCTCTGGGTCATCCCAGAGCACTGGCTTTTGAGTGTCCTGCTTCATGCATCGAACTTGCACAGGTCACCTGTTTCACATATGGTGATATACATGTTTCAGTGCTATTCTCTCAAATCATCCCACCCTAGCCTACTGGGAATACACACTGAGGAAACCAGAATTGAAAGAGACTCATGTACCCCAGTGTTCACTGCAGCACTGTTTGCAATAGCTAGGACATGGCACCCCACTCCAGTACTCTCGCCTGGAAAATCCCATGGACGGAGGAGCCTGGTAGGCTGCAGTCCATGGGGTCGCTAAGAGTCGGACACGACTGAGCGACTTCACTTTCACTTTTCACTTTCAAGCATTGGAGAAGGAAATGGCAACCCACTCCAGTGTTCTTGCCTGGAGAATCCCAGGGACGGGGGAGCCTGGTGGGCTGCCGTCTATGGGGTCACACAGAGTCAGACACGACTGAAGCGACTTAGCAGCAGGACATGGAAGCAACCCAGATGTCCATCAACAGATTAATGAATGATGAAGTTGTGGTACACAGACACAATGGAATATTACTCAGCAATAAAAAAGAACACATTTGAGTCCGTTCTAATAAGGTGGATGAAATGGAGCCTATTATACAGAGTGAAGTTAAGTGAGAACAAGAAACACCAATACGGTATATTAACGCATATATATGGAATTTAGAAAGACAGTAACGACGACCCTGTTTATTTTAATCATGGAAGTACTTAGTTTCTTTTGAATGTTGAAGTACACATGGCAGTCCTTTTAGTAAGTTATCACAAGCTGAGGTTTAGAAGGATTTCAGTTCCGTTCTGTTGCCCAGTTTCATGCACTAAGCGTCTCATTGAGCTGGCACTAGGCCCAGATGACCCACAGAACTCAGACATTTATCCCTTGGAGTTGATAGCTTATGGTGAACGGTGTCAGATTCGTGATCTCCGAAAAAGGAGATTTAGCTTCGGGACCAGGCTTCATCGCTCAAGAGCTTCTGTGTAGCGGAGTTTTATTAAAGTGACAAAAGGGACGGGGAAAGCTTCTGACATAGACATCAGAAGGGGGATGGAGAGTGACCCCCTCACTAGTGTTAGCAAGGGAGCTATATAGTTTTCAGTTATTACAATAAATCAAAAGAATGTCTCAAGGTTGTAAAAATGTGACCAGACCCACTCCCACAATTTACATCTTAGGATAACAGGATTAGAACTTGACAATAGAAAGATCCTACCACACCCATTCCCATAATATACATTCTAAGATATCAGCATTAGTCAGAAGGTTTTCAGGAAAGAGAAACTGTCTTCAAGCAGGGTACATTGTTGTTAAATAATCCTTCAGTTCAGTTCAGTTCAGTCGCTCAGTTGTGTCCCGCTCTTTGCAACCCCATGGACTGCAGCACGCCAGGCCTCCCTGTCCATTACCAACCCCCAGCGTTTACTCAAACTCATGTCCATTGAGTCAGTGATGCCATCCAGCCAGCTCATTCTCTGTCGTCCCCTTCTCCTGCCTTCAATCTTTCCCAGCGTCAGGGTCTTTTTAAATGAGTCAGCTCTTTGCATCAGGCGGCCAAGGTATTGGAGTTTCAGCTTCAGCATCAGTCCTTCCAATGAATATTCAAGACTGATTTCCTTGAGGATGGACTGGTTGGATCTCCTTGCAGTCCAAGGGACTCTCAAGAGTCTTCTCCAACACCACAGTTCAAAAGCATCCATTCTTTGGTGCTCAGCTTTCTTTAAAGTCCAACTCTCACATCCATACATGACTACTGGAAAAAATATATGTTCTAAGATATCAGAATTTGGACAAAATGTGGTCCAAAGATATCAGGATTCAGTTCAGTTCAGTCGCTCAGTTGTGTCTGACTCTTTGCAACCCCATGAATCACAGCACGCCAGGCCTCCCTGTCCATCACTAACTCCCGGAGTTCACTCAAACTCATGTCCATCGAGTCGGTGATGCCATCCAGCCATCTCATTCTCTGTCGTCCCCGTCTCCTCCCGCCCCTAATCCTTCCCAGCATCAGAGTCTTTTCCAGTGAGTCAACTCGCATGAGGTGGCCAAAGTATTGCAGTTTCAGCTTTAGCATCAATCCTTCCCAGGATTGATCTCCTTTAGAATGGACTGGTTGGATCTCCTTGCAGTCCAAAGGACTCTCGAGAGTCTTCTCCAGCACCACAGTTCAAAAGCGTCAATTAGTACAGAGTTTAAACTGAGTTGTTTGATCATCAGTTCCAGGCTTAAAGGAAAAAAAAAAAATCAACGTATTTTATGTGACTAAGACTAAGGAATGTAGAGAAAAAAGATGTTTGCCCTTTCCTCCTCCTCGAGAACCCCAGATCCCTCTCTTTGGGGTCCCCCGGACTTCTTATCCACCTTCCTAGGAAGTGACGCTCTCAGAGTCAGGGCCAAGTTCTCAGGTCTGCCCTAGGACATTGTTGAAAGTGGGCATATTGCCCTGAACTTGACAAAGGGGGACAGTGACAATTGGGTCAGGTTGTCTGAGATCTCAGGACATAGCCAGAGGGACAGCAAGCCCTGTCGACGTGTCCCTGTGTCCAGTTTTCTTCTTTGCAATGTTTTATTGGACTAAGGTACAGCCACTCCTGATGGCTCAGCAGTAAAGAACCCACCTGCCAATGCAGCAGACCCAGGTTCGATCCCTGGTTTGGGAAGATCCCCTGGAGAAGGACATGGCAACCCACTCCACTGTTGTTGCCTGGAGAATCCCATGGACAGAGAAGCCTGGTGGGCTACAATTTGTGGGGTCGCAAAGAGTCAGACATGACTTAGTGATTAAACCACCTCCACGTAGTAACACACCTCATCCTTCAGGAACATGAATCTATGCACATCTTACATGATTTACTCAAACTAAAAAGGAAAGAAAGAAAAAGCCTTGAGTTGCAAGGTACTTCCAGAATTTAAGTGCGTGGGTTCGCATACCTACTTCCAGAATTGTATTTGGTGTCCAAGTCGGAGGCATTTTCCTTCTGTCATCTACAGATGATTTCATGTTGATCGCTTCCTGTATTTATTCATTCATGAAGTGAAGCAACAGTCGCTCAGTCCTGTCCGACTCTCTGCAACCCCACGGACTGTAGCCCACCAGGCTCCTCTGTCCATGGGATTCTCCAGGCAAGAATACTGGAGTGGGTTGCCATTCCCTTCTCCCTTCCTGACCCAGGGATCGAACCTGGGTCTCCCGCATTGCAGGCAGATTCTTGACCATCTGACCCACAGGGGAAGTCCATTATTCATCCATGTGTATACTTCACTAATGAAAACCCTCCAATGCTGTATGTAGTCATCAGAGGTAAAAACCAGCCTGTGCATTCAATCATGAGACTTTGACTTCCACAGAGCCGTCAGAATCTTTGGGAGTAAATAGCCGTGAGTGGCATGCAGCCGCTGGAGCCTCCCCTGGGAATTCCCTGATCCCGATAGCCCTCCCCGGAACCCAGCAGGGTTGCTCGTCCTCACCCAGGAGGGCAGGGGGAGGGCGGGACTGTGTCAAGCCTGCTGGTGAGTCGAGCATGTGTTTATAAAGCATACGCAGTGAGCACATCAGGATAACAGGCTTCTGTGTGCCTTTCCCCTCAGACCACGGACGAGCGGGTGCAGCTGACGGACGTCCGGCCCAGCAGGTGGTACCAGTTCCGTGTGGCGGCCGTGAACGTGCACGGGACCCGAGGCTTCACCGCCCCTAGCAAGCACTTCCGCTCCTCCAAAGGTCAGTGGTGCTTGCTGCCCACCCACCCACCCACCTCGTTATGGGCGGAGGGGGCACATCCGTGGTGTCGCCAGGCTGGTATGGGTGTGTTTGGCCAGCGCGTGGCTTTGCTGTGCTGAGCGAATGGGGGTGCCTCTGAAGGAGCCGCATGTCTTCATGGCTGGGAGGATCCCTGGGTTTTGACCTCTGCGAGGCTCTGGAAACTGTCATCGTGATGAGGTTTTCTCAGCTTGGAACGGGCAGTTGTCTACGGTCAGCTTCCACTCCCTGGGTTTCTGCATCTCTTATGCATCAAGCACCATTCAGTTTAAATTTTTTTGGAAAGAAAGCTCTCGATGCAGGTCTCTTGAAACTAGTGGCTCTGTTGAGGGTCATTTCCCCTCCTGTTTCACACCAGGCAGAGTTTAAATCCGTCCTGAGTCACTTTATTGTTTCTATCACTTTCTTCCCTTCTCATTTCTCTGCTGTTCTGAAACCTCTGTGGGTGTGATGAATACTCAGTTTTCCGTTTGTGGTTGGTTTAGGCTGTAACAGTGCAAGGTCATGATTGGACCGGATATTAAGAACAGCTCTGTGCTTATTTCTCCAGTTGCGTTGGGCATTCTGAATTAAGGATATGTCAGCCTGGCTAATCAGCAAGGTCCAGTTTTCATGGAAGATTAGCAAGGTTATTCACTGACTAATCAGCAGTTATCGCCCTCGACAGGAGGTCACTCAAACTCGGTTTAGGCAGGCATTGTGATGTTAATGAACAATGTGAGGCCGTGTAACATCAGTCATGTCTTTCAAGATGGGAAGGTTTGCACTGGCTGCTATAAATTGCAATTCCTTTCCATTTTGGATGTCTAGGTGACTCAGTGGTAAAGGACCCGCCAGCCAATGCAGAAGATGCAGGTTCAATCCTTGGGCAGGAAGATTCCCCCGGAGGAGGAAATGGCAACCCACTCCAGTATTCTTGCCTGGAGAATCCCATGGACAGAGGAGCCTGGTGGGCTACAGTCCATGGGGTCACAAAAGTGCCAGACGTGATTGAGCCCACACACCCTCTTATGTTTAAGCTAGTCTATTTGTATCTTGCTAGAATAATATTGCCACTCTTTTATTGAGATAATCACAGGTCTCAAGTGGAAATTTGCAGCCAAAATAATTTAAATATTTGGATGCCATTCCAGTGTTTATTGCAGACCTTTTTTTTTTTTTTTAAATTGATTGCATTAGCTCTTAGTTGCGACAGGCAGACCCTTCAGTCTTCATTGTAGTATGTGGAGTCCAGTTCCCTGACCAGAGATTGAACCCGGGTCCCCTGCACCAGGTGTGTGGAGTCTTAGCCACTGGACCACTGGGGACGTCCCCTATGTTGTAGATTTTTTTTTATAACTCTTTCTTTAAAAAAAAACCCTTTTAAGAAAGGTATACCCCGCACACCCCACTCCCAGGTGAATACACTGAGCAAGCTGGAAAGAGAAATAGCAAACAGAGACATGAGCCCTTTCTCAAATGAGGACTGTCTCCCTGTGGTCTGATGATTGAGAGAGGCCATGCCAATAAACAGTCAGTGATGGGCTCAGAGGCGAGGATCCGCATGAGGCTCGGGAAGTCTCCACCTTGCCTTTCCCAGTTCACGCGTGGTCCAGGGATGCTGTGGTCACACCGTGCTCCCGCTGGCCCCGTTGCCTGCTTGCGGTCTGGCGCTCTCAGATCAACACTGCTTGCACACACACGAGGCACAGTGGTGCCCAGCCTCTGCACACACAGGACAAATCCCCTTTGGAGCTGGGCAGGACCTGGGCAGAGGTCCCGTCACTGTGGCTGCCAACCTCCAAAGAGGCACGTGTCCCGGGCCAGCAGGGCCACGTCGCCCCAGCCCTTCCTGTGTATCTGAGCACCGCTCGGGTCTCGGATTAGCCCTGTGTCCATCAGTTGAAATGGGCTTTCGTTGAATGAAGGTGCACCGTTTGGGCAATCCCTGCCCTCACCATTAAATCATTCTATTTCTTGGTTTGACAAATGTGCCCAGCATTCAGCATTGCAGAGTGCACGTCTGAAGCAAAAAAAAAAAAAAACACATGCCTGGAATTCGTGGTAGATTCTAGTGTCTTCGCTGAAGATACAGACCCACTAAGCAGCTGAAGCTGATTCATCCAGGATGCAGCTAAGCGTTGTGATTGTTGCTAAGTCATGTCTAACTCTTTGCGACTCCAAGGACTGCAGCACGCCAGGCCTCCCTGTCCATCACCAACTCCCGGAGTTTACTCAAACCCATGTCCATCGCATCGGTGATGCCACCCAACCATTTCATCCTCCGTCGTCCCCTTCTCCTCCCGCCTTCGGTCTTTCCCAGCATCAGGGTCTTTTCTAATGAGTCGGCTCCTCACATCAAGTGGCCAAAGAACTGAAGCTTCAGCTTCAGCATCAGTCCTTCCAATGAGTATTCAGGACTGATTTCCTTTAGGATGGACTGGTTTGATCTCCTTGGTGTCCAAGGGACTCTTAGGAGTTCTCCAGCACCACAGTTTGAAAGCATCAATTCTTTAGGTGCCACATGTAAGTGATATTACACGAAGCTTGTCTTCTGCAGTATGACCATCTAAAGGTCTCTGTCTCTGTTGCCATTTGCACACTGGTTTTTGGTGCAAATGTGGAGGTGGGTTTCTGTGTGTCACCATTAGTGTTGTGGGGACACCTTGAGGTGCCTGCCTCACAGGAATTGATGGCCTTTCTCCCCGGGCAGGACAGAGCAAGGGCTCCTTTCTCACGGGGTTTCATGTCGGTGTGATCACAGACATTTCTCCAGGGGTGGCAAGGGACTTCATTTGGCATTTTCTGCATTGTAGGCGCTAGGCTGTCCCATCATTGTGCCCGTTACTTTTTGCTCATGGGATTAATCACGAAAGGTTCGGAGAGGAAACCATAAATCTTTCTTCTGAAATCCAAGTGTTCCATCTTCTTTTGCCAAAAGTACTACATAGAGTTGTTAATAAAAGGAACTATTTTCAAGGCTGAATTTGGATAGTCCTGCTAAATACTGAATGTATCTTGCCCTGGAAATCACGCAAATTGTAAAAGGAGCTGACATGGCCCTCCTCTTCCATTTATCTGTGAGGGTGTGTTTGCTTCCTGCCCCGTGAGACGGGTTTCTGTAGATGACTGGGAAGGTTGTAAAGAGGGAGTGGATGAGGCAGAAAGAGACGTGGTATGAGGGGAAATGCTCTCATTTAAGCCTCAAGGAAGCTCTCACCTTGTGATGCGACTCTGGCCCTCTCATGCTACACTCCCCAACTAGTGAATGACACTGTGACCCTCCGTTTCCTCATCTGTAAAATGGGAACATGATGCCAACATTTCAAACACAAGCTTCAGCCATATATGCTCATTAGAAATAAGCACTGCTTATGAGACCCGAGTTTGATCCATGGGTTGGGAAGATCCCTTGGAGAAGGAAATGGCAGCCCACTCCAGTATTCTTGCCTGGAGAATCCCATGGACAGAGGAGCCTGGAGGGCCACAGTCCATGGGGTTGCAAAGAATTGGACACAACTGGACGACTAACACTTTTATGTCCAGTTGCAAGAGACTGAATGGTGTCATTGCCTTAGAAAGACTGACTTGGGGTTGGCACTCTGTGGCCCATGGTCCGTGTTTGACCTGCTACTTGTTTGTGCAAACAGCGTTTCATTAGCACAGAGCCATGCTGATTTATTGCCATATTGTCAATTTTTGCTGTTCTTTAGTCATTCAGTCGTGTCCAACTGTTTGCGACCCGATGGACTGCAGCACGCCAGGCTTCCCTGTCCTTCACTATCTCTTGGACTTTGCTCAAACTCATGTCCATCGAGTCATGATGCCATCCAACCATCTCATTCTCTGTCACTCCCTTCTCTTCCTGCCTTCAATCTTTCCCAGCATTGGGGTCTTTTTTAATGAGTCTATGGCTGCTCTTTTAAAAAAGCACTTTTTAGTTTGTATTGGGGTAGAGCTTTTTAACAGTATTGTGATAGTTTCAGCTAGATATTGAAGAAACTCAGCCATACATGTACATATATATATATTCTCCCCCAATCTCCCCTCCCATCCAGGCTGCCACATGACATTGAGCAGAGTTCCCTGTGCTGTCCAGCAGGTTCTTGTTTGTTCTCCATGTTAAATACAGCAGTGTGTCCATGTCCATCTCAGACTCCCTAACTATCCCTTCCCCCATCCTTCCCCCTGGGAACCATAAGGTTATCACAGAGGATTGAGCAGAGTTCCCTGTGCTGTCCAGCAGGTCCTTGCTGGTTCTCCTTGTTAAATACAGCACTGTGTCCATGTTCATCCCAGACTCCCTAACTGTCCCTTCCGCCATCCTTCTCCCTGGGAACCATCAGGTTATTCAGTTCAGTTCAGTTCAGTTCAGTCGCTCAGTCGTGTCCGACTCTCCGCGACCCCATGAATCACAGCACGCCAGGCCTCCCTGTCCATCACCAACTCCCGGAGTACACTCAAACTCATGTCCACAGAGTCGGTGATGCCATCCAGCCATCTCATTCTCCGTCGTCCCCTTCTCCTCCCGCCCCCAACCTTTCCCAGCATCAGAGTCTTTTCCAGTGAGTCAACTCGTCTCATGAGGTACGATAATGTGATCACTGACCTAGAGCCAGACATCTTGGAATGTGAAGTCAAGTGGGCCTTAGAAAGCATCACTACGAACAAAGCTAGTGGAGGTGATGGAATTCCAGTTGAGCTATTTCAAGTCTTGAAAGATGATGCTGTGAAAGTGCTGCACTCAATATGCCAGCAGATTTGGAAAACTCAGCAGTGGCCACAGGACTGGAAGAGGTCAGTCTTCATTCCAATCCCAAAGAAAGGCAATGCCAAAGAATGCTCAAACTACCACACAATTGCACTCATCTCACACGCTAGTAAAGTCATGCTCAAAATTCTCCAAGCCAGGCTTCAGCAGTATGTAAACCATGAACTCCCAGATGTTCAAGCAGGTTTTAGAAAAGGCAGAGGCACCAGAGATCAAATTGCCAACATCCGCTGGATCATGGAGAAAGCAAGAGAGTTTCAGAAAAACATCTATTTCTGCTTCATTGACTATGCCAAAGCCTTTGACTGTGTGGATCACAATAAACTGTGGAACATTCTGAAAGAGATGGGAATCCCAGACCACCTGACCTGCCTCTTGAGAAACCTGTATACAGGTCAGGAAGCAACAGTTAGAACCGGTCATGGAACAACAGACTGGTTCCAAATAGGAAAAGGTGTACGTCAAGGTTGTATATTGTCACCTTGCTTATTTAACTTATATGCAGAGTACATCATGAGGAACGCTGGGCTGGAAGAAGCACAAGCTGGAATCAAGATTGCTGGGAGAAATATCAATAACCTCAGATATGCAGATGACACTACCCTTATGGCAGAAAGTGAAGAGGAACTCAAAAGCCTCTTGATGAAAGTGAAAGAGGAGAGTGAAAAGGTTGGCTTGAAGCTCAACATTCAGAAAACAAAGATCAGGTTATTACAGAGTAATAAATGCAGACGTGCAGGGGTGTGAGAGGCTCAGTCCCTCTGTCTCCCCTCCCTATCTTTCTCACTTCTGACTGCCACCAGTTACCTGAATGACCTCGGCCAGGTCACTTCACCTGTTCAACCCTATGGGTCAAAAGATTGAAAGATCCTTACCAGTTTAGGAAAAAAAAAAAAGACCAAAGAAGTAGCTTTGAGGCTTTATCATAATGTGGCATCAGCTCTATGCATATAATTGTTTTCCACAAACTTCCAACTACGTTTCAAAGTTTTCATATAATCGAAACATTATGTAAATTGAAAGAAAAGATCTTGTACCTCTCAACAAAGTGAATATACTTCATTTCACACTGTAGGGAACCACTTCACAAGGCCATGGATGGCTGCAGTGTGGGAATTTGTTGGGACTGATTGAAATCCTTCAGCATAGGCGGGTCGGACAGACTCTCATCTGAGATCTTCCTTGACTAAACAGATAAACAAAAAGCTGGTTTACAGAGACTAATTGGGGCTGATAAGCAGATCATCTCTGCTATTCCCTCTTGGCTCTGTAATTTTAAAGTGATTATTTGGGGGCGGGGGAAGGAAGAGATTGGCGTGTCTTATCTTCGTTATGGGAATATGCCATCTTCAGTATTCTGAACACCGAAATGGGCCTTATGTTTTAGAAGATGTGAAAGTGAAAGAGTTAGCCGCTCAGTTGTGTCCAGCTCTTTGCGACCCGACGGACTGTAGCCCACCAGGCTCCTCTGTCCATGGGACTCTCCAGGCAACAATACTGGAGTGGGTTAATTCCCTTCTCCAGGGGGATATTCCTTACCCAGGGATCGGACCCAGGTCTCCTGCATTGCAGGCAGATTGTTTACTCTTTGAGCCACCAGGGAAGAAAATCTGAGCCAAATACTATTAGTTTATTTAAAGGCCTTATTTCCTAGTGCTGTTTCAACAGTTCTGTTTCATGTTTCACAAACCAGGTGATGTTATCCTGGACTATTGCAATCACAGGTAAGGCATGAGATATTTTTCCAGGGCGGTGAGTAATGATACAATGAATGAAGCAGATTAAGGAAATGATGAAACACCACCAGTTGACTTTCCCAAACTGGGAATTTTCTTCAGAAAAGTAGATGATTTTGCTCTTTTCCTGTGAACGTCGGATTTCTGGAAGCATAACCGTGTATTTTCAGCTCGTAGACATCCAGGTGCATCGTTGAAAATGTGAATGGCTGTGATTATCTTTACACGTTTTGATTTTCTTTTTGCTTCGAAGTGGTAATGAGCTTGAAGACAAGCTTCCTCTGAGAAGGGTCTGCAGTGACCTGGTGTAGGTTCAGGATTGAATCAAGCCAAAGATTTGGTTCTAAGGGCCTCAGAGAACATAAAGGCAGGAGGAAATTGTGACAATATTTTGCTAGTGAGAGGAGGAAAGCACATAACAGTCTAGAATAGGGAGACATCTGGTCAACCTGCAGCAGTTGAACAGTCAGGTCAGGACTCCCTGGGGGAAGGCGTTGAGGCTCAACAACCATTGGAAGAGCCTCAGTAGTTCCTGGTTTCATCTCCAGGAAGTAACCTGGGAATCAGAGTGGCCAGAGCAGTGGGAGGAGCAGGGACAGGAAAGCAGACTCAGGAAGTTATGTGTGGCAGGAACGCACAGGGCTTTGGGGAGACTGCCAGCTCTTTGGGAGGGGGTGGGCAGTGAGAACTCCTGAACTCGTGTCATGAAGAATCACCAGCTGGGACTTCCCTGGTGGTCCAACAGCTAAGACTCTGTGTTCCCAATGCAGGGGACCCAGGTTCAATCCCCGCTATGGGAACTGGGTCCCACCTGCCACAGCTAAGAGTTCCTATGTCCCAGCTAAAAATACCACATGCTAGAACGAAGACCCAGCATGGCCAAAGAAATACAAATAAATTTAAAAGCAAAATAAATGAAACATAAACAAAAATAAAAGCATACTGGAGTGGGTAGCCATTCCCTTCTCTAGGGGATCTCCTTGACCCAAGGAACGAACCCAGGTCTCCCACATTGCAGGTGGATTCTTTAGTGTCTGAACCACCAGAGAAGCCCAAGAATACTGGAGTGGGTAAGCCTATCCCTTCTCCAGCGGATCTTCCCGGCCCAGGAATCAAACCGGGGTCTCCTGCATTGCAGGCGGATTTTTTTTTATCAGCTGAGCTACCGGGGAAGCCAAATAAATAAAAATAAATTGAAAAACTGATTCACCAGCTGCCATACTGAGAAAGGCTCAGACAGGCCTTCCCAATAATCAGGGAGAAAGGAGGTGAAATGGGCCCGGGGTGTTATTCTGGTAGAGACAGTGGGATTCCAGACACACTCTGTAGTACTGATATGCCTACAGGAGCTGTTCAATGAGAGCTCGGGAAGGACACAGCCTCGAAGTTTGGGAAAGGAGCCGTGGGAAGGAGAAATGTGCATTTTCTGAGACGGGGTGTCTGTGCTGGGGAGTAGGGGCTGGAGGGGCCAAGACTATGGTGTTGGCAAAGTTGTCTCCCAAGTGGCTCAGTGGTAAGCAATCTGTCTGCCCAGGCAGGAGACACAAGTTCTATTCCTCAGTAAGATTCCCCTGGAGAAGAAAATGGCAACCCACTCCAGTATTCTTGCCTGGAAAATCCCATGGATGGAGGAGCCTGGTGGGCTACAGTCCATGGTGTTGCAGAGAGTCAGACATGGCTGAGCGACTAAACAACAACAACAACAGTTATTTTATATAAAACATATTTCACATGAATATATTTCTGGGCCCTTCCGGGACTCACTGAAACAGCATTATCTCAGCGTAAGTCTTGGGCACTCCCAGAGGGTTCCTAATGTTCATTGTTTGAGAACCACTTGGTCAAAAAAAAAACCACATAATATGCTCTGGATTAGTGATTAGCATAGAAAAGCAATTGCAAAACTTAAAAAAAAAATTTTTTAATAACTCACCAAACCTCCAGAACTTAGCTATCTTACAGGAAAGCAAGATTTAAGAAAACAAGAATTCATGTTTCCATCATTCCAAAAATGCAAAGCATCCTGGGACTAAAAAGATGGGTATTTTCCCCCAGTCTTTCTTCTTCATTTATACTGAGTTAGCGTCTTTGCTCCTCTGGTGCAGATGGTGTTAGAACTGTTGGGCAGGCGTCTTGAAGCAAAACCATCTGTAAGTCCTTTGTGGTGACTGGCATCTATATTTGCTCAATTTCTGGGGCTTCCCAGGTGGGGCTAGTGGTAAAGAATCCACCTGTCAATGCAGGAGACATAAGCAACTCAGGTTTGATCCCTGGGACTGGAATATCCCCTGGAGAAGGAAAAGGCTACCCACTCCAGTATTCTTGCCTGGAGAATCCCATGGTCAGAGGAGCCTGGCGGGCTGCAGTCTATAGGGTCACAAAGAGTTGGACATGACTGAAGCGACTGAGCATGTACACACAGGTGGCAAAAAAATAAGGGAAAGACCCCCAATTTCACACACATTTTGTCATTCTTGTATACAGATCTCAAATGGAGATTTGTCGGGGTCAGGGGGAGTCGTTCCAGGACCTGGTCTCTCTCGACAGCTGAGAAGGTCCGGGTTTATGCAACAAACAGGAGACGGTGAAGTGACAGACATGTTAGCCGTCTGTCATCCCATTTGCAATGTGGATTTAAAAAAAAAAAATGGTTTGTTTTTGCTGATGTCTCCATGTGGCTCTTGACTTCGGACTAAACGATGTTAAGCTCCAGGTCTACTCAGATGAAAACTTATTTGTATGAACTGGCCCTGGATTTCTGTTTTCTCTTTTCAGAATTTTCAAAGGTATTTCACTATTGCTGACATGTTTAATGTCATCTAACCTAAACGGAATTTGACCGTGTTTTACAGAATTCTGTCAGTTTCAGTACAGTGAAAATTTGGCAGGGTTGTAGTGGTATGAAACTGTTTAGATTACAAACATGGTCCAAAAGCAGGTGTCTTACCATTCTGTGGGCTTCCCTGGTGGCTCAGTTGGTAAAGAATCCTCCTACAATGCAGGAGACCCCGGTTCAATCCCTGTGTTTGGAAGATCCCCTGGAGAAGGGAAAGGCTACCCACTCTGGCCTGGAGAATATGAGGTTGCAAAGAATCAGACACAACTGAGTGACTTTCACTTTCTACTGTTCTGTAGACTGTATTTCAATTTGAGGCTTAAAAAGTGGTTCTTAATGCTGGGAAAGATTGAGGGCAGGAGGAGAAGGGGACGACCGAGGATGAGATGCTTGGATGGCATCATTGACTCAACGGACATGCGTTTGGATAAACTCCAGTGGTTGGTGATGGACAGGGAAGCCTGCGTGCTGCGGTCCATGGGGTCACAAAGAGCTGGACATGACTGAGCGACTGAACTGAAGTGCTTGTTTTCAAGTACCCTACATATAAAGGGCAGTGTTCCTGCATTGACCCTGCAGTCGTTACATGTGCAAAAATGGCGCTTCTGTGGTTGACTTGTCTGACTCTCTGTGACCCCACGGACGGCAGCACGCCAGGCTCCCCTGTCCTTTGTCATCTCCCAGAGTTTGCTCAAACTCCTGTCCATGGAGTCAATAGTACGTTCATGGTCATCCTTGAAACTGAACTCTGTCTCCTGCAATTTCAGATCCGTCCGCACCCCCGGCCCCAGCCAACCTCCGGCTGGCAAACTCCACCGTCCACAGTGACGGAAGTGTGGCCGTGACCATCGCGTGGGACGTCCCCGAGGAACCGGACATCCCGGTGCACCACTACAAAGTCTTCTGGAGCTGGACGGTCAGCGGCAAGTCCCTTGTGCCGACCAAGAAGAAGAGGAGGAAGACCACGGATGGGGTAAGTGCCCAGTCTGGGGAGGGGGGCCCGGCGTCTCGTGGGGTGGGGGGGGACTGAACTCAAGAGCAGCCTCCGGTGAGCCCAGAAGAGGGGTGGATGAGGGATGAATTCCCATCGCTTTCTGCTGACCGAGGAGGGTCAGCGATCAGAGGACCACACCAGCCGATCAGCCTGGGGCATTTCAGGTTGAGAATGCTTGAATGTCATCTGTTGACTTACTCATATCCAAAGGGCCAGCACAAACTCTAGAAATCAAAGGGACTGGAATGATGTCCATCTTACCTGTCTAGTCACTGAAAATGGTACAATTCAAAATGTCCTTGACGTTAAGGTTTGATTTTTTTTTTTCAAGCGATCCTTCTGAATTGGGGAGTTAAAGTTCGTACCTTTCGTGCTGTGTGTTGCAAGGTGCTCCCATCTGTAATGTCATTGCTGGAACTGCAGACAGTTTACAAGATGTACATTTGACAATATATGTTTCTCATGGATTAAAAGGACGTGGGATGGCTTGTTGTCCACATACCAAGAAACAAAATCTTCACTAAAACATTTCATGCAATGAGATCTCCATAACCCTGAACATTCTGCATTGTGTGACATGCTTAAATGTATATAAAAAAAGTCCTTTTATTACACATTTCTTTATCTTGTTGTTATAAAACATAAATGAACAACTTCCTCTCTAATTTAGATGGTTGAATTCCATAAATTAATATTGAAAAGTGCTTTAAAAAGATAGCAACTTTTTTTTTTTAAATGAACCTTCCAGTATCTGGGCCACGGGGGATTGTAAAACTTGCCTCTACCAGTCCACATCACTGATATCCAGCTGCGATGCTGTTTTCGTTGATTTGTAAGAAACTTTCCAACAGTTCCAGGTTTTATTTCGTACAGCTCTGCAACAGGTGAAAACTGATGATGTGTGCTCATCTCATAGAAAGTGCCGAAAGAGATGAAGGCGGGAAATCACAGGAATGGAAGTCAGAATGTGACATGATAAAATATATGCATGTATAGTGTACGTATAGTGCGTGTGTATCAGGCGGCCCTTAGACTGAAACAAGACTGTGTGTGTGTGTGTGTGTCCTGCACCATTTGCAGAGTGTGTGTGTGTGTGTCCTGCACCATTTGCAGGGTGTGTGTGTGTGTGTGTGTATCCTGCACCATTTGCAGGGGGTGTGTGTGTGTGTGTGTGTCCTGTGCCATTTGCAGGGTGTGTGTGTGTGTGTGTCCTGCACCATTTGCAGGGTGTGTGTGTGTGTGTGTGTGTCCTGCACCATTTGCAGGGTGTGTGTGTGTGTGTGTGTGTCCTGCACCATTTGCAGGGTGTGTGTGTGTGTGTGTGTGTCCTGCACCATTTGCAGGGTGTGTGTGTGTGTGTGTGTATCCTGCACCATTTGCAGGGTGTGTGTGTGTGTGTGTGTGTCCTGCACCATTTGCAGGGTGTGTGTGTGTGTGTGTGTGTGTCCTGCACCATTTGCAGGGTGTGTGTGTGTGTGTGTGTGTGTCCTGCACCATTTGCAGGGTATGTGTGTGTGTGTGTGTGTGTCCTGCACCATTTGCAGGGTGTGTGTGTGTGTGTGTGTGTCCTGCACCATTTGCAGGGTGTGTGTGTGTGTGTCCTGCACCATTTGCAGGGTGTGTGTGTGTGTGTGTGTGTCCTGCACCATTTGCAGGGTGTGTGTGTGTGTGTGTGTCCTGCACCATTTGCAGGGTGTGTGTGTGTGTGTGTGTGTCCTGCACCATTTGCAGGGTGTGTGTGTGTGTGTGTGTGTCCTGCACCATTTGCAGGGTGTGTGTGTGTGTGTGTGTGTCCTGCACCATTTGCAGAGTGTGTGTGTGTGTGTGTGTGTCCTGCACCATTTGCAGGGTGTGTGTGTGTGTGTGTGTGTCCTGCACCATTTGCAGGGTGTGTGTGTGTGTGTGTGTGTGTCCTGCACCATTTGCAGGGTGTGTGTGTGTGTGTGTGTGTCCTGCACCATTTGCAGGGTGTGTGTGTGTGTGTGTGTGTCCTGCACCATTTGCAGGGTGTGTGTGTGTGTGTGTGTGTCCTGCACCATTTGCAGGGTGTGTGGGTGTGTGTGTGTGTCCTGCACCATTTGCAGGGTGTGTGTGTGTGTGTGTGTGTCCTGCACCATTTGCAGGGTGTGTGTGTGTGTGTGTGTGTGTCCTGCACCATTTGCAGGGTGTGTGTGTGTGTGTGTGTGTCCTGCACCATTTGCAGGGTGTGTGTGTGTGTGTGTGTGTCCTGCACCATTTGCAGGGTGTGTGTGTGTGTGTGTGTGTCCTGCACCATTTGCAGGGTGTGTGTGTGTGTGTGTGTGTCCTGCACCATTTGCAGGGGGTGTGTGTGTGTGTGTGTGTATCCTGCACCATTTGCAGGGGGTGTGTGTGTGTGTGTGTGTGTCCTGCACCATTTCCAGAGTGTGTGTGTGTGTGTGTGTGTCCTGCACCATTTGCAGGGTGTGTGTGTGTGTGTGTGTGTCCTGCACCATTTGCAGGGTGTGTGTGTGTGTGTGTGTGTCCTGCACCATTTGCAGGGTGTGTGTGTGTGTGTGTGTGTCCTGCACCATTTGCAGAGTGTGTGTGTTTCCTCACCATTGCAGGGTATGCCTATGTCTTCTCTACCATTGGCAGGATGTGTGTGTGTGTTTGTGTGTGTATGCTGTGCCATTTGCAAGATGTGTGTGTGTGTGTGTGTATCTTGTGCCTTTTGCAGGATGTTTGTATATGTGTGTGTGTTAGTGCCATTTGCAAGATGTGTGTCTGTGTGTATTTTGTGCTGTTTGCTGTGTGTGTGTCTGTGTGTGTGTCTTAAGCCATTTGCAGGATGTGTGTGTGTGTGTTTGTGTATTCCGTGCCATTTGTAGGATATATATGTCTGTGTCTGTGTATTTTATGCCAATTCTAGGATTGTGTGTTTGTTTCAATCCTGTGCCACTGGCAGGAAGTATTTGTGTGTGTGTATCCTGTGCCTTCTGTAGGATGGGTGTGTGTGTTTGTGTGTGTGTGTGTGTGTGTGTATCCTGTGCAGTTTGCAGGGTGTGTGTGTGTGTATTTTGTGCCAGTTCTAGGATTGTGTGTTTGTTTGAATCGTGTGCCATTGGCAGGATGTGTGTGTATGTGTAACCTGTGTCATTTGCATGGTGTGTGTGTGTCCTATTCCATTGTGGGGGGGGGGTGTGTGTCCTGTTCCATCTACAGGGTGTGTGTGTGTGTGTGTGTGTGTGTCTTGTTCCATTGTGTGTGTGTGTGTGTCCTGTTCCATTTGCAGGCTGTGTGTGTGTGTGTGTGTCCTGTTCCATCTGCAGGGTGTTTGTGTGTGTGTCCTGTTCCATTGGGGGTGTGTGTATGTGTGTGTCCTATTCCATTTGCAGGTTGTGTGTGTGTGTGTGTGTGTCCTGTTCCATCTGCAGGGTGTTTGTGTGTGTGTCCTGTTCCATTGGGGGTGTGTGTGTGTGTCTCCTGTTCCATTGGGTGTGTGTGTGTGTGTGTGTGTGTGTGTCCTGTTCCATTTGCAGGGTGTGTGTGTGTGTGTGTCCTGTTCCATTGGGTGTGTGTGTGTGTGTGTCCTGTTCCATTTGCAGGGTGTGTGTGTGTGTGTGTGTTTGTGTGTCCTGTTCCATCTGCAGGGTGTGTGTGTGTGTCCTGTTCCATTGGGTGTGTGTGTGTGTGTGTGTGTGTGTGTCCTGTTCCATTTGCAGGGTGTGTGTGTGTGTGTGTCCTGTTCCATTGGGTATGTGTGTGTGTGTGTGTGTGTGTCCTGTTCCATTTGCAGGGTGTGTGTGTGTGTGTATCCTGTTCCATTTGCAGGGTGTGTGTGTGTGTGTGTGTGTGTGTGTCCTGTTCCATCTGCAGGGTGTGTGTGTGTGTCCTGTTCCATTGGGTATGTGTGTGTGTGTATCCTGTTCCATTGGGGGTGTGTGTGTGTGTCCTGTTCCATTGGGGGTGTGTGTGTGTGTATGTGCTGTTCCATCTGCAGGGTGTGTGTGTGTGTGTGTGTGTGTCCTGTTCCATTTGCAGGGTATGTGTGTGGTGTGTGTCCTGTTCCATCTGCAGGGTGTGTGTGTGTGTGTGTGTCCTATTCCATCTGCAGGGTGTGTGTATGTGTGTCCTGTTCCATTGAGGGGGTGTGTGTGTGTGTCCTATTCCATTGGGTGTGTGTGTGTGTGTCCCATTGGGGGTGTGTGTATGTCCTGTTCCATTGTGTGTGAGTGTGTGTGTGTCCCCTGTTCCACTGGGGCTGTGTGTGTGTGTGCGTGTGTCCTGTTCTATTAGGGGGGTGTGTGTGTGTGTGTGTGTCCTGTTCTATTAGAGGGGTGTGTGTGTGTGTGTGTGTCCTGTTCCATTGGGGGTGTGTGTGTGTCCTGTTCTATTAGGGGTGTGTCTGTGTGTGTGTCCTGTTCCATTGGGGGGTGTGTGTGTGTGTGTCCTGTTCCATTTGCTGTGTGTGTTCCTCCACAGGGAACTGAACCCTGGCCCCAACACTGAAAGCACCAAATCCAAGCCAGTGTCCTACCACGGAACTGCCAATGCACTATCTTTAGACAAATGTTTGAATTCTAAGACCACAACCTTATTTGTCTTAATTCCCAGTTCTTGTAAGGGACCTTGTTATCATACCTGAAAGCCATAAAAACGTGCTTTAAAAAGCATTCTGTCAAATTGATTTTTCTTAACAACTTTCGGTGGAAATTTTCTCATAGAAGACGGAGGATCCATTCCGGGGAAATGCAGTGAATGTCAGTTCTCTGGGTCTTTCCAGGTGTATGCTGATGTGACCCTCTGCTAGTCTGTTATAAAGGGCTCTCGTTTTTCCTGTGAGCTGCAGTCCGGGAAGGAGTGAGGGACACACAGATACACACACACACACACACATCCTGCAAAAGGCACAGAATACACACACACGCACACACACACACACACACATCCTGCAAAAGGCACAGAATACACACACACGCACACACACACACACACACATCCTGCAAAAGGCACAGGATTCAAACACACATACAATCCTAGAACTGTGAGTTCTAGGAGTGAGTTATTCATCCCCATGTGACTTCAGAGCATCCAAAATGGGATGAGTGACACAGTTTCAAAAAGAAAAAGATGCTTTTGTGTGACATCTATTTGGATCCACGGCACGACTGTCTTTGCTAAAGATGGAGAAGGTTCTGTGACCTTAGTCCGGGCGGAGGTCAGGTGGGAGCTGGCGGGCTCCCTGAGGACTGGGAACCTCTGGCGGGAGGCTCAGGGTCCGGGCGGCTTGTGACACAGTCTCGTCTCCCCTCTGCATGCAGTCTCATAACTGGGTGACCCTGGAGCCGCTGCAGCTGGGCTGTGACTACACCGTGGAGCTGCAAGCCATCACCTACTGGGGCCAGACGCGCCTCAAGAGCGCCAAGGTGTCCCTGCGGTTCACGTCTGCACACGCCGCCCACAACAGTGAGTGCGCGGTTCCTTTCCCTCACTTCCCGTCTTCACCAGGCAGGTCTTCCTACCAGCACGTGTGAGACTGTTTCCTCTGAACCAGCACGCATGCAGTGTTTGGGCATCGTAATGGAAACTTCAGAAGAAAAGGTGGCTCATCCTAGGAGATGGTAATATTGACATGATTCAGGGTCCTTATTCTAATGGAAACTTCAGAAGATGAGGTGTCTCATTCTAGCAGATGCTGATATTGACATGATTCGGGGTCCTTCTTGCAATAGAAACTTCAGAAGAAAAGGTGTCTCATCCTAGCAGATGCTGATATTGACATGATTCAGGGTCCTTTTTCTAATGAAAACTCTAGAAGGAAAGGTGTCTCATCCTAGCAGATGCTGATATTGACATGATTCAGTGTCCTTATTCTAATGGAAACTTTGGAACAAAAGGTGTCTCATTCTAGCTGATGCTGATATTGACATGATTTGGGGTCCTTATTCTAATGGAAACTTCAGAAGAAAAGGTGTCTCATCCTCGCATCTGATATTGACATGATTCAGGATCCTTATTCTAATGGAAACTTCGGAAGGAAAGGTGTCTCATCTTAGCAGATGCTAATATTGACATGATTTGGGGTCCTTATTCTAATGAAAACTCTAGAAGGAAAGGTGTCTCATCCTAGCAGATGCTAATATTGACATGATTCGGGGTCCTTATTCTAATGGAAACTTCGGAAGGAAAGGTGTCTCATCCTAGCAGATGCTAATATTGACATGATTCGGGGTCCTTATTCTAATGGAAACTTCAGAAGAAAAGGTGTCTCATCCTCGCATCTGATATTGACATGATTCAGGATCCTTATTCTAATGGAAACTTCGGAAGGAAAGGTGTCTCATTCTAGCAGATGTCAATATTGACATGATTCGGGGTCCTTATTCTAATGTAAACTTCGTAAGGAAAGGTGTCTCATTCTAGCAGATGCTAATATTGACATGATTCAGGGTCCTTATTCTAATGGAAACTTCGTAAGGAAAGGTGTCTCATTCTAGCAGATGCTAATATTGACATGATTCAGGGTCCTTTTTCTAATGAAAACTCTAGAAGGAAAGGTGTCTCATCCTAGCAGATGCTAACATTGACATGATTCAGGGTCCTTATTCTAATGGAAACTTCAGAAGGAAAGGTGTCTAATTCTAGCAGATGTCAATATTGACATGATTCAGGGTCCTTCTTGTAATAGAAACCTCAGAAGAAAAGGTGTCTCATTCTAGCAGATGCTGATATTGACATGATTCAAGGTCCTTATTCTAATGGAAACTTCGGAAGGAAAGGTGTCTCATCCTAGCAGATGCCGTTATTGACATGATTCGGGGTCCTTATGCAATTGCGTCCTTATTTTTTATACATTTTTTTTTTTGTATGTGTCTGTGCTGGGTCTTCGTAGCTGTGTGAGGGCTTTTCACTAGTTGAGGCAAGCAGGGATTATTGTCTAGTATGGTGCCCAGGCTTCTCACTGAGATGGCTCCTCGTTGCAGTCCTTGGGCTCTAGGACACACGGGCTCACTAACTGTGATACATGGGCTTAGCTCCTCCATGACACTTGGGAATGTTCCCAGACCGGGGAGCGCACCCGTGTCTCCTGCTTTGGCAGGCAGATTCTTTACCACTGAGCCACCAGGGAAGCCCTGCCTTGTTGTTTTCTGTACGACTTTCATCTGTCTCATAGACAGTTGTGGTGTCATAGTGGAAACTTAAGAAGGTGTCTCATTCCAGCCTGTGTTCACACACACGGTTGGGTCCTCACGCATGTGTGAACTTGTCTTCAAGGACAATCCTTATAGCTTAACTCTCAGAAACTGTTGGTTCCTTCCTCGAATGCAACATGCATTTGAGGCTTTCAACGCCTTTGTTTTCGGTGGGTTTCGCACAGTGGTCACAATTCCTGCAGAAGGCTACCCAGTACTGCACTGAGAGCAGTGACCAGGTCACCCCATCACCCCACACCCATGTCCTAGGCGCCATTGTTACCAAGCTCAGCTGTGACCATGACCTTAGCACAGCAAGAGGAGGGGCGTATGAGACCCTCGTCTCTGAGCCAGATGTTGGGTGGCGTGGTGTTTCTGGCTTTTGCTCACAGCTGGGGAGTGGTGGGTGGGGCTATAGGGAGGCTCCTCGGGCCGGGCTGATGGAAGGCCAGCCCGGGAGAGGCCACAGGCATCTCCGCGAGTGTTTCTGCCCCAGGCTTACGGGGTCTGCCTTTCGTCATGGCTCCGTGCCTGGGTCCGACCAGGACAGTGTGACAAGCGTCTAGAATTTAGGAAAGAGTAGGTTGAAGCTGAAACTCCAATGCTTTGGCCACCTGATGCAAAGAGCTGACTCATTTGAAAAGACCCCGATGCTGGGAAAGATTGAAGGCAGGAGGAGAAGGGGACGACAGAGGATGAGATGGTTGGATGGCATCACCGACTCAACAGACATGAGTTTGGGTGGGCTCCGGGAGTTGGTGGTGGACAGGGAGGCCTGGCATGCTGCGGTTCATGGGGTCACAAAGAGTCAGACACGACTGAGCGACTGAACTGAACTGAACTGAGGCTGGCTCCTCTGAGTTAGACACAGGGATTGTCCATAACCATCTTCCTTGAGCTTGTGTGCATGCTGAGTCATGTCCAACTCTGTGATCCCCATGGACTCCTCTGTCCATGGGATTCTCCAGGCAAGAATACTGGAGCGGGTTGCCATTTCCTTCTCCAGGGGACTCTTCCCGACCCAGGGGTGGAACTTGTGTCTCCTGCATTGGCAGGCGGATGCTTTAACCACCGACCGAGCCACTTGGGAAGCCCTAATTATCTTGTACCACCTGGAAGATAACGGGGTCCAAAGGAGCAGATCCACTTGAAACTATGTTTTTCAAGAGTTCTCGAAACAGAGCTTCCTCCCTGTTTCAGAAATGGGTCCTTTGGGAGATGAGATGGATTTGAAAAGTCCACTATTTCTGTGTGTAAGTCTGGGTACAGTACAACTTTTATGTAAAAATTCTCATGGAAACATTTCTGAACATTTAGTAACTTCACTGACTTTTTTAAAGAAGTTTTTTTTTATTGAAGTGTAGTTGATTTACAACATTGTGGCACTTTTCTGCTGTTACAGCAAAGTGATTTCAGTTATGTATATATACATTTTATAAAGTATATTCTTTGCCATGATGGTTTATCACAGGATATTGAATATAGTTTCCTGCAATACACAGTAGGACCTTGTTGCTTATCCATTCTCTATATTAAAGGTCACATCTGCGAACCCCAACCTCCCACTCCATCTCTTCCCATCACCAGGCCCCTTGGTGATCACCAGTCTGTTCTCAATCTCTGTGAGTCTGTTTCTGCTTCATAGGTAAGTTCATTCGTGTCACATTTCAGATTCCACAAGCGATATCACACAGTATTCATCGTTCTCTGTCAGACTTAATCTGCTTAGTACGATAATCGCTAGGTCCATCCGCATCACTGCAAATGGCATCGTTTCATTCTTTTTCATGGCTAAGTAATATTCCACTGTCTATATGTACCACCCCCTTCTTTATCCATTCCTGTTGGTGGGCCTTTGGATTGTTTCACATGTGTTGGCTGTTGTGAATAGTACTGCCGTGAACGTAGAGGTGTGTGTACCTTTGTGGATTATAATTTTGTCTGGATACAGGCCCAGAAATGGGGTAGCTGGATCACACAGTAGTTCTAGTTTTAGTTTTCTTAGGAGCTTTCCTTCTGTTTTCCACAGTGGCCGTACCCACCGTTCATTAATTTCTTTAAATACAATCCTACATTCATTCAGCCAGTATTCTTGGGCTTCCCTGCTGGCCCAGCTGGTAAAGAGTCCGCCTGCAGTATGGGAGACCTGGGTTCGATCCCTGGGTTGGGAAGGTTCCCTCGGAGAAGGGAACGGCTACCCACTCCAGTATTCTGGCCTGGAGAATTCCACGGACTGTATAGCCCATGGGGTCACAAAGAGTCGGACACGACTGAGTGGCTTGCACACTTTAATTCATTCATCAAACCGTGTCTAACGATGGGAATAGTTACTATATTCTACTATCATAGACTGCACTAGATTATAAACAAATATGTCATATACATGGCAAAAAGTATATAGTATATATTCTATATAGACTACGAGTATGTGTACATTATACAGTCTCTATGTACTATGTATTTCTATGTATTCTATGTAATACTATATCTTCATGTATTAACACAAACTCACGCACACATTACTGCCAGCCCTAGACACATCTGACGTGGGCCTTCTGAGAGCCCAAGTGTGGAGTCTGTAAACGCATGACCAGGATAACCGAGAGACTAGCCCGTGGAGCACAGAGCTGCAGGGGGATGGTGGAGGCAGACAGACTGACGTGGAGGTAGGCACTCAGTCTGCCAGCCTGTCCTGGGCCCTGCAGCATGGGTGCTCCACGGAGCACCGGGCATCACACTGCACGTGTGCAGCACTTGAACAAAGCACTGTGTGTGCAGAGAACCAGTGTGTGTAGGGGGGAACAAAGCAGGGGGAGGCACTCTTCCCCCTTGGAGAGCGAATCAGTCCCATGGGTGTCCTGCCTTCCATGTGCTGAGGCCACCCTGGGCCCCCCCAACCTGACAGTCCACCCCCCCGAAACCAGAGCTGTATGTTTGGCTGCCTGCCTGGCACCGCCGCTGGGATGGCTGCCAGGTTCTTGAAATGGAACGTCCTTCAAACCACGATCATCTCATCCTTTCACCCGTTTCTCTCCACGGCCCTCCTGATCCCCCTTCCCCTCAGAGCACCTGTCGCTCAGCCCTTTTGTTTGAGCTTAAGGTCAGGAGAGGCCTTGGTTTATCTCTCTCCAGAAATCCAGTTAATGAGGAATCAAAGTCCTCTGGTCTCCTAATGTCACCTGCAACGTGGGTACCTGTCCAGATCTTGCCTTGTTCAGGCCATTGCCACCTTCCTGATACAATTAATCTAATTATTATTGGTTTCCAGCCCTTCTTCAATATCTGTCTTATAAATGAATGTCAGAAGAGTCCCTAGAAAACATTAACCTAGAAACAAGTATCACAGATTTCTTCTCCTCTCAAGACTGTCACATATTCCAGTCTTCTCCTCACTTATGCCCAGATCTCATGTTTTCCTTTTTCCTCAACTTATTACTCCCTGATTTCTCCTCAAACCAAAATCCTTTAAACGTCTGATTCTCCTAAGACAGTAGTTTTTCTTCTACCGGTGGTGGGGATTTCTGTCTTGTGCAAAGTAAGCTGGCCTTTTGATGTCTTTCCAGTTTTCCCAATAAACAACGTTCCTTCCCCCTTAGAGGCTGATATGGCTGTGATCCATGAAGGGGCCGTACGAGTCCCGTAATTAAATTTGCGTCTCTGCCCACAACTGCGAATCCCATGGACAGAGGAGCCTGGTGGGCTACTGTCAGCTCTGTTCAGTTCAGTCGCTCAGTCGTGTCCGACTCTTTGCGACCCCATGAACCACAGCACGCCAGGCCTCCCTGTCCATCACCAACTCTCGGAGTCCACCCAAACTCATGTCCATTGAGTTGATGATGCCATCCAACCATTTCATCCTCTGTTGTCCCCTTCTCCTCCTACCCTCAATCTTTCCCAGCATCAGGGTCTTTTCAAAAGAGTCAGCTCTTTGCATCAGGTGACCAAAGTATTGGAGTTTCAGCTTCAACATCAGTCCTTCCAATGAACACTCAGGACTGATTTCCTTTAGGATGGACTGGTTGGATCTCCTTGCAGCCCAAGGGACTCTCAAGAGTCTCCTCAAACAGCACAGTTCAAAAGCATCCATTCTTTAGCTCTCAGCTTTCTTTATAGTCCAACTCTGACATCCATACATGACTATTGGAAAAACCACAGCTTTGACTAGATGGACCTTTGTTGGCAAAGTAATGTCTCTACTTTTTTATTTGCTGTCTAGGGTTGGTCATAACTTTTGGCTACAGTCCATGGGGTTGCAAAGAGTTGGACACGACTGAGCATACACATACCGTTTTGCCTAACCAAGAAAGAGATATGATACATAACCTACTAAAGGCCACTTTATTCTAGGATTAGCTGATTCCTGTCAGAAAGATCAGAACAATAAAAAAAAAAAAAAGTGATACCTCAAAGTACCTGTCATAATACATGTTACTTGGGTTTCAGGGTGGCCTCCAGCAGAGACTGTCTTAACACAGGATTAGGCAGGGCACAGCTAAGTGTGTGTCAGGACACGCTTTGTAACCCAATGTGATGTATAATCCCATAAACACTAATGCATGCCTGTGACAGGAACACAATGAGTTTTCATCATGAACCAACCAGAAGTAAAGAATCATCACAACTTTCCAGTTTAAGCAAGGGAAATTATATTTTATAGGAAGCAGTGCTGTAAATGTCAGCATATAAATTACTTTTTGAATGCTGTTTTTCCAGGTCTGCAGGCTACTTAAGGTGTTTTAATGATAAATGTTTCTATGAAAGCAAAGGCTGCGTGTTCACACAGTTGTGTACAAGGATCCCTTGAAGGAAAGACATAATCCTGTCTTTAATAGAAACGTAACTTGCTCTCTTGGGAGGCAGGAGGAACATTTCCGGGGGTGACGGTTTCCGAGTGCTTGATGTAGTTGCCTCATGGAGCTGGAAGAATATTCCAGCTCTGCAAAATAATAATGGGGCAGAGAGAAAAGGCTCCCAGTCTGGATAAAGTTCATCTTAACTCTCAACATCTGGAGAAACGGCCTAGTCAGTCAATTTTCTTTAACTTTCAGGAGTTTAATAGAGCATAAACCAGACCTCATACAGTTGCAGAATGTGGAGAAGTGGCTTTTATTCCATTTTTGTTTCCTGCTGAGAGTGCAGGACACGCTCAGAGGGAGGGACCACCCCCAGGGCTGAGGTTGGACTGTGTGTCCTCTGTGTGTGGGCGTGCCCCGTGTGTGGGCGTGTCCCCTGTGTGTGTGGGCGTGTCCTCTGGGGGCATGTCCCCTGTGTGGGGAGTGTGTCCTCTATGTGGGGGTGTGTCCTCTGGGTGGGGGGGTGTGTCCTCTGGGGCAAGGCCTTTGTGTGGGGGCGTGTCCTCTGGAGGCATGTCTTCTGTGTGGGGGCGTGTCCTCTGGGGGCATGGCCTTTGCGTGGGGGCGTGTCCTCTGGAGGCATGTCCTCTGTGTGGGGGCGTGTCCCTGTGTGGGGGCGTGGCCAGGATGTGGGGCGTGTCCTCTGTGGTGGGGCGTGCCCATGCCTGTTCACGCTGGAGTCATTTGCTAAAACAGCAGAGATTCAATCCTGAGATATATGCACTTTTTAATGTCGGTAGTGAAAATTAAGCATTTCCATGGGCTATAACAGGCTTAAGTAGGACAATATTCACAGAGAGGTTAAACAACCGTCTAGACTGTCTTGGTTATCTGCCAGTGAATTCTTAACACGACAGGTTATTAAAGGAATTAGAGGCAGAAGTGAGCTTGTGAAAAATTTAAGATTTGTGAAAAACCTTAAACCTTCTAAGAAAGCTTTTTATTGGAGTACAGTTGATTTTACAGTGTTGGTGTTAGTTTCTGCTATACAGCACAGGCAGTTATATGTATACACGTATCCCCTCTCTTCGATGTCTTCTCATATAGACCATTACAGAGCCTTGAGTAGAGTTCCCTGTGGTATACAGTAGGTACTCATTCAGTTCAGTTCAGTCGCTCAGTCGTGTCCGATTATTTGTGACCCCATGGACTGCAGCACGCCAGGCCTCGCTGTCCATCACCAACTCCTGGAGCTTGCTCAAACGCATGCCCAATGAGTGGGTGATGCCCCCCAACCATCTCATCCTCTGTTGTCCTCTTCTCCTCCCGCCTTCCGTCTTTCCCAGCATCGGGGTCTTTTCCAATGAGTCAGGTTCTCATTAGTTTAGTGTATGTAAGTAAATTCCTATCTCCCAGCTCATCCCACCCCACTCTTAACACCCTTGGTATCCTTGCGTGTGTTCTGTACATCTGTGTCTCTATTTCTGCTTTGTAAATATGTTCATCTACACTATTTTGCTATATTCTACGTACATGCATTAATGTATTTGTCTTTCTGACTTCCTTCACACTCTATCACAGTCTCCAGGTCCCTCCATGTCTATGAAGAACACAGAGTTTAATTCCTGTTTCTGGCTGAGTAATCTTCCATCACACTTTCAATTCTTTTTTTAAAATGCCTTAGGTGTAAGTGGTGGGATTCTGTAAGCCCACGGTGGCATCCGGAAAGGGGCATGTTTGGGTCCCTGTCTTGTGGGTTGCCTGTGACCCTGCCACCACTCTCTGGGCCCCAGGCTTGCTGTGCTGGGGTCTGCAGACTGGGATGTAAGGCTTCTCACAGCCTGTGACGTTGTCACTTAAAGATGACATTGGTGTTGGCCCATTCCAGGCACACGGCTCCAGAAACTCTTGGAATTCCTTAAGCAGTGAGAGTCATGAAGGTGTGTTTTCTTACATGAATGAGGTGATTTTTTGGACAGCACCTAAGGACAGGGTGGGCGTGAGAGGAACCTACTACTGACTGGAAGGTTGGAACTTTCTGTCTCCACTTCCTACCACCACCTCTGAGGAAGAGACAGCGGCTGGAGGTGCAGTTCAGTCATGGGTGGCTAATAATTTAATCCATCACATCTGCGTAATGAAGCCTCGGTAAACCCGGGACACCAGGATTCAGAGGGCTCTGGGCTTGGTGAATGCGTGCTGGGAGGGGGACTTCCTGGAGCAGGAAGCCCCACTCCCTTCTCCCCACCCTATCCCACACCCCTCTGCCATCTGGCTGTTCCTGAGTTATATCCTTTCTTTCTGTCTCTTTTCATATATCTAAATCAGATTTCACGCTTAGGCATTACTACCTTTGAAGATCAGTCAGTTCAGTCGCTCGGTCATGTCTGACTCTTTGCGACCCCATGGACTGCAGCACGCCAGGCTTCCCTGTCCATCACCAATTCCCGGAGCTTACTCAAACTCACATCCATTGAGTCAGTGATGCCATCCAACCATCTTATCCTCTGTCGTCCCCTTCTCCCGCCTTCCATCTTTCCCAGCATCAGGGTCTTTTCAAAAGAGTCAGTTCTTTGCATCAGATGGCCAATGGACCTTCAGCTTCAGCATCAGTCCTTCCAATGAATATTCAGGATTGATTTCCTTTAGGATGGACCGGTTGGATCTCCCTGCAGTCCAAGGGACTCTCCAGAGTCTTCTCCAACACCACAGTTCAAAAGCATCCATTCTTCGGCGATCAGCTTTCCTCACAGTCCAACTCTCACATCCATACATGACTGCTGAAAAAAACGTAGCCTTGACTAGACCCACCTTTGTTGGCAAAGGAATGTCTCTGCTTTTTAATATGGTGTCTAGGTTGGTCATAGCTTTTCTTCCAAGGAGCAAGAGGCTTTTAATTTCATGGCTGCTGTCACCATCTGCAGTGATTTCGGAGCCCCCCAAAATAAAGTCAGCCACTGTTTTTATTATTTCCCCATCTATTTGCCGTGAAGTGATGGGACCAGATGCCATGATCTTAGTTTTCTAAACGCTGAGTTTTAAGTGAACTTTTTCACATTGCTTACTGGTTTATCATCAATACAGGTTGAGATATTATATCTCATAGGAGTACTTGGAATTCTGAAAGCAGAAAAGGACATTTCTACAAGTGCAACTTCTAAAAGTCAGTGAGCTGCAAAAGGAGAGATTGGAGGCCAGGAATTGTTGGTGTCTTTCCTACTAAGCCATGTGAACTCTCCTCTGTCTCTCTCAAGACGGAGGAATCTAACATGCTGGTCCTTCAGCGAAAACCCACCCAGTGTATTGTTTTCATGAAATGCTATTTTAATATTATTTCATTGACTTCCTTCACAAGTGCCAAAAAAAAATTCACGTATTGTGAGAAATACTATTTCCACTTATTACTGAAATCAGAGCATTTATCAAGGTTGGTGAATGTGTGTTTCTTACCAAGTTAAATTTGGGGATTCGGTGTAATCTACACGGCGTACTTTTAGGACTGCATTACAGCCTCTGATGAAGGGGGAAGTGTGGTCAACCTGGACAGGAAGGAATGTGTGGCTGAATTACGTTTTACTTTAAAAAATACAGGCATTAAATATGAAAAGATCTCAGAGGGAAATCAGAGGTACTGGGATTACCATCAGGTTCCATGTTGCTTTTTCACCAGTAAGTCAGAATGTTGTGCACTCTTACAGAGGAACAGCTCGGGAAGAGTAGAAAGAGTGTGATGCACACGCAGCCTCCCCTTCAAAGACGCCGGCCCGCTCGCCTCCTGGAAGTCGGGGCTCCGTTTTTCCAAGACAACCAGCTTCAAGTCAAGGTCTACTGGAAGAAGACGGAAGGTGAGCAGATGCTTGCTTAGCCGTTGTTGTCCTTGAGCTTTATTCTAATATTGGAGCACAGTTGATGTTCAGCGTTGTGTGAGTTTCAGGTGTCAGCTGTACGTATACACAGATTGATTCTTTTTCAGATTCTTTTTCCAGTTGTTGGTGGTAGTGGTTTAGTTGCTAAGTCGTATCCAACTCCTTGTGACCCCATGGACTGTAGCTCGCCAGGCTCCCTCTGTCCATGGGATTCTCCAGGCAAGCGTACTGGAGTGGGTTGCCATTGCCTTCTCCAGGGGATCTTGCCAACCACAGGAATCGAACCCGGGTCTCCTGTATTTCAGGCAGATTCTTGACCGACTGGGCTATGAGGGAAGCCTTAGGTTATTACATTGAGCAGAGCTCCCTGTGGTATACAGTAGTCCCTGCTGATTATTTTAAATATAGTAGTGTGTACCTGTCCATCCCAGTCTCCCAGTCTATTGCCCCCCACCCCTACCAGTCCCCTTTGGTAACTGTCAACTTGCTTTCTAAGTCTGTAAATCTATTTCTGTTTTGTAAATAAGTTCATCGGTATCATTTTTTTTGGATTCCACAGAGAAGTGATATCTTGTTTCTTTCCCCGATATCTCTACCGCCCTACCCATGTTACTGCACCTGGCATTTATTTCATTCTTGATGAAGCTGAGTAGTATTCTGTGTGTACATGGACCACATGGATTCCTCTGTCGATGGACATTTACCATGTCTTGACTATGGTACATAGTGCTGCAGTGGGGTGCACGTACGTTTTCAAATGATGGTTTTCTCCAGGCATGTGTCCAGGAGTGGGGTTGCTGGGTCATATGGTAGCTCTGTTTTTAGTTTTCTTAGGAACCTCCAGACTGTTCTCTGAAGGGGCTGCACTGCTTTACATTCCCACCAACAGTGCAAGCGAGTTTCCTTTTCCCCACACTCTGTCCAGCATTTACAGTTTGTAGACTTTTTGATCACAGTCGTTCTGACTGGTAGGAGGTGGTAACTCACTGTAATTTTGATTTGTGTTTCTGCAGTAACTAGCAACGTTGGCCATCTTTTCATGTTCCTTTGGAGAAATGTCTTTTTAGGTCTTCTGATTTTTGATTGGGTTTTTTGTTTTGATTTTTTTTAAATTTATTTATTTTAATTGGAGGCTAATTACATTATTGTATTGGTTTTGCCATACTTTGACATGAATCTGCCCCGGGTGTCCATATGTTCCCCATCTTGAACCCCTCTCGCACGGCGTATAAGCCGTCTTGTGTATTTTGTAGATTAAGCCTGCATCAGTCATAGGCAAATCTCTTCTCTCATTTCTGGGTTGTCTTTTTGTTTTATTATTTCGCTGTGCAGAAGCTCTCACATTTAATTAGGTCCCGTTTGTTTATTTTCTGATCTTACTTTCATAACTCTTAAGAGGTGGATCCAAAAAGATCTTGCTGTGATTTATTTCAGAGAATGTTCTGCCTGCACTTTCGTCTAAGACTTTTATGATTATTGTTTGCATTGAAGAGTTCTGAGCTGTCGGGGTGCTTGTGGAAACATCACCATCAAGCCACACCACCGCTATTAAGGAAACAGCCGAACAAAATGCGTGCACGCGGCCTTGTTTTATCGAATGCCTTGCGGTTCTGACGTTTGAATGGGTTGCCCCTGGTTCCCAGGAATGTGTCTCACGTTCTGAAATCTGCTGTTGACATTGCATCATTTCAGGGATCTTGACCTGTCTTCACCTCTTTCCTAGAAAGCCGGTCTTGTGTTCAAACACTCAAAACAGTCGTTACTTTGCACTATAAAGCTCTGTTCTAAAGTAATTATTTATTAAAAAGGTACGTAACGCAAATGATTTGGAAGACAGGAAAAAAGCCATTTCTCTTCCCAGTGTTTCACAGGAGTAGCATTTTGGTGGATTTGCTTTCATAAGTTTCCTATACCTCTCATGTCACACCCAGCTAGTATATATGTATGTGCAGGCTCTCAGTGGGGTCTGACTCTTTTCGACCCCATGGACTGGAGCCCACCAGGCTCCTCTGTCCATGGGGATTCTCCAGGCAAGAAGGCTGGAGTGAGTTGCCATTCCCTTCTCCAGGGGATCTTCCCCACCCAATGATCAAACCCAGGTCTCCTGGATTGCAGGCTGAGCCACCAGGGAAGCCATTTTTATCTGTATGTGTATATGTAAAATGAACACATTTTCAAATAATTTATTTGCATTTTATATGCTCTTAGTATTTTTCATAACATTTTGAAATGGTTACCTTGATGGATATTATGCGTTGTGGTAATTGCACTTGTAGCCAAATATTTAGTTGCCTTCAGAATTTCTGTTTTATCGTTAATACTGCAGTGAACGTTCATCCTTAGAAGAGATTCTGTTTTCTTTTTATCTTAGAGATAAATTCCTTTCATTCCTTTGCTTTGTTTTCTAAGAGTATTTGTTTTGCATTACTGAAATACTGCTTTTAGAGGTAACTGACATACATATTATCACTTCTATGCATTTTAAGACACAAAATCTATTTTAGGCAAAACTATTTCATGAATTAGTTTTCAAAATTCTTACTTTTCTGAGGTGCTGTTTTACTCAGTGGATCAACTCACGTGCCATTTGGGATATTGGTGCTGGGGCTCTTGTTCTGGAATTTTCTTCCAAGCTGCTCAAATTCATTCTGTAGCTAAAATAACATTACCAATAAGGTTTAGTATTTTATTACTATCATATGTTAATTTAAATTTATTCGATATTACTAAAGAAAAATTATGTATACATATTGCAACATTTAAATTAATATTGATTAATATTAAGTTAACATTAAATTATAGAATGTATTTAACCTCTTGCACAGTCAGCTGTCCACATCAGCGGGTTCTGCATCTGCAGGTTCACCCGCCTATGGGTCCCATACTCTTGTCGATGGTCAGCAGCTGGTTGAACCCAAGGATGCAGAACCCGCAGGTAGCAAGGGCTCACTGTGGGACTTCAGCATCCATCCTTGGAATCTGGTATTCAAGGTGGGGGTCTGATCCGCAACCTCCAGTGGGTATCGGAGGATGACTGTCCTTCAGTTCAGTTCAGTCGCTCAGTCGTGTCTGACTATTTGTGACCCCATGAATCCCAGCACGCCAGGCCTCCCTGTCCATCACCAACTCCCGGAGTTCACTCAAACTCATGTCCATCGAGTCGGTGATGCCATCCAGCCATCTCATTCTCTGTCATCCCTGTCTCCTCCCGCCCCCAATCCCTCCCAGCATCAGAGTCTTTTCAACTCTTCTCATGAGGTGGCCAAAGTATTGGAGTTTCAGTTTTAGCATCAGTCCTTCCAGTGAATACCCAGGACTGATGTCCTTTAGAATCCTTATCAATTTAAAATTAGCATTGTATGTCCATATGACATTACTATCAATAAAATAACACATTTTATTATTGAGCATGTAAGCATCTCTTCTAACGAAAAGGTAAACATACAGGAGATGCAAACATCTCAGGCACGGAAGAGTAAACCACCAGTATCCTGACTTCTTTGCATGAAATGTTCCCTTGGAATCTCTAATTTTCTTGAAGAGGTCTCTTGTTTTTCCTATTCTGTTGTTTTTCTCTATTTCTTTGCATTGATCACTGAGGAAGGCTTTCTTATCTCTCCTCGCTATTCTTTGGAACTCTGCATTCAGATGCTTATATCTTTCCTTTTCTCCTTTGCTTTTCGCCTCTCTTCTTTTCAGAGCTATTTGTAAGGCCTCCTCAGACAGCCATTTTGCTGTTTTGCATTTCTTTTCCATGCGGATGGTCTTGGTTCCTGTCTCCTGTACAATGTCACGAACCTCCATCCAGAGTTCATCAGGCACTCTATCAATCAGATCTAGTCCCTTAAATCTATTTCTCACTTCCACTGTATAATCATAAGGGATTTGATTGAGGTCATATCTGAATGGTCTAGTGGTTTTCCCTACTTTCTTCTATTTCAGTCTGAATTTGGCAATAAGGAGTTCATGATCTGAGCCACAGTCAGCTCCTGGTCTTGTTTTCGCTAACTGTATACAGCCTCTCCATCTTTGGTTGCAAAGAATATAATCAATCTGATTTCGGTGTTGACCATCTGGTGATGTCCATGTGTAGAGTCTTCTCTTGTGTTGTTGGAAGAGGGTGTTTGCTATGACCAGTGCGTTCTCTTGACAAAACTCTATTAGCCTTTGCCCTGCTTCATTCCGTACTCCAAGGCCAAATTTGCCAGTTACTCCAGGTGTTTCTTGACTTCCTACTTTTGCATTCCAGTCCCCTATAATGAAAAGGACATCTTTTTTGGGTGTTAGTTCTAAAAGGTCTTGTAGGTCTTCATAGAACCGTTCAACTTCGGCTTCTTCAGCGTTACTGGTTGGGGCAAAGATGGGCTCAATAAAGGACAGAAATGGTATGGACCTAACAGAAGCAGAAGATATTAAGAAGAGGTGGCAGGAATACACAGAAGAACTGGACAAAAAAGATCTTCACGACCAAGATAGTCACGATTACGTGATCATTGACCTAGAGCCAGACATCTTGGAATGTGAAGTCAAGTGGGCCTTAGAAAGCATCACTACGAACAAAGCTAGTGGTGGTGATGGAATGCCAGTTGAGCTATTTCAAGTCTTGAAAGATGATGCTGTGAAAGTGCTGCACTCAATATGCCAGCAGATTTGGAAAACTCAGCAGTGGCCACAGGACTGGAAGAGGTCAGTCTTCATTCCAATCCCAAAGAAAGGCAATGCCAAAGAATGCTCAAACTACCGCACAATTGCACTCATCTCACACGCTAGTAAAGTCATGCTCAAAATTCTCCAAGCCAGGCTTCAGCAGTATGTAAACCGTGAACTCCCAGATGTTCAAGCAGGTTTTAGAAAAGGCAGAGGCACCAGAGATCAAATTGCCAACATCCGCTGGATCATGGAGAAAGCAAGAGAGTTTCAGAAAAACATCTATTTCTGCTTCATTGACTATGCCAAAGCCTTTGACTGTGTGGATCACAATAAACTGTGGAACATTCTGAAAGAGATGGGAATCCCAGACCACCTGACCTGCCTCTTGAGAAACCTGTATGCAGGTCAGGAAGCAACTGTTAGAACTGGACATGGAACAACAGACTGGTTCCAAATAGGAAAAGGTGTACGTCAAGGTTGTATATTGTCACCTTGCTTATTTAACTTATATGCAGAGTACATCATGAGGAACTCTGGGCTGGAAGAAGCACAAGCTGGAATCAAGATTGCTGGGAGAAATATCAATCACCTCAGATATGCAGATGACACTACCCTTATGGCAGAAAGTGAAGAGGAACTCAAAAGCCTCTTGATGAAAGTGAAAGAGGAGAGTGAAAAGGTTGGCTTGAAGCTCAACATTCAGAAAACAAAGATCATGGCATCTGGTCCCATCACTTCATGGGAAATAGATGGAAAAACAGTGGAAAGAGTGTCAGACTTTATTTTTTTGGGCTCCAAAATCACTGCAGATGCTGATTGCAGCCATGAAATTAAAAGACGCTTGCTCCTTGGAAGGAAAGTTATGACCAACCTAGATAGTATATTAAAAAGCAGAGACATTACTTTGCCAACCAAGGTCCGTCTAGTCAAGGCAATGGTTTTTCCCGTGGTCATGTATGGATGTGAGAGTTGGACTGTGAAGAAGGCTGATTGCCGAAGAAGCGATGCTTTTGAACTGTGGTGCTGGAGAAGACTCTTGAGAGTCCCTTATACTGCAAGGAGATCCAACCAGTCCATTCTAAAGGAGATCAATCCTGGATGTTCATTGGAGGGACTGATGCTAAAGCTGAAACTGCAATACTTTGGCCACCTCATGCGACGAGTTGACTCACTGGAAAAGACTCTGATGCTGGGAATGGTTGGGGGCGGGAGGAGAAGGGGACAACGGAGAATGAGATGGCTGGATGGCATCACCGACTCTGTGGACATGAGTTTGAGTGTACTCCGGGAGTTGGTGATGGACAGGGAGGCCTGGCGTTGTGTGATTCATGGGGTCGCGGAGAGTCGGACACGACTGAGCGACTGATCTGATCTGATCTGATCCTGACTTCTGACCGTGAACATGTGTTGTACCTGGACTTGAGTTTATCCAGATAGGATCTTAACAATCTGTACCTGGTTTCTTGCAGTGAACAGTACATGGGGGCCACTCACCCAGTCTCCTGCAGGAAGCACTGATTCTTTCACGCATATTGCTGTACCGTTTGTCACACGTCCAGCTGTGAAGTTTCTTGTCAACAGTGGCTGGAGATTTGGTCTGCCCCAGTGATGGGCTGGTGAGAAGGACTTCCCTGGCGGTCCAGTGGTCAAGACATCACCTTCCAGCACGGGGGTTGTGGGTTCCATCCCTGGTCGGGAAGCTAGGATCACACATGCCTTGGGGCCAAGAGCAAAATGAAACATAGAACAGAAGTGATGTTGTAGCAAATTCAATACTTTTCAAAGGATCCGCAACAATGATCTTAAAGATGGAAAAGAACAGCGCCATTGTGAACATCCTGTGAACACACCTTCTGAGTCACACATGTGCATACAGATTCCATCCCCCCCGCCCAGAGGTGAGATTCTTAGGTCAGAGGATGTTGAGCCCTTAAAGAGTCTTGCACAGTGCTTGGACCATGCACCCGCCCACCAGGAAGCTTAGATGTTCTCCACAGTCTCCCCAAGTGGAGAATCCATCTTTTTCTCACCTCAGCCCTTCTGGTACGTGTGTGGTGATGGCTCGCTGCTCTTTGCATTTGCATGCTTCTGCTCTTCCAGGGGTTGAACAGCTCATTGTGAGTTTATTGGCGATGGGGCTCCTCTTTACCAAAGCACGATCCAGGTGGTTTAGCCAGTCTGTCCTGCAAGAGTCCTTTATGTATGGAGTATAAGAGTCAGGTACTGGTTTCATCTCCCTTTCTCGCTACTTTTATTTCTTTCACTTTCCTGAAGGTTCTTACTTTGGGGCTTCACTGGGCTTCCCTGGTGGCTCAGTTGGTAAAGAATCCGCCTGCAATGCAGGAGACCCCGGTTCGATTCCTGCGTAGGGAAAATCCACTGGAGAAGGGAGAGGCTACCCACTTCAGCATTCTTGGGCTTCCCCTGTGGCTCCGCTGGTAAAGAATCCTCCTGCAATGAGGGAGACATGGATTCGATCCCTGGGACAGGAAGATCCCCTGGAGAAGGGAAAGGCTACCCACTCCAGTATCCTGGCCTGGAGAATCCCATGGACTGTATAGTCCATGGGATCGCAAAGAGTCGGACACGACTGAGCGACTTTCACTTGGGGCTTCACTTTTTTCTTTGCTTTCTTCTGGGTTACTTGATCAGTTTACCAGTAATTAGAAAACAGGTCTAACTGTTCCACTAGTAATGTGGACACAGGTAGTAGTATTATGTATAAGTAAGAGAAATCACTGCAATTGAGTATCTCCAAGCAACCATTGTATGTAAAACATGGTTCATTTGTAGTACTCGGACCAGAGTAAGTCGGAGTTTAAGAATATGTTATTAAGTAAGGTAAGAACTTAAGATCCCCTAGAGCAGCGATCCCGAACCTTGGATCTAATGCTTGATGCTCAGAGGTGGAGCTGATGGAATAAATAAGAGAAAGCACACAATACATGGAACACCACTTGTGAAAGTGAAGTCGCTCAGTCGTGTCTGACTCTTTGCGACCCCATGGACTGTAGCCTACCAGGCTCCTCGGTCCCTGGGATTTTCCAGGCGAGAGGACTGGAGTGGGTGGCCATTTCCTTCTCTAGGAATGCACTTGAATCATCTCTAAAACCATCCACCCCCACCCCCACTCCTAGCCGTGGAAAATTCGTCTTCCACGAAACGGGTCCCTGGTACTACCAGGGAGGTCAGGGACCGCTGCTCTAGAGGGAAGAGGAATTGAGACCCATCTCGACCCACCTCCCAGAATATTGGAAATAAAAGCAAAAATAAACAAATGGGACCTAATTAAAATCAAAAGCTTCTGCACAGCAAAGGAAACTCTAAGCAAGGTGAAAAGACAGCCTTCAGAATGGGAGAAAATAATAGCAAATGAAGCAACTGATAAAGGATTAATCTCCAAATTATACAAGCAGCTCCTGCAGCTTAATTCCAGAAAACTAAGTGACCCAGTCAAAAAATGGGCCAAAGAACTAAACAGACATTTCTCCAGAGAAGACATAAAGATGGCTAACAAACACATGAAAAAATGCTCAACATCCCTTTCACACCAGTCAGAATGGCTGCTATCCAAAAGTCTACATGCAATAAGTGCTGGAGAGGGTGTGGAGAGAAGGGAACCCTCTTACACTGTTGGTGGGAATGCAAACTAGTACAGCCACTATGGAGAACAGTGTGGAGATTCCTCAGAAAACTGGAAATAGAACTGCCATATGATCCAGCAATCGCACTCCTGAGCATGCACACCGAGGAAAGCAGAATTGAAAGAGACACATGTACTCCAATGTTCATTGCAGCACTGTTTATAATAGCCAGGACGTGGAAGCAACCTAGATGTCCATCTGCAGACGAATGGATAAGAAAGCTTTGGTACATATACACAATGGAGTATTTCTCAGCCATCAGAAAGAATGCATTTGAATCAGTTTTAATGAGGTGGATGAAATTGGAGCCTATTATACAGAGTGAAGTAAGCCAGAAAGAAGAACATCAATACTGTATATTAACGCATATATATGGAATTTAGAAAAATGGTAACCTGAACCCTGTATAAGAGACTGCAAAAGAGACATAGGCATTTAGAACAGTCTTTGGGACTCTGTGGGAGAGGGTGAAGGTGGAATGATTGGGGAGAATGGAATTGTAGCATGTATATTATCATAAGTGACCAGTCCAGGTTCGACGCATAAATTTTCCTCTGTTCATTTCTTTGCATTTGTGCTTTTTTAATAAAAATACTTTTAACTGTAAAGAAAAAAAAATTATAAAAAAATAAATAAATAAATAAATTTTGAGAAAGTCACAAAAAAAATAAAATAAAATAAAATAATTAAAAAAAAAAAAAAAGAGACCCATCTCAATGGGCCACACAAAGCGGGGTGAGGCCGCCGGGGACCCCGACAGTGCCTGCCCAGAGGAAGTGGAGAGCCCTGGGGAGTGCTGAGACAGAGGCGGAGAGGAGCTGGGGTGGTTTCCAGAGTGAGTGAGGTCAGAATGCTGGAGTCGTGGTCCGGCACGTGCTCACTATGCACGCCGAGAGATGGCTCCGGAATCAGCTGAGTCCATATCTTTGCAGCAAGGGGGGAGGACGGGTTGAAAGGAGGGCTTCCCCGTGCTGCTAGTGGTAAAGAACCCGCCTGCCAAGATCCCCTGGAGGAGGGCATGGCAACCCACTCATTCTTGCCTGGAGACTCCCCTGGACAGAGGAGCCTGATGGGCTGCAGTCCTTGGGGTCACAGAGAGTCGGACACGACTGAGCAGGCATACAGGGCTTAAAGGTAACACGTGAACATGCTCTGGAATGTGTGTCTTTAAAAGCTCTACCTTACGCTACTGATTTGAAAAGGAAAGACTGGCTGTGGATCGTCCGTGCCCACGGGACCGTGTCCTTGCAGATTCGTGGAGTCACTGAGGTTTATGCACCCGCCCTGGGGTGCTTGTGGTCCTCGGTGGAGATGCTCGTGCAGGGCGTGGTGCTGGGCTGGAAGGGACCCCGCCTCCACGTTCCCACCCAACGCTGCCCTCTCGGTTGAACCAGGAACACACCCTCAGCGTGGTCTGCTTTCGTGCCGTGGACGCTGTGTCTGTCTCGTTGAGATCTGTTCTGTGTAAAAGTGGCCCAGAGTGCAGAGCTGCCCCCTAAGGCTCCCCAGGAGGAAGGTGACATGCCCCACCTGGCAGTGGAGGTGGGCGGTGGGCCCGACTCCCTGCAGGTGTGGCTTGTGGCACCGTGAGCTCAATATGACAGAGGTAGTAACGCGGAGCCGCCTCCAGAAACAGCGAGAGGAGAGCCCCTGATTCAGGCTTGAGGTTGCATGTCAGGGGCCGGGGTTACACTGAGAGCCCATGAGGATGCTCTGGAAAAGGGGAAGAAAGCAACAGTGCACGTCGCTCAGTCGTGTCCGACTCTCTGCGACCCCATGGACTATACGGCCCATGGGATTCTCCAGGCCAGGATACTGGAGTGGGTAGCCTTTCCCTTCTCCAGGGGATCTTCCCAACCCAGGAATTGAACCCAGGTCTCCTGCATTGCCGGAGAAGGCAATGGCAAGCCACTCCAGTACTATTGCCTAGAAAATCCCATGGATGGAGGAGCCTGGTAGGCTGCAGTCCGTGGGGTCGCTAAGGGTCGGACACGACTGAGCGACTTCACTTTCACTTTTCACTTTCCACTTTCACACATTGGAGAAGGAAATGGCAACCCACTCCAGTGTTCTTGCCTGGAAAATCCCAGGGACGGGGGAGCCTGGTGGGCTTCCGTCTATGGGGTCACAGAGAGTCGGACACGACTGAAGTGACTTAGCAGCTCCTGCATTGCAGGCGGATTCTTTTCCAGCTGAGCCACCAGGGAAGCCCAAAAAAAGGTTAAAAAAAAGGGGGGTTAAGTTTGTGGGTTCTGAGATGACGATGGATTAAAGTACAGTGGGGCTGAAGGCAAAAGACATTTGCTGTCCTTCTATCCAGGATTGTGAAAATGTTTTCAACTATAGTTCTTTGTGAGTTATAACCCCACGGACTGTAACCCGCCAGGCTTCTCTATCCATGGAATTCTCCAGGCAAGAACACTGGAGTGGACTGCCATTCCCTAGACTTCTTTCAGTTCATGAATAATTGTAATATCTCTTAGATTAGATTTGGGTTTCCCTGGTGGCTCAGACGGTAAAGAATCCCCCTGCAATGCAGGAGATGTGGGTTCCATCTCAGAGTGGAGAAGATTCCCTTGGAGAAGGAAATGGCAACCCACTCCAGTGCTCTTGGCCTGGAGAAGCTCAGACAACACAGAGGAACCTGACAGGCTACAGTGAGTCCATGGAGATCACAAAGACATAACTGGGGTGACTAAAGATTTTAAGAGATATATAGTAAGTTTTTTTAAAAAAAAAAAAAACAAACACATTAAAACAGGTTACTTACTGATTGGCAGACAACAATAGCTGTCACCGCAGGAATCCAGTAACCCTGCATTTCCGCCAAGGAGCAGCCACCCAGGGTTTGCTACAGTGTGTTCACGGTTGACTTTCTAAACCCTAACTTGTGCGAGTTACAAGGTGGCTGCAGACTTGACGTGAGATGCAGGCCACTGTTTGAGCCACCTCGGAAAAGCTTGGACAGTGAGTTGTGTCTGAAAACACGCCATCAAGGACTGTGGGAAAGACAGGCAGTTCGTGTAAACTGTTTTGCAGTGTGGGTTTGGTGGAAGGCAACTGATCAACAGATGCCTGCTGTTGAGAAGGTGGTTTGTGACTCTTGGTCTGCCAAAGGCGGGGGCCCTCCACGCCTCTCGGGGAGACCCCAGGGTTGGGGAGGAGGCAGTGCTCAGGAGCCTTGACCGTGCTTTCTGTAGCGGGGAACAGGAAACGCTGGTCAGTCTGAGGGTTGACGGGTCTGGATCATCACAGTGGGCTCTGGGAAGTGGTGGAAATTTATTTAGTCACTCAATCATGTCTGACTCTTTGCGAGTCTGTAGCCCGCCAGGCTCCTCTGTCCATGTGGATTCTCCAGGCAAGAATACTGGAGTGGGTTGCCACGCCCTCCTCCAGGGGATCGTCCCGACCCAGGGATAGAACCTGGGTCTCCTGCATTGCAGGCAGATTCTTTACCATCTGAGCCGCCAGGGAAGCTCAGATTCTGGACACAGGCTGCCCCAGTTCCCTGGCCCTGGGATGGGGGGGGTGATGAGGGTGGGCCTGGTGGCCCCAAGGGTGAGGGTCCCCCTTCTGAGGGGATGCTGGGGTGCAGGCTCTGGATCGGCCAGTCTACACAGAACACGGATGCCTGCAGGTGAGCCGTCTGCTCTCTGGACATAAGGCCATCCCGGGGAGGGCTGTCCCGCCAGGCCCCAGGAGGTCAGAGCTTCACAGATACAGGAAACCAAAGGCATTGTTAAATAAAGGCAGAGGCAACGCAGGGGGGCAGGAATCTAGGGTGGGGAGTCCACTGAGTCAGGCTTGGGAAGTGATTGGAAAGCCTTGGGTTTGCATGGAGATCCTCACCAAGGTAGGGATCCGTGTCCAGAGACCCAGGGCATGTACTCAGAGCTGGCAGCTTGCAGAGCTAAGAGGCGGGAGGGGCCATCAGATGTGTGGCTTGGTATGTGCTCCTGTGAACCGTGCTCTGGAAGGCGTGGGTTCTTGGGGGATCCGGAGCCGTGGTAACAATTGCACATCGCACAGCTGTAGTGCAGCGAAGTGAGGTCCACTTGGCTGCTCCACACCAGGGACTGTGAGGACTCCTCTGTGCCCGGCTCGGGACTTGGCAGGAACTGGCCTATTCTCTGTGGTGAGAATCACACTCTCTGATACAGGGGGCCACCCATCTGTCCAGTGGGATTTTTAATGAAGATGAAAAGTCTGATTCCTTCAGCGGCAGCAGCAAGTGCTTCGATTTGCTTTGTGGGCTCGAGGGACGCAGGGGTTCACCACGTACAGAAATGAGTTTGCATCGGGGCACACAGGGGTGTTGGGTGGCGCCCTGCCCACTGCTACCTGCCCTGCTCAGGGCTCTGTGCACCCCTTCTGTGAGCTGTGCCCATGCTGTGGTTACCGCCATCACCGCCTTGTCAGTACACCATGCTGCTGTCATGATCATTCTGTATTCACCTGTATCCCAGCTCCGTCCAACCTAACCTGGATGTCACCCAGGCACTGTGTTACTGACCCAGGCGCCTCTATGTTTAGGGTCCATGAGTCCAGCTGCCTCTGGGAGGTCATTTCAGCATGATGCGTCGAGCAGCACCACTTGTTAAAAGAAAGGGTATGAATTCGCTCATCAGTTGACTTCATACTTTGCGTATAATGTGCAGTTCTTCTCTAGTCAGCCCACAGTTCTTGATATCTGCCATGTAAGCAGTTACAGCCTCACCCCTTTTTAGCTAAACAGCGTTGATGCCTGCTTGGTATCTCTTTACTTTCTGGTGGAAAAGTCCTTTCTTCGTTTCCCAAAGTGCTCCAGAGAAAGTTGCCAGCAGACCCAGCACTCCATCAAAGAGGCCTGTGCTCTGAAAACCTCTCATCAAACGTTTGGTTTGAGTGCAGCCGGGTCGCGAGGCTGTGGGGGTGGGGTGGGTGGGAGCGATGCCTTTCACGCCCACCTGGGGACTAACTGGGTGATTGATAAACCCGGCCCAGCCTCTGTTCCCACACTCAGGCCTGGCTCCACAGCACGTTTGTCTTTTTTCTTTCCACGTGGTCGATCGCCCAAAGAAAAGACGCAGACAGAAAACGCGCCACTCAGGCTGGAGGTGGTGATGTTACTTAAGGGGCCGTGTTCTCTGGGTGCTGGGGGAGCAGGTCTGATATCTGCAGAGGTCACGCAGCCGGCGAGGCCGGGGCACGCTCACTGCACACTGTTCTCACCCTCGCCTCCTGAGGAGGAGGCCCTGTCCACACGGAGCACACACGTTGCACACATGGAGTCCACACGTTGCACACACGGAGTCCACACGTTGCACACACAGAGTCCACACCAAGCCCACGCAGAGCACACTGCGGCGGCCAGGCCTTCCGGGTGAGGAGGGACCAGGCGTTGACTCCTGCCCGGCTTCAGGATTCCTTCCACCAGCTTCCTCAGAAACACGCAGGATTCAGACTCCTGCGGAATCTCTCTCATCACCGAGGAAACAAGAGCATGGACTCTGAGCATCCCCCATTCTTGTCGGGTTTCGTTACTGTGGGCGCCACGGCTGGCTTAGGCTCAAGACCTTTGCAGACGCATCACACTGTCACTTTTCTCATGATTTTTTTTTTTTTCCTATCTGGTTCTGGTATCTCAATTTACTTTCCCTTTTATGCTCTATTACGTTCCCCCCGACTTCATTCTTTTCCCCGACTTCATTCTTTTCCCCGACTCCATTCTTGAAGATTTCTTTGAGACGAACCGTTTTTAAAGCCTTCACGGAATGTGTGAAGCGGTATCGCTTTTGTTTTATGCTTCGGTTCTTTGGCCATGAGGCATGTGGGATCTTAGATCCCCAAACAGGGATGGAACCGACACTGCATTGGAAGGTACAGTCCCAACCACTGGAACATCGGGGAAGTCCTGAGCTGATTTTTTATTGAGGAAACAGTAGGCAGAATCTGGGGGGACAGCCCTCCTCGGCCTGGCGGATACCTGTCTGCATTGCCTGCAGGGTCCTATGCCCCCTTCCTGTTCTCTCCAGCTTCAGGAACACCGGGCTGCGAGCCCTCTTGCTTGTAGACTGTTCTTTTTTTTCTTTTGCTTAACTGCGTTCACCTTACAGATCCCGGTGTCGGCCAGTATCACGTCGAGTGGTTTCCGGAAGTCTGCGCCCACAACGAATCCACCAGGCTGAAGGCGTCCTCGGCTGTGACCCAGGTGAGGAGGAGGAGGCTGGAAATGAGGGCTGCTCGGGGGCTCTTAGACGCACCCGGCCTGCGGGTACAGCTGGACGGGAAGAGGTGCAGGCTGAGCGTGCCGTGGGTGACTCGGTCACCGACCTGTGACCTTCGGGACAGGTGGGGAGGAGACACAGGGTCACGTGTGCACTCACCCCTCATCCCCACATGTTGTCAGGGTGGTGTGGGAGGACCCTGAGACGGAGATTCTAGACACAGCTCACAAGGAGCTCCCAGGGCAAACGCCGTCAGCCTGGGAGGGTTTCGTCGTAATCACACAGAAGCTCGGAATTCTCTTCTCCATCCTGAGCTGGATTCCCGCCCCCCAACCCCGTGACCTGAAGGCCTCATTTTCCCAGGGTAAATGGGAAAATTTCCCTCACCTTTAGCTACATCCCTACCTTGTGCCAGCTCGTGCTGGGGAGTGGAAGACCTGCCCATCCTGGGCCCCAGCACGTGCTCTTCTGACCTTAAGGGTCCCAGACACGCTCCAAGCTGCAGCTCTTGCATGGGAGCAGGAGGCCATGACAACTGCGTGCCGAGAACTGACCCACAAACACCCTAACACAACTCACCTACAATTGACTCACACCCACTAATTTCACACACATCCTAACACAAGTCACCTACAATTGACACACACTCCCTGACACAACTGCTGGCCTAGAATTGACACACACCCCCTAACACACCCAGGGTAAGAAACCTGACACTGGCTTGTTACAGCCATCACCATCAGCTTTCCTGTTCCTGTAAGGTTATATATGTGTGCAGGAGGCCGCGACAACGCCACCTTGCAGTGGACATGCACACGCTCACACGCAAAGGGCAACGAACAGGACAGTAGCTTGCTACAACCATAACCGTCCGCTTCCTCTTCCTGTAAGGCGACATCCCCAGCCCCGTCAGCCCCCCACTGTTGAGTCTGGCCTCGTAATTCTGTTTAATCATCATATGCTGGCCAGAAGCAACAAAGAGAGCCCTCCAGAAGCGGGAGAAGAGACACCGCTCTTCTCTGCCTTCAGGAAAGACTCAGGTCTAAACTGAGCCTGCGTCTGGGAGGAAGCCCGAGTTAGCTTTTTTTTAAAAAAAATGACAAATCGGGTTGATATTCACAGTTTTTCACCCTCCTTGTCCAGCCAGCTCCCCACGGTGGGTCGTGACCATCAGAACACGGTTCCCGTGGACTGAACGCTTCCACCCGGTTGTTCTAGAGCCTGGGTGAGCCCCCTCGCCCCAGGAGCGGGTCATGGTTGTAAATCATCTCAGCAGGGACACTGTGTGCTTTGTGTGAAGACCGTACCACACACACTTAAACTGCCCCGCCACATTACAAGAAGACAACCTCCTGGGATGTCATCGCATCTCCTGCCAAGTCCGTTCCCTCGTGAGACTTATACAGCTGGTGTGTTCTCTCTCTCTGCATCTTGCTCTAGGAAAACTACATGATTCTTCCAGACCTGTCGTTCTCCTGCAAATACAAGGTAATCGTGCAAGCTGCGCGGCCCCAGGGCCGCTGGAAGGCAGAAAGCGCGTCCTTCACGACCCCACCGTGCTCCGCGCTCAAGGGCAAGACCCACAAGCACTTCAGCTGCCCCGGCGCAGAGGAGGGTACGTGTCGCCTGGAATCCCCGGGGGCGTGGTGGTGGACACAGCTCCAAAGCGTGATTCACGAGGCCCCGAAACCCACAAGGATCACCCCTTTCTAGACGCCCTAGGACAGCCCATTCTGAAGGGAACGTGTGTATATGAACACTCGCATAGCCTCCAAAGTCCAGCCGCACTTGGCGACACAGGCTTTGCTGAAGGATCAGCCCTTAGAAGTGAAAGTGAAAGTCGCTCAGTCGTGTCCGACTCTTTGCGACCCCGTGGACTGTACAGTCCGTGGAATTCTCCAGCCAGGATACTGGAGTGGGTAGCCATTCCCTGCTCCAGGGGGATCTTCCCAACCTAGGGATGGATCCCAGGTCTCCCGCATTGCAGACAGATTCTTTACCAGCTGAGCCACCAGGGAAGCCAAGAATACTAGAGTGGGTAGCCTATTCCTTCTCCAGGGGATCTTCCCAACCCAGGAATCGAACCGGGGTCTCCTGCATTGCAGGCGGGATTCTTTACCAGCTGAGTCACCAGGGAAGCCCAAGAATACTGGAGTGGGTAGCCTTTCCTTCTCCAGCAGATCGTCCCAACCCCAGGAATTGATCTGGGGTCTCCTACATTGTAGGTGGATTCTTTACCAGCTGAGCCACCAGGGAAGCCCAACCTTGGAAGCCCAAGCCCTTAGAAGGGGGGGCCGGCATCTCTCCGCGGGTGCTCTGGGGCGCCTCGTGTAGCTCACTTTGACTCGTGTTCAGCCCGGCCCCAGGGGTGTTACCGTTCACAGCCTTTCCATCCCCTATCTCCACCTTCCACAGCCCGGCCCACATAGAGAGACACTCATCCTCAGAGGCCCTGCCCAGGAACTGGTTCTGGTCATTGCCGACGGCTCACGGCGACCCCAGCCTTCCCCACCCACCTCCTCCCCCAGCACCCATTCCTGCCCTCTCGGTGACTGGGTCCTCAGAGATCACAGCATTCTTTTCTGCATCGTTCACCCCATCTGCACGCTGGACTCGCAAATGACCCCGAGCCATCACCAGCCACTGGGCACAGAGCTGCAGAGATGAGGGTCCAGCTCAGATGCCATCTGCCCAGGCGGCCATGGGACTTACCTCCCGCCCCCGAGGGAGGCACAGCGCTGACCCCGGGGCCCAGAGAATGGCAGACTGAACGCCGTCTCCTCTGGGGGCTGCCCTGTCCCCACCCCTCTAACTGTTCCACGGTTCCCCTTCCCTGTGCTCACAGGTCACAGTCACGTGCGCCCAAAAGTGCAGGCCAAACCCGAGAACCTGTCCGCCTCCTTCATGGGACGCGATGCCAACATCACGGGGCACTTCTCCTGGAGGGTGAGCCAGGCGGGCTTGCCACGGCCGGCCACCGGCTTCCAGGTGACCTGGGCCGAGGTCACCACTGAGAGCCGGCCCAACAGCCTCCCGAACAGCATCATCTCGCAGTCCCAGATTCTGCCCGCGGTGAGCGCCCGCCCCATCTCGGGGTGGGTTTCCCCCCCACCATGCGGCTGGAGCATCCCTGGGGGGAGGCACTCGGGCACCCCAAACCCCCACTGCAGGGGTGACTTGCTGAGACTCACATGTAGGTTTTCTTCTCCATTGTGAATTCTTTTGCAAGAATCAGAACACACCACCAGGGTTCCTGTGGGGCCCCCAGTGAATTCTTTTGTAAGAATCGGAACACACCACCAGGGTTCCGGTAGATTAACTATCATCACCATAAACTTAGGAGAAACCGTCCTGTAGCTACCCGTGATGACAAGGGCCAGCTCTTAAGGAGACCTCTTCTGTCGGCACGGAACGCAAAGGTTTCACCATTTTCTGTCTTTTGAATCCCTGTCCTTCTGGCCAAGCAGACGTGCCCCATTTTGAAGTGTTAAATTTTGGGGGAAAAGAGCTAAAAAGAATCTTGTTCTTTCTCTTCATTTCCCCTTCAAATCTGGCCAGAGCACATAATGAGCTGGAGTGCCTTCCAGGCCAACTTAATTCCTTGGCTTGGGGGGGTGGAAAGCATGTGTGGGCTTTTACCAACTCTCAAAACGCCCTTAGAATATGCAACTCTTGCTCCAAAAAGAGGAAAAAAAAAAAAAACTTAAATCCCGGAAGGAAAAAAAAAAACCCATGGAATTGGACAGTAATTATTCTGTGTATGTGCCTTAGGTTCTATTGAGTTCTGAGACCAAAAAACAACAAAAAAAATGCGTTGGCATAAGAAGAAACATTTTTTGGCTGCGGGCACTGACAGATACTGTCTTTTAAGGAGCGCAAGTTGGCGTGTTTCCCCGAGACGTGGATTATCAAAAATTCACATCACAAGATGTGCAGATGAAAACTTTTAAAGCCTGGGAAAGTCTTAGGTTCAGGAATGGAAAATACAGTCCCTGGGAAGGGGTGGGAGTGAGTCGCAAGAACTGGCCTGACTCATGTGAGCTCTTGGCTGCCAAGAGCCGGGCTCTCCTTGCTGCCCAGACCACCCGAGGTTGGTAACACGGTGACGTCGCGAGGGAGGCGTGGTCTCTGGAGGAGAGGCCAGACGTGGGTCGTGGGCAGAGGCAGTGCCTGACGACCTCGTGTCCCCCAACGCCTCCCCTCCCCTTCCCCAGGATCACCCCGAGCTCTCGGTCCCGGGTCTGCGGCCCAACACCCTCTACCGCCTGGAGGTGCAGGTGCTGACCGCGGGCGGGGAGGGGCCCGCCACCATCAGGACCTTCCGGACCCCCGACGTGCACGGTGAGTCCTGGCCGGGGGTGGGGGTCCCGTCCTGCCCGGCTTGCAGACACACAGAAAGTCTTGGTGCAAAAACGAAACTCCATAGATCCAGCATTGCAGGCTCCTACCCACAGGGAGTTCTCTGAACCTGAAGTCCTCCCTCCCCTACGTCCGTGCTTCCTCCCAGCCGACCTGACACGCTCCCCTTTTCCCTCCCCAGCACCCTCCTCCGCCCCTTCTCTTACTTTTTTGCTCTACAGAATGCATACTTTTTTCTTATCTTCTAACCATAAATACACAAGAGGTAGGGCTTCCAATGCAGGTAGACCTTAGCGACATAAGGCTTGACCCCTGGGCCGGGAAGATCCCCTGGAGGAGGGCATGGCAACCCACTCCAAGTTTCTTGCCTGGAGAATCCCACGGATAGAGGAGCCTGGATGGGTTATATTCCATGGCGTCACACAGACTCAGACACAGCTAAAGTGACTTAGCATGCGCCCACACAAGTGGGAAAAAAAAAAATCCATCATATCATTCTGACATTTTTTTAAAAATTAAGATGTTCAAATATAACTATATAGGAAATACTACTTTGCTATGGAGCTTATTACATGTATTTCTACTATATATAATCTATTGGCTTCCCTGGTGGCTCAGCTGGTATAGGATCGGCCTGCAATGCAGGAGACCCTGGTTCAACTCAAGACCCCCCTGGAGAAGGGATAGCCTACCCACTGCAGTATCCTTGGGCTTCCCTGGTGGCTCAGCTGGTGAAGAATGAACCACGATGCGGGAGACCTGCGTTGGTTCCCTGGGTTGGGAGGATCCCCCTGGAGAAGGGAAAGGCTACCCGCTCCAGTATCCCAGCCTGGAGAATTCCATGGACCGTTTAGTCCTTGGAGTTGCAAGGGAGTCGGACGCCACTGAGCTGATTTTCATTTTCACTATCTGTATTGTATAACTTTTGTTCATAACATAATCCAAATCAATCTACTTGACTTCCGGCTAAATCATGTCGATTAAAAATAATCGTCACCTATTGTTTGAAAACAAACAGCTTCCCAGGCAGCACTAAGGAGATCCGTTGGGGAGTGGTTGCAGTTATTTACCATAAAGGAGTCCTCATCCAAGTATGTTTGCTGATATTGAAGACAACGAGAAAGAGAATGTAGTGACGTCTTCAGGGGCCGGAACTGTTAGCTTTGGCAGTGATTGAATATGTGCTGGGTCTGTTAACCCTAAAGTCCTGGTCCACCCCCAACCCCACCCCTCCTTCAACCCTCCGCAGCCATAAGTCTGTTCTGTATGTCTGTTAGTCTGTTCTTGTTTCATAGATGTCACTTGCAAGGAGTCTAAAATACAGCACAAAGGAACTTGACTATGAAACAGAGACAGACTCACAGAGAGAACAGACTTGTGGGAGGTTGGGATCAGCAGATAGAAACCAGTATACACAGGATGGATAAATACCGAGGTCCTACCATGGAGCAAGGGAACTGTATCCTATATTCTGTGGTAAGAAAGAAAGTGAAGTTGCTCAGTCATGTCCGATTCTTTGCGACCCCATGGACTGTAGCCCACCAGGTTCCTCCATCCGTGGAATTTTCTAAGCAAGAGTACTAGAGTGGGCTTGCCATTTCCTTCTCCAGGGGATCTTCCCAACCCAGGGATCCAACCCGGGTCTCTCGCATTGCGGGCTTTACCGTCTGAGCCACCAGGGAACCACGATGGAAAAGAATATATATAGTGTGTGTGCACATATAAAAACAGTATATATTAAACTGTACTGTCTCTCTCTTTATATATATAATTGAATCACTTTGGTCTACAGCAGAAATTATACGCAACATTGTAAATCTAATAAAATTTTTAAACGTATGTGTTTGGGAGCAAAAAGTACACATGGTGGAATAAGTGCAGGAGGAAGCCAAGAGTCCTTTAGTGCAAGAGGGTGTGGTTCACTGGAACCGTGGTCCAAGGTGCTGGAAGCCCAGGTCGGGGTGTGAGACGGAGGATGGCGAGATTAACCTAGAGACGACAGCATCTGAGTCACCCGTGGGATAGTGAGAGAGAGACTTCCTGAAGGCCTTTGGGACTGCAGGGTCCAGCGCTGAAAGCTTGGAAGGTCATCGGCATGTGGGTAGTAATTGAACGTGGGGGTGTGTACTGGAAGTCAGGACGGTGAGGAGAGTTAGGCTTGCACAAGACCAGGGGAAGTGCTGTGGAAACTAGGAACACCACGGCTCAAGGTGTTGGGCAAAGCGAAGAATCTACGTGGGGGATAGCCTATGTCTTCCCAAATTCTTGTGGCTAAATACCAATTTTTTTTTTAACAGTCATTTCAACAGCTACATCTTAGGAGCAGTGCTTTCATTTCTATTCCTGTTTTTAAATAGATCATTTAAAATATCAGATTCTTATGTTTTGCTTCAATTCTTCTGTCACTTTAAGTTCTTCTTCAGGTAGATGATGTGCTAGAATTAGTAAGTATCCACCCCTTCCACTGTTACACACTTAAGCCTCCGCTCTATTAGTAAAAACATACGGAAGCTAATTTTAGTTATTAGCAAAACTAAATGGCAACAATTCTGTATTTACAAAGATTACTTATTAGCAAAACTAAACAGCAACAACTGTGTATTTACAGAGATTAGTTATTAGCAAACCTAAGTGGTAACAACTGTGTATTTACAAAAATTCAGTTCAGTTCAGTTCAGTTCAGTTCAGTCGCTCAGTCGTGTCCGACTCTCCGCGACCCCATGAATCACAGCACGCCAGGCCTCCCTGTCCATCACCAACTCCCGAAGTACACTCAAACTCATGTCCACAGAGTCGGTGATGCCATCCAGCCATCTCATTCTCCGTCGTCCCCTTCTCCTCCCGCCCCCAACCTTTGCCAGCATCAGAGTCTTTTCCAGTGAGTCAACTCGCCGCATGAGGTGGCCAAAGTATTGCAGTTTCAGCTTTAGCATCAGTCCTTCCAATGAACACCCAGGACTGATCTCCTTTAGAATGGACTGGTTGGATCTCCTTGCAGTCCAAGGGACTCTCAAGAGTCTTCTCCAACACCATTAGTTATTAGCAAAACTAAATGGTAACAAACTCATGTCCATCGAGCTGGTGATGCCATCCAGCCATCTCATTCTCTGTCGTCCCCTTCTCCTCCCGCCCCCAATCCTTCCCAGCATCAGAGTCTTTTCCAGTGAGTCAGCTCATTGCATGAGGTGGCCAAAGTATTGGAGTTTCAGCTTTAGCATCAGTCCTTCCAATGAACACCCAGGATGGATCTCCTTTAGAATGAACTGGTTGGATCTCCTTGCAGTCCAAGGGACTCTCAAGAGTCTTCTCCAGCACCACTGTTCAAAAGCATCAATTCTTCGACAATCAGTTTTCTTCACGGTCCAACTCTCACATCCGTACATGACCACGGGAAAAACCACAGCCTTGACTAGACGGACCTTGATTGGCAAAGTAATGTCTCTGCTTTTTAATATACTATCTAGGTTGGTCATAACTTTCCTTCCAAGGAGTAAGCGTCTTTTAATTTCCTGGCTGCAATCAGCATCCGCAGTGATTTTGGAGCCCAAAAAAATAAAGTCTGACACTGTTTCCCCATCTATTTCCCATGAAGTGATGGGACCAGATGCCATGATCTTTGTTTTCTGAATGTTGAGCTTCAAGCCAACCTTTTCACGCTCCTCTTTCACTTTCATCAAGAGGCTTATTAGTTATTAGCAAAACTAAATGGTAACAATTGTGTATTTAAAGCAAAGAGAGCCTCCTGTTGGGTTTCAGATTATGTACATTGCTTTCTCAGCTTAAACTTTAAAAAGCCACATCCAAGGTTTATGTGTTGATAAGAATTAATGATCCTGGTTTTATTTTTATTTTCTTTAATGATGGATCAAATTTGCCCCAGCAGCTTTTTGCACTTAGGAGTTTGAAGACAAATAAAAACCACCCCACTGGGAGTGCCCTGTGTGAAGCCCTGTCCATTTGGGACCACGTCTACCCATCACTTACAATGTTCCTCCACCGAAAGTGCATGTATCATGAAAGGATGTGTTAATTTCTAAACTTTTCCGAGGAAATACAAAGGGTTCTGGCCAGCTTACGTTATTATAAAGAAAGGGGCTTGTCTTCTTTCTCTTGCAATCTTACAGGTTTTACAGAGGGAGCCAGAGAACCGGGGAAGGCAGAGAGAAAAGACAGGCAGGGTGGATGTGTGTCTGCAAGTTCAGAGTCAGGGCCGGGAGGACCGGGGTGGTACAGACCACGGGCAGGGCACAGACACACAGCTGTTCCTCTAGTCAGTCCAGCTGGGTATGGCGGCCGGTCTGACACGTCCATTCTGTCTCTAGGCCCCCATCTGAAACACCGCCATCCCCACCACTACAAGCCTCCTGCAGAAAGGTACTGAGCTGCTCTGAGAGCCCGTCTGAACCCTGAGCGAGTGTGGAAGCTGGCACAAACCCCCAAGGACTGGCCGTGCCCACTGGGAGGCATCAGGCCCTTTCTGGAGGACCGCCCGCCCCTGCCCAATAACCGTGGGGTGCTCATGTCTGCCCTGGAAAACATGACCCGAAAACCAGGGACCCGCAGTGAGCCTTGCGAAGGTGGGGGACAGGTTCCTGTTACATAGGACAACACGCAGCCCAGCCTTGTTCCGCTTCTAACTCTGTGTGGTGAAGAGCTTCCTGATGCAGGTCTGAGATGTCCCCGAATTTGCACCAACAGATTCTCCAAAGAAGCAATTTACACACGTAATAGACCTGCCCGTAGTAAGCATACAGTTACTGAACACTTGGAGATTGTTGATTGGATTTGCCACATCAACGGAAGAGTATCCAGATTTTTACGCCCTAATATTTATTCAGAGATTTCTGAAGATGAATTTTTTTTTAATCACCTGTGGTTTTTTTCCTTCAACTGAAAAATCTGTAAACCCGAAATATTGCCAATTAATTTAAACCTAAAATGCTCCAGCTTCAAGCACTCAAGCTTCATTTTATACAAAGACATGGATGAGTTTGGCCTCTAAATGACAGTTTCTGTGAAGGCATTCCCAGCCAGGAGTCAACACTGCTACCCAGATTCTGCCGTGGAGAAATTAAAACTGTTTTCTGGGGCTGCTTTTTAATATTTCATCCTACAAGAAGTTTTCCTCATGCTTTCATTTATATTTTCCTTTTTTCCTTAATGGGGAAAACACTTGCTGGTGTGCCATGTTTTTGCACTTACGTATGTCTTAACACGCTGCAAACCCTCTTGCTTGAAAGGAAAGAATCCCAACTATCGAATATTTTCAAATCTTTCCTGAGATATCCCCCTTTTCTTAATCAAAGCAAGCTCTTTGTTTGGTAGAGTATTCTCCATAATGTAGAAAAGGCAGAGGGGGACTTTGGAAGGTAGAGAAGGACAGCTGTTTGCCTTGGATTAACCTCCCTTTGCTTTCCAGGTGGCTCAATGGTAAAGAATCTGCCTGCCAATGCAGGAGATGCGGCTTTGAGTTCCATCCCTGGGTTGCAAAGATCCTCTGGAGGAGGAAATGGCAACCCACTCCAGTATTCTTGCCTGGAGAAAATCCCATGGACCAGAGGAGCCTGGCGGGCTACAGTCCGTGGGGTCGCAAAGAGTCAGATACTATTTAACAAAACGAAACAGGAAACCTTTCTCTACTCCTTCAAATCTATTACATCTTATTTGAAAAATTTATGAACAATTTAATTGAAAAATTATGAGGTGCCATGCTAACGCCTCATAGCATGAACTCAATTGCAGACACGGTGTTAGTGTATAGTGTTTAGGGGAATGTTGAGGCACCCTTAAACCAGAGATGCTTTAATATATTTTTTGCTTGAGGGAACAGCCATGTGTATACACATGTACGTATGTGTGTCTGTATACTTCCGGGTAGGTATACAATATATATGGAGAAGGAAATGGCAACCCACTCCAGTGTTCTTGCCTGGAGAATCCCAGGGACAGAGGAGCCTGGTGGCTGCCATCTATGGGGTCGCACAGAGTCGGACGCGACTGAAGTGACTTAGCAGCAGCAACAACATACAATGTATACATCCAGGTAAATACACACACACAGACGCACACACATATACACGTGGGTAGCTTGAGTACAAGTCGCTGCAAAAATTGTTTTCCCAACTCACCAGTGAGGGATGCAACTCTAAAAGATCATTCAAGTAATCTGTTTTCCCCATCGGTATCGATTCTACGAAAAAACAGCGATTTCTCCAAAGTAAACATTTTCACGGAAGGGCATCCTCATCTCATTATCTACACGAGGAGCACAGTAAAAGCTCTTGTGCGCCTGGGAGCCTGCCAGTTTTCTTCCTTCCCGAAAGCCTGCAGTGGGCGCCCTGGTTGCGGGGAGTTGAATGAGCGGCGCAGGGTGAGAACGTGAGGGTCTCGACTCCTCCCGGGAGGTCCAGGCTCTTAAGTGTGGACACCAGGCAGAGAGACGACCCCTGTTATCACACGCACACCTCTCTCCCCGGAGAACTCCGGGGCCGGTAGGCATGGATCTCCGACGGACCAGATGGGGAAAAAAACGACTTCCTGCGTCTTCCACGAGCTTGGAAGCTTGAGCAGGCGGGCGGTGCTTTGCAGCCTTCAGGAGGGGCTGCGGGGGGATCTCAAGGGTGCAGCCAGCTCACGGGGCTTCGGGCTGTTTCTCTGCAGCTCCTAACGTGGTCTGGGGTGGACTCTGCAACAGAGTGTCCCTGCAGAGTCAGCGGGTTCCCCTTTGGCACGGAGACGGGAGGGACTCATGCGCAAACGCAGAGATCATCTCTGAAACCATGAGTTTTCCTTAGACGCCGTTCCCAGCATCTGGATTTTCAAACCCTCAGAATCTCCAAGGGGAAGGCTTCAAATTATTATTGGCTGTGTGTTTATCGTCTACCTTCATTGGTCCTAAATATATCCATAAGTATTTGTGCCAGCCCATCTTTGTACTGTTGTATAGTTTAAAAGGCGGGAGTATATACATAGATGCAAAATATTATTAAATTATTAAATACACTTACTTTTGTAAAATTTAATGATGTTTCTTTTGCCTGGGTCATAGACGTTGAGCAAATACATTTTGAGTTCAGATCAAGGTTCTGAAGCTTCTATCTTCTTTGAAATACCTGAAGTAGGTCTTATGAGCATTTCATTCTGCTATAATATTCAATAAATTTTATTAGCATTATTGGAAGAGAAGGCTAGGCAATAAAAGAAAGCTGAGTTTCCTTTATAAATTTCAATAATGTTGAAATGAGCAAAATTATAATCACAGTTTTTTGAATTTTGGGACGGGGGAGCCTGGTGGGCTGCCGTCTGTGGGGTCGCAGAGAGTCGGACACAACTTTAGCGACTTAGCAGCAGCAGCCCTAGTAAAGGTCTAAAAAATTATGTTGTTTAATTTTAAAGCCAATTTAGTAGCTGACTCTGTTTCATTGAAATTAGATGCATTTCTCGCATATGAAAAAAAGTATATTCAGTGACAGTATAGTCACTCTTTAAAAAAATCAAGCTCATCAAACATATGAAGTCATCAAATGCACGTGTGTAACCCGATATACATCGAGGCTATGTGCATCTTTTTCCTGAGAATATTCACTCCACAGTGATGGGTTTATTTATCTGGGCTATCCTCTTGTTCTAAGGGGGCTCTGGGAGCAATCTTTATAAACAAATGTGTGCCCTTCACATCAGCCAGTGTTTTTTTAATATACATAAATGGGAAGGAAATCCAGAAATGAGGGGATAAATGTCCACTCAGAGCTGAGCAGAGACTAACACAAAATTATAAAGCAGTTACACTCCCAATAAAATTGTCTTCAAGAGACAGTAACATTTGTGACAGGTAAATTTTCCAAAATCCAAAGTTTACAAACACACATCTCTGTCCTAGAAAGACCTGGAAGAAACCAGAACCCGTCTAGAGAGCAGAACCCATCCTCCAGCTCAGCACTGCTGAGACTTGGGGCCGCACGGTTCTCTGTCGGCGGGCGGGCCCTGCCCTCGGCACTGTGGGGCGTGGAGAGGCACCCCTGGTCGCCACCCACCAGAGGCGAGGAGCCACCCCACCCCGGGTGTGATGACCGCACGCTCTGCAGTCACGGCCCACACCCTCTCGGGGTACAGAGTCACCCCCGGTGAGAATCACTACATCGTCATAATGTCCACTGCATAGCGGAGAACTGGCCTCTGCAAGGGGGAACTGGGTCAGCTGGAGTAGGCACACCTGGGAAGTGGTTGCACTGGACCTCAGAGCCCTTAGCAGTATCTTTTATCTCCACTGAAGAACCTGATTAAAAGGCTGAGTTTGTGCATCACACGAGTACAAATACTCATCTTGTTCTACAGACCAGTCAGCATCATCCAGGATGCTGGCAGTCTGACTTAACGTCTCTTCCTTACACTGCGTGTCGTGGGGTTCGTAGGTTCAGCCCTGTGACTGCGAATATCTCAATCTAAACGTATGCACACTTGCACATCGTCAGCAGAACACAGAGGCCAGATTCCCGTTGCACTTGTACGTTCATTTACGATAAAAAGCACAAAGCTGGCGACTCGTGTCTATGGCTTTGCACGGCCAAGCTCAGCTTCTTACCTCTCCTGGACACTTGGCAGGTTACACCATTCACAGAGCGACTCACACAGGTCTCTCTGCAGAGCTATTAGGACTTTTCCTTGACGTAACAGTGGTGCGCAGGTAACAGAATGGCTACCCTCTCATCCGAACAGCCTGTAGAAACCATGTCCCTTAGGCCATTTAAAAGTCAATATTTATTTATGTATGTAAAAAAAATGATTCTGTTTGTGTGTCATGTTATTTAGAGAGAAATAATCTTGTAAAGAAATGTTGTTAAAAACACAAAAGCATTGTAAATAGTCTGATCTTTGTCACTCATTATTTTCACGTTAGAGTTTGTACATACTGACTGATTCCGTTAATAAAGGAACTTTAGACCTGCTCGGTGGACTAAACTTGTTACTTTCCTGAAAACACACACACACATTTTCTTTTCACATAGAAAGAAAAATGAGCAGTTTCCTATGAAGCAGGGGAGACTGAAAAAGCCTCATTCTGCTGTCAGTATGAATGGAACTCAAGGTCTGGTCAAAGATTGAAGGCAGGAGGAGAAGGGGGCGACAGAGGATGGGATGGTTGGATGGCATCGCCGACTCAATGGACGTGAGTTTGGGTAAAGTCCAGGAGGTGGTGATGGACAGGGAAGCCTGGCGTGCTGCAGTCCATGGTATCACAGACAGTCGGACACGACTGAGTGACTGAACAAGCAAAATTACAACAAGGCAGCTCATCGTCCTGAACAGAGCGTGCTGGACTATTGACAGAGATCACTGCATCATGGCTTTCACTCTATTTGCAAGCATGACTCTCAACGGTTTTGGTGGCATTCTCTCCATCCATTGGTCCACAGGCTTAGACAACTATCCCCCACCACCACCCCCGGCCCCAGGAGCTGTCCATAAAATGCTACCAGATACGCGTTGTGCTCATAAGCTTTCAGCCACAGCCCTTGGTTCTCAACTGCACAGTCACTGCAGGCGGGGCTGGGGGGGGGGTGTCCCCTCCCCAGCAGAGGGTCTTGCAGAACCCCACACCGGGTGGGCGCTGTGCCCACGGGCATCTCCACCCATGACTTAGGAGGATGCTACTCCATAAACCACCCGAAGAAGGCGGTCCATCCGAAAGCCGAGATGAGTTCTGTCTGCATCAAATCACCTACTTATTTCTCTACGCATTCACCTGGCAGGAATGTCCTTAGTTTCCGCCGCTGCGTGGTCCTGCTATATGGGCGGGATATTGGCTATGATGGCAGGTCCCAGGTCTTCCAGGGCTCTTCCTCCTAGGAGAAGGCGACTAGAAAGAACTGGCGTGTGAGAAGCCCAAGGAGGAAAAGAAAGCAGAGCGTTGGGTGAGGGAGAGGTTGTGGGGTCCTGACTTTTGTGTTCTTAAGCAGGATCACTGTGGGCTTCTTCACCCCAGCAGTGAATAAGCTGGTGGCTACCCCAGGGATGGACATGGGGCACCCAAAGGGAGATACGGGACCTCTGAGGTGTCAGCCTGGGCTTCCTGAGTGACCTCCGGAGCCAGTTACCTTTCCTTCTCTTGTTTTCTAATCTCTCCTTGAAAAGATGATGGGATTTTCCTGACAAAAAATAGCAAACGTTTGTGTTGTGTTTCTTTATAATGAGAAGCGGCTGCATCTAGAGACACTGTGCTGGTCAATGAAATTCTCAAACAATGGTGATGGATTCTTTTTTTTAAAAAAGTATATGAGCCACACCTAAGAATCTGGACACACAAGGTCCGCTGTTGCATGACAGTGTTTTTGTGAACTTTCTCGAACAGCAAAGTCCATGGAGGCAGAAAACACCTGGGTTAGCTGCCAGGGACTGGAGGGAGACCAGGTGGGAAGTGCTTTATGGGGACAGTGTTCACATCTGGAAGTGATGACAAGGTCTTGCAACTTTATAGAGGGGATGGTTGTGTGTTTTGAACAGGAACGAAATGCCACTGAATTACACTCTTTAAAATGGTCCAGTAATTTCCAAATACAAACACAGGTTACATATCACAACCCCGTGTGAGTACAAATACAATTTATTTGCAGAATGAATTATCCATCTGACTTTCAAATGAAAAGCAAGCAGAAATCCCACTGAGGAAATAATGTCCCTGGCCATGATCTTAACCAGGAGGTATGCTGGCTCTCAGTCCCACTCCGGGTACCCCGAATCCAGGCCCCGGGCGGTGTCTCTCTTGACAATGGCCCTGCTGCTGAGCCCCTGCACCAGCTGCCTGAGTCACTCTCAACATTGAGACTTCACCCCTGAGGAACCCCACTTCAACCCCATAAGGTCCTCCAGTCCATGACGCCACCATTCCCCAGACCTGTCATCCACGCTGGCCCTGAGCTCCACCTGCCGGCAGCTGCATTGCCCCTCTGTATGGCCTCCACCTTACACGCTTCCACCCACTCGCGCCAAGATCAGAGGGACTGTGCACTCAGCTCAGAGGTGACTGTGGGCTCAGCACTCAGGCCCAAGACATTCAACTAATGTCTCTCAGAAACCCCACAGGCCACAAGGTCGGGGGTGGGGGCGGTGATGGTGGGCGGCAAGATCTATTCACAGTCCTGAGAAAGGGACAATGTCTGCAATCTAGGATAGTCTACCCAGCAAGATTATCATTCAGAATGGGAGAAAGAGAAAAGAATTTCTCAGTGGAGCAAAAAAATAAATAAAATTCAAAGAAGACAGCAATACTCAACCTATCCTAAAATTTAAAAAATTTAAAAAAAAATAGAAAGTTCTTCTCTACAAAGACAAAGGAAGCAAGAATCTATAGGGAAGAGAAAAATCAACAGCAGGGAAAGCAAACACACGAGAAAGGCCTGATGGTCACATAAATAAGCCACTGCATACACTATATGACGTAGGAAAGACAGCCTCTTCAGCCAGTGGTGCTGGGAAAGTCAGACAGATGCATGCAAATCAAAGAAGTTAGAACACTCGCTCACATTATGTGCTGTGTGCTGTCACATCAGTCATGCCCAACTCTTTGTGACCCCCTGGGCTATAGCCCGCCAGGCTCTTCTGTCCATGGGATTCTCCAGGCAGGAATACTGGAGTGGGTTGCCATTTCCTCCTCCGGGGGGTTTTCCCGACCCAGGGATCGAACCTGAGGCTCCTGCATTGCAGGTGGATTCTTTACCACTAGCACCGCCTGGGAAGCCATCGTCACGTCATACACAAAGATAAATTCAAAATGCTTTAAAGACCTAAATATAAGACATGATACCCTTCAACTCCTAGCAAAGACCATAGGCAAAACATTCTCATACATAAGTCATAGCAGTACATTCTTAAGTCGGTCTTGAAAGGTAAAAGAAATAAAAGCAATTATACACAAAAGGGACCTAATCAAACCAAATTTTGCACAGCTACCACAAACAAAATGAAAACACAACCCACGCAATGAGAGGAAATATTTGTAAACAATGAGACTGACAAGGGATTAATCTCCCAAATACACAAACAGGTCATACAATTCTACAACAACAACAAAAACCAAAAAAAAAAAAAAATTTTTTTAAATGGGCAGAAGACCTAAATAAAGAGATATTTCTCTAATGTCTGTTGGCCATACAGATGGCCATACAATAGGCACATAAAAAGATGCTCATCATTACTGTCAGTTCAGTTCAGTTCAGTCGCTCAATCGTGTCCGACTCTTTGAGCCCCATGAATCACAGCACGCCAGGCCTCCCTGTCCATCACCAACTCCTGGAGTTCATTCAAACTCATGTCCACAGAGTCGGTGATGCCATCCAGCCATCTCATTCTCGGTCGTCCCCTTCCCCTCCTGCCCCCAATCCCTCCCAGCATCAGTCTTTTCCAGTGAGTCAACTCGTCGCATGAGGTGGCCAAAGTATTGGAGCTTCAGCTTTAGCATCAGTCCTTCCAATGAACACTCAGGATTGATCTCCTTTAGAATAGACTGGTTGGATCTCCTTGCAGTCCAAGGGACTCTCAAGAGTCTTCTCCAGCACCACAGTTCAAAAGCATCAATTCTTCAGCGATCAGCTTTCTTCACAGCCCAACTCTCACATCCACACATGACCACGGGAAAAACCATAGCCTTGACTAGACGGACCTTGGTTGGCAAAGTAATGTCTCTGCTTTTTAATATGCTATCAAGGTTGGTCATAACTTTCCTTCCAAGGAGTAAGCGTCTTTTAATTTCATGGCTGCAGTCAGCATCTGCAGTGATTTTCGAGCCCAGAAAAATAAAGTCAGCTACTGTTTTCACTGTTTCCCCATCTATCTGCCATGAAGTGATGAGACCAGATGCCATGATCTTTCTTTTCTGAATGTTGAGCTTCAAGCCAACCTTTTCACTCTCCTCTTTCACCTTCATCAAGAGGCTCTTTAGTTCCTCTTCACTTTCTGCCACAAGGGTGGTGTCATCTGCATATCTGAGGTTATTGACATTTCTCCCAGCAATCTTGATTCCAGCTTGTGCTTCTTCCAGCCCTGCGCTCTGCATGTAAGTTAACTAAGCAAGGTGACAGTATACAGCCTTGACGTACTCCTTTTCCTATTTGGAGCCAGTCTGTTGTTCCATGTCCAGTTCTAACTGTTGCTTCCTGACCTGCATACAGGTTTCTCAAGAGGCAGTTCAGGTGGTCTGGTATTCCCATCTCTTTCAGCATTTTCCACAGTTTATTGTGATCCACACAGTCAAAGGCTTTAACAGATACCTTTTCCCTTTGGTAAGTACAGTATATAAAATAGACACACAGCACGGAGTCACTGTATAGCACACTTGAGCAAACTCCAGGAGGTAGTGAAGGATAGGGAGGCCTGACATGCTGCGTTCCGTGAGGTTGCAAAGAGTCGGACGCGAGTGACTGAAAGACAACAGGGAATGATAATTTCTTGGAATCGCCTCCAATGCTAATTAATCTGAAACAATATATATACATATAGCATGAAATTACCTTGATGTACACCTGAAATTAGCACCATATTGCGAATCGACTACAGTTCAACAGGAAGGACCAATAGTCAAGACAGGTCACTGCCCGATAACCTCATCCGGGTTTTCCCCCAGCGGTAACATTGTTCAAACCTACTACAGGACAGAGTCATAACCAGAAACCTGCCATCGACACCACTTAGATGCTTCAGATGTCCCTGGATTAACATGCACGTCTGTGTGCCTGTATTTAGTTCTGTGTGATTTTACTACATGCATATACTTGCCATTTTTATTTTTTGTCTCCTCATACTGTGCATGGGGTTGCTCCTTGGAAGAAAAACTATGACAAATCTAGCCAGCGTCATTAAAAAGCAGAGCGATCACTTTGCCCACAAAGGTCCATCTAGTCAAAACTATGGTTTTTTCCCAGTAGCCGGGTATGGGTGTGAGAGTTGGATCATAAAGAAGGCCGAGTGCTGAAGATTTGATGCTTTCGAACTGTGGTGCTGGAGAAGACTGGGGAGTCCCTTGGACAACAAGGAGATCAAAACCAGTCCATCCTGAAGGAAATCAGTCCTGAATATTCATTGGAAGGAGTGATGCGGAAGCTGAAACTCCAATCCTTTGGCCACCTGATGCAAAGAGCCGACTCACTGGAAAAGACCCTGATGCTGGGAAAGATTGAGGGTGGGAGGAGAAGGGGACGACAGAGGACGAGATGGTTGGATGGCATCACCGACTCAGTGGACATGAGTTTAAGCAAGCTCTGGCAGTTGTTGATGGACAGGGAGGCCTGGCGTGCTGCAGTCCATGGGGTCACAAAGAGTTGGACACGACTAAGCGACTGAAAAGCACTGTTTTCTAAGCAAAAGAACATCTAAACCACAATTAGTTAAATTCACCTGATGGAAGTATTGTGTATTTTTGCAATTTCCCTCAAGCTGGATGCTATTTATTTCAGGGCGATGTTAACTTCAATGCAATCAAAACGATGCGCTCATTACGCATTTGACAGCGTCTTGGATTTCAGGCTATGACATGTTTCCCTAAAGCTGCATGCCTACCACCAGTTCTGCCTATAAAGCTCTGTCTTGTCCAGTGAAACTAAACCTATGTGTAAATAAAATCCACAGATCTGAAAACTCATTTCATGGATTAAGAAGAATGGACATGCATATTGATGGTCGAGATGTTGGTTTTAGGGAGGGTTAAAAAAAAAAAAAAGGAAACAGTGAGATTTGTTCCTGTTTTAGAAAGCCAGACCTTGTCCAAAGTGGCAAACGCACTGTTGTTTCAGATTAACATAACCCTGAGAGACGAGTTTTGAACAACTGCCTCCAGTTGATATCAACCTCACTTCAGTCCAGATGCTTTCAAAACTCACTGCAGGTTAGATCCTGGGGGAGACCTACCAGAGTCCTCCGGCACCTTCGGGTCCAGAGTGAAGAGTGGACATCAGAGCCATGTTCAAGGGTCCCCGGGGGCCTTGCCTGGGGGTTCAGCGGTTAAGACTCCAGGCTTCCACGCCGCAGGGCACACGGGTTTGTTCCCTGGTCGGGGAACTAAGATCCCCGCCTTCCACACAGCAAGGCCAAATGTAAATAGATGAAGCCAATTAAGGGTCCCCGGATAATTCTAAGATGGACCCACGGTGAGAACCAGTCCTGCAGACCCAGTTCCCTGTTAACAAACATCCTGCTCGTGGAGCTGAAGAAGTTAAAAGTCTCAGGAAAAGGCACTACCCTGGGACGGCACCAGAGTTGCTTTCTTGCCACACTTTTACACCAGAGTCAATTATGCAAAAAGACACAGCGGCCTGCCTCAGCATGGGTGCAGCTGCATAGCTGTGCAGATGGATGTGGCATTCCTATACGCAGACGTCTCCCGCTCTGTGTTTGGGGCGTCCTTGCGAATTGACTGTGGGAAACGCTGGTAAAACGCAGGGTAGTCAGACACAGTCTGGGATATTCTAGGGTGTATGGGCTTCCCAAATGGCTCAGTGGTAATGAGCCATTGCAGGAGACCTGGGTTCCATCCCTGGGTTGGGAAGATCCCCTGGAGGAGGGAATGGCAACCCGCTCCAGTATTCTGGCCTGGAGAAATCCCATGGACAGAGGAGCCTGGCGGGCTACATAGAGCTCACGGGGTCGCAAGACTCCCACACAACTTAGCAGCTAAACAGCAACAGGGTGTGAGTTAAGAGAAACGGCATGTTTTTCCTAGCTGCTGTGAAAGAGCTTGCAGACTAGCAGCTTGCAGTGATTTAAAACGCAATCTCAGGAGCTAATTAGGATGGAGCGGGGGGCGGGGGGCCTACCTACAGCACCAGCTCGTATGTGACCCTGCCTCGATGCTGACTGACCTTTCCAACCGCGGTATCGCCCTCCCCATCTCAAACAACATCCCATCAAAGGCAATTAGGTTCATTATGAATAATGGAAACCATGCTTCATTCCTGTGTGGATTCAACCCGCCTGGAATTGCCCTGGCGTGATCCGAAGGCCCCCTCCCCCCGGCTTTGTATTTTAGCGTGCGGGCTAAGTCGCTTCAGTCCTGTCTGACTCTTCTGCGACCCCAGGGACTGCAGCCCTCCAGGCTCCTTCTCTGTCCATGGGGGTTGCCCAGGCAAGAATACCGGAGTGGGTTATCACGCCCTCCTCCAGGAGATCGTCCCGACCCCAGGGATCGAACCCGGGTCTCATTAAGTCTCCTGCATTGGCACACAGGTTCTTGACCACTCGCGCCACCTGGGAAGCCCTTGCATTTTAGAGAAACAGCTCATGGAATCAATCCCAGAGCTAAGACAGCACTAACGGTCATGCGCTTGGCTAAAGGCACTGGAGAAGGAAATGGCAACCCACTCCAGTGTTCTTGCCTGGAGAATCCCAGAGACGGGGGAGCCTGGTGGGCTGCTGTCTATGGGGTCGCACAGAGTCGGACACGACTGAAGTGACTTAGCAGCAGCAGCAGCAGCTGTTTGCATTAATTCATTCATTTCTGCCAGCATCCCTGGGGGTGGGGGCGGGGGGAGCAGGGAGCATCCTACAGCTCAGAAGTACAAGTGAGAAACCAAGTCAGTGGCTCAGATCAGGTGGCGGGGGAATGCCAGCGTCTGAAAATGAAGCCACGCCTCCAACATCAAGGCAGCCTCGTCGCCGGGAGGCACAGATGCTCAGAGTTAGCCGCTGCACGATGCCCCAGGACCCACCGACCAGTGGGACGAAGCATACCTGGGCCCTCTTAATCGTCAGATTCACCTCCACTGCCTCCCTTCCAAATGTCAGGGCGTGACCCTGGTTCTTGGTATGTCAGGAGGTGATCACACACTGTCCCCCCAACCGCGCCACAGCCCCATCTATCAGCCTGTACCTCAGCCTTTCCCAGGGATTCCGTGAACTGTTCTAGACCCAAGCCCTGGCCCCGTTCTGTTCCCACGGCAGGAAAGGCACATTTTGGCCCCTGCAGAGCCACAAGGGACCTTGGTTCCTGTGCATTCACGGGTGCTGGACTGTCCTCTGGAGCAAAACATGGGTGTTCACCCAGTTGCTGACAAGCCAGCACCTGTAAAAAGCAAAAGCAGACACTGCAGGCTGGAGGGCAGACAGGGCGTGTGGGAGTCACACAGGGTGCAGGGTCTCTGTTCTGCCCATGGACTGGGCACCATGAACTGGGCAACTGCAGCCCTTCTGTGACATGAGGTCAGCTGAAATCTGCACAGACGTCACAGCAGCCGGCACAAAATCCCAACTAGCCCTCAGGACATCTCTCATTGCTGGGACAGGGCACACCCCATCTCCCTGGCAGTAAGTGAGGACTCAATATAAGGCTGGATGTTATGAATTGATACAGCTTTTATACGTGTGTGTGTGTCTATATACAATACTGTGTTAGTCTCTGGTGTAGAGTTACTCACTTGTCTCTAGGTTCTTTTTCAGATTCTTTTCCCTTACAGGTTATTAAAAATGACTGAGCATAGCTGCATGTACTATGTGGTGAGTCCTTGTTGTTTATTTTACATAAGTGGCAACCCACTCCAGTATTCTTGCCTAGAGAATACCCACGGACAGAGGAGCCTGGCGGGCTACAGACCACTCAGTCGTGTCCGACTCTCTGAGACCCCATGGACTGTAGCCCACCAGGCTCCTCTGTCCATGGGATTCTCCAGGTGAGAATACTGGAGTGGGCAGGCAGTCCCTTCTCCAGAGGATCTTCCTGACCCAGGGATTGAACCCAGGTCTCCTGCGATTGCAGGCAGATTCTGTACTGTCTGAGCCACCAGGGAAACGTGTATACGTTAACCCCCACCTCCTATTTAATCCCTCTCCCCACCCCCAACCTTCTCCGTCTGGTAACCATAAGTTTGTTTTCTATGTGTGTGAGTCTCACTCTCTTTTGTTAACAAGTTCATTTGTATGTTGATTCTGCAATCCCACTCCTGGGCGTGTGTCTGGAGAAAGCCATAACTCAAAAAGATGCGTGCACCTCACAGGACACTGCAGCAGTATTTACAATAGCAGAACATGGAAGAAAACTTTGTCCGTTGACGGATGACTGGATAAAGAAGATATCACACACACACACACACACAGTGGAATACTATCAGCCATAAAAAAGAATGACATCATGCCACTCACAGCAATATGGATGGACTCAGAGATTATGATATTAAGTGAAGTAAGTCAAAAACAAATATCTGATGGTGCTTATACGTGGAATCTAAAAAAAAAAACACTCAATACATCTTAGTCACCCTCTTAACTTTCTTAGGTAGAAACAAAATACTAATAAAAGGAAATTCTAGTACTTTCTGCATCCAAATTGATTATCTTATGAACTTCACCCTATGTTAGATAACACGACTGAAGTTCAGCCAAACTGGGACTGCTGGTGGAATGACCCCAGGGGGAGCTTTTAAAAAAGCTCGTTAGCATTTTCCATTTCATTTCGTAAGTCAGTTCTGGCCTTAAGTGGAGGAAGGGCACTTCTTGGGGTACAGAGAAAGGAAGTGCCTGAGGGTGACACCACCGTTTCCACAGACTATACCGACTCTGCCATGAGGACACGAATGCTGTCTGGGGTTGCCCATGTTCTGCTTACCCAATCCTCAAGCCCTTTCGCCAAGGAAACTTAGCATTTTAAGAAACATTTGTGGGGACTTCCCTGCTGGTCCGGTGCTTAAGAATCTGCCTGCCAATGCAGGGGACGTGGATTTGACCCCTGGGCTGGGAAGATCCCATGTGCCGCGGAGCAACTAAGCCCGCATGTCATAGCTACTGAGCCCACGAGCTGCAAGTGCTGAAGGGCACGCACGGAAAGCCCGTTCTCCGCAACAAGAGAAGCCACCGCAATGAGAAGTCCATGCCTCGCAACCAAGAGGAGAGTGGCCCCCGCCCACTGCAACTGGAGAAAGCCCACACACGGCAACCAAGAGGCAGCCCAGCCCTTAACTAAAAAAGAAAGAAAGATACATTTGCATCATGAGTGAAGGAATGAAATGAACTAATCAATGACTCCCAAACAGATAAAACGTGCCACCTGAATTCTTCCAGAATCTGAACAGGGCGTTCCAGCTTCTAACATGGTGGCCACCTACATCTGCCCTTGTCTGGTGATCGTGGGCAAATTTGTGTGTCTCCCTGATCGCCCTAAGGGAGATCAGTCCTGGCTGTTCATTGGAAGGACTGATGTTGAAGCTGAAACTCCGATATTTAGGCCACCTGATGTGAAGAGCTGACTCATTTGAAAAGACCCTGATTCTGGGAAAGATTGAGGGCAGGAGGAGAAGGGGGCGACAGAGGATGAGATGGTTGGATGGCATCACTGCCTCGATGGACACAGGTTTGGGTGCACTCCGGGAGTCCGTTATTTATAAACAGAGTGGTTTAAAAACATTTTAAAAAAATCTATTGCTTCATTTTAGTTCACGTTAAAGTTATTAAAATACCCGTGCAGAACTTCAAATGTTCATATATTCTTTTTTTTTTAAGATTTTTTTTTTGATGTGGACCATTTTCTAAAAATCTTTATTGAATCTGTTGCAATATTGTTTCTGTTTTTTCACGTTTTGGCCGTAAAGCATATGAGACCTTAGTTCCCTGATTAGGGCTTCCCTGTCCGTCACCAGATTCCGGAGCTTGCTCAAACTCATGTCCATTGAGTCAGTGATGCCATCCAGCCATCTCATCCTCTGTCGTCCCCTTCTCCTCCCGCCTTCAATCTTCACCAGCAACAGGGTCTTTGCAAATGAATCAGTTCTTCGCATCAGGAGGCCAAAGGATTGGAGTCTTAGCTTCAGCATCAGTCTTTCCAATGAATATTCAGGACTGATTTCCTTTAATCACATATCCCTGGATGGCACGTATCCCTGTTTTGTTTTTTTTTTCCTATTTTTATTTATTTATTTTTTAATGTACATGTTTCAATGGCATTCTCCCAAATCATCCCACCCTCGCCCTCTCCACAGAGTCCAAAAGACTGCTCCACACATCCGTGTCTCTCCTGCTGTCTCGTATACAGGGTTATCATTACCATCTTTCTAAATTCCATATATATGCGTTAGTATACTGTATTGTTATTTTTCTTTCTGGCTTACGTCACTCTGTATAATAGGCTCCAGTTTCATCCACCTCATTAGAGCTAATTCAAATTTATTCTTTTTAATTGCTGAGTAGTACTCCATTGTGTATATGTACCAAAGCTTTCTTATCCATTCATCTGCAGATGGACATCTAGGTTGCTTCCATGTCCTCGCTATTATAAACAGTGCTGCAATGAACATTGGAGTACATGTGTCTCTTTCAATTCTGGTTTCCTCGGTGTGTATGCCCAGGAGTGGGATTGCTGGGTCGTATGGCAGTTCTATTTCCAGTTTTTAAAGGAATCTCCACACTGTTCTCCACAGTGGCTGTACTAGTTTGCATTCCCACCAACAGTGTAAGAGGGTTCCCTTTTCTCCACACCCTCTCCAGCATTTATTGCTTGTAGACTTTTGGATAGCAGCCATTCTGACTGGCGTGAAATGGTACCTCATTGTGGTTTTGATTTGCATTTCTCTGATTATGAGGGATGTTGAGCATCTTTTCATGTGTTTGTTAGGAGATCAATCCTGGGTGTTCATTGGAAGGACTGATGCTAAAGCTGAAACTCCAATTCTTTGGCCACCTCATGCGACGAGTTGACTCACTGGAAAAGACTCTGATGCTGGGAAAGGTTGGGGGCGGGAGGAGACGGGAACGACAGAGAATGAGATGGATGGATGGCATCACCGACTCGATGGACATGAGTTTGAGTGAACTCCAGGAGTTGGTGATGGACAGGGAGGCCTGGCGTGCTGTGGTTCATGGGGTCGCAAAGAGTCGGACACGACTGAGCGACTGAACTGAACTGAACAGTATGTCTTCTTTGGAGAAATGTTTGTTTAGTTCTTTGGCCCATTTTTTGATTGGGTCGTTTATTTTTCTGGAATTGAGCTGCAGGAGTTGCTTGTATATTTTTGAGATTAATCCTCTGTCAGTTGCTTCATTTGCTATTATTTTCTCCCATTCTTGTTTTCCCTATTTTTAATAGAACTAGTTTATTCTTTCTTTCTTATGATAAGTGGTGGTAAGCCACCTTCTTCATGATTAAGCTGTTTTCCTCTAAGTCCCATCTCAGACTTTACTCAGGAGCAGCTACTGAATACATCTAACGCCTTGGGTCATGAGCTGCCACGGATATGAACGCGTGGTTTCTCCTTGTTACAAAGGAAGACCCTCCATCATGACTGCATCCTGGACTGAGGATGTCAGGCATCTTCTTGAATATCCTTAGGCTCTACTGACTAACAATCCATAAGTTTTGCATCAAATCATACACAATGATCATATATAGTCTAGAATTTGTTCAATGATTTTGTACTTTAGCAAGTTTCAGCATTAAAATTACACCCATACCATGAAACTGGACTGTTTCCCAGTTTTTTTCTACAGCCTAGAAAAGTTTTCATTATATAGAAATGACTTGTACCTTAAAGTTCAAATAGACTCCGGCTGTAATACCATCTGGGTCTGATGAATATTATTTTTTTTAAAGCCTGCGTCTCTTTAAGTTGCTTTTGCAACACCTTCCTTGATTACCTGTGGATTCAGTTTTCTGCCTCTTGGGGATATTTTTTCAAGAAATCAATTATTCTCTTCAGAATTCTCAAGTTGATTGCAATAGCAGTGTACAAAATATGTTCTTATAATTCTTTCCATCTCTTTAATATGTGATTACATTGCTTTTTTATTCATAATCTCATTTATTTTTGCTTCATCTAATTTTCCAATCTAACTTTCTGAAAAAAACAAACTTACTTCACAGGAATATAATCTGGATATATTTATGACACATTTATTATTGCTATTACTTACACTATTTTAGTAATTTCCAGCTTTATCTTTAATCATTTATTTGCTTTATTGTGAATATTTTTTTATCAACGTGAGGAAGTTCATCTCCACTGCTAGCTTACTGAGAGCTTTTATCACGAGCATGTGTTGGATTCTGTTAAATGTTTTCTGTGCATCCACTGATAGAACCATGTATTGTTGCTTTTTTTTTTTTCCAGACTGTTGATGTCATGGACTACATTCATTTTTGAACACTGAACCAGCATTGGATTCACCGCAGGAAAATTCCCACTTGGTCACAGAGTATAATTCTTCTTATACTTTTTTTTTATATTTGACTCGCTAACATTGTCCTAACGATTTTGCATCTATGTTCTCGGGAGAGAGATGTATCTCTAGTTTTCTTGTGATGTCTCTGGTCCTTACAGAATGAGTGAGGGAGTATTCCTTCTGCTTCCATCCTCTGACAGAAACTATAAGAGAACTGGTATAACTCCTTCCTTCCATGTTTGGTAAAGTTCACTAGTGAACCCACTTGCACCTGCTGCTTTCTGCCCCGGAAGGTTATTGTTTTTCATCATTGATTCAATTTATTTAGCCCACTCCAGTGTTCTTGCCTGGAGAATCCCAGGGATGGCAGAGCCTGGCGGGCTGCCGTCTATGGGGTCGCACAGAGTCGGACACGACTGAAGTGACTCAGCAGCAGCAGCAGCAGGCCTTTTCTCTTTCTTCTTATGTGAATTTTGGAAGACTGTATCTTTCAAGGACTTGGTTCATTTCATCTAGGTCATCAAATGGGCGGACGCAGAGTCATTCACAGAATTCCTTTATTATCCTTTTAATTTTAATAACTACTTTCTTATTTTCTGTTTCATTGATTTCTGCTGATTCTGTTTCTTTTCTTCAGCTAAAAACTCGGATTGCTGAGTTTAGATGTTTCCTCCTTCCTAATGTATACATTCAATGCTCTAATTTCTCCTTTAAGCGCTGCCTGCATCGCATCAGAAAAATTTTGATAAGGGGTGTTTTCATTTCCAGCCAGTTCAAAATACTTTAAACTTTCTCTTGAGGTTTCTTTTTACCTCCGTGTGATTTAGAGGTGTGCTCATTTCCATGTATTTGGGGTTTTCCAGCTATCTTACTGTTACCGATGTCTAGCTTAATTCTGCTGTGTCCTGAGAGCGGATATTGTATGATTTCCATCCCTGTAAATTTGTGCTTATGGCTCAGAATAGGGTCTGTCCTGGGGAGTGACTGCACGGGAACTCGAGAAGCACGTGTCCTCCGCTGTTGGACCAAGCGGCCAACAGATGTGACTGACACAGTACTGATTCCTGCCATCTGAGCTCCCCTTCCTCCTGCTGGAATCCTGAGGGCATCCTTCTCCAGCATTTTCCGTAAAAACCTAATTGAGTTTCTTGCAGTAAATGCACAGAAAATTGCACCCCCCACCCCCAACACCCCTGGAATTTTCAACTCTCAGACTTGCCCCATGAGCCTCTGGCAATTAATTCATCACTGCTGGGGACAGTCGTGTCTTCCTGTGTGTCATGCATTTGAGAAGACCTGCTGATTTTTCTGCTTTCTTGTGGAACCGGAAACCAGATGTCTTCCTTTGCTTTTCCAATGATGTTTTCTAGTTTCTTACAATGAAGATATAGTTCATTTACATTCAGGCTTCTCCATGGTAATAAGGACAGTTTAGGTGAATGTAAACAGGTCTGTCACAGGCTTTGCCATATGGAATTCACCTTTTCATTACAAAGTGACAGTTCTCTTACAATTTTCCCTTTGATCTGGGTCTCACTTTACACAATCCTCTTTTTTTCATCAGTGTACAGATGAGTCAATTTATAAATGATTGGGGCGGGTCAATCTGTACTGCTGTTATACAGTTTCGTGTATGAAAGTGTTTTGTAAAACCCGGACATCTTATATTTCCTTAGGATTTTTTTTAAACCAAGTTATTATCGGTATATGGATTCGTATGTATCTGCGTGTAAATATATAAATGTACAGATAAGCTTACAGATACAGATATAGGTACAGTTACAGATAAATATAGTTATAGACTTAGATATAGAGGCAATTGCAGATGCTGATATAGATACAATTCCAGATATAGGTACAGTTACATGCATAGACTGTGGCTCGGATCATGAACTCCTTATTGCCAAATTCAGACTGAAGTTGAAGAAAGTGGAGAAGACCACTAGACCATTCAGGTATGACCTAAATCAAATCCCTTATGACTATACAGTGGAAGTGACAAATACATTTAAGGCACTAGATCCGATAGAGTATCTGATGAACTCTGGACGGAGGTTCGTGACATTGTACAGGAGACAGGGACCAAGACCATCCCCAAGAAAAAGTAATGCAAAAAAACCAAAATGGTTGTCTGAGGAGGCCTTACAAATAGCTGTGAAAAGACGGGAAGTGAAAAGCAAAGGAGAAAAGGAAAGATATAAGCATCTGAATGCAGAGTTCCAAAGAAGAGCAAGGAGAGATAAGAGAGCCTTCCTCAGTGATCAGTGCAAAGAAATAGAGGAAAACAACAGAATGGGAAAGACTAGAGGTCTCTTCAAAAAAATTAGAGATACCAAGGGAACATTTCATGCAAAGATCAGCTTGATAAAGGATAGAAATGGTAGGGACCTAACAGAAGCAGAAGATATTAATAAGAGATGGCAAGAATACACAGAAGAACTGTACAAAAAAGATCTTCAAGACCCAGATAATCACGATGGTGTGATCACTCACCTAGAGCCAGACATCTTGGAATGTGAAGTCAAGTGGGCCTTAGACAGCATCACTATGAACAAAGCTAGTGGAGGTGATGGAATTCCAATTGAGCTATTTCAGATCCTAAAAGATGATGCTGTGAAAGTGCTGCACCCAATCAGCCAGGAAATTTCAGCAGTGGCTACAGGTCTGGAAAAGGTCAGTTTTATCCCAATCTCAAAGAGGGGCAATGAAAAAGAATGCTGAAATTACCGTACCTTACCTTACAAGTCACTCAGTCATGTCTGACTGTTTGTAACAATTCCCTTCTCCAGGGGACGTTCCCAACCCAGGGATCGAACCCAGGTCTCCAGCATTGCGGCAGATTCTTTACCAGCCACCAGGGAAGCCCACGGAGAAGGCAATGGCACCCCACTCCAGTACTCTTGCCTGGAAAATCCCATGGATGGAGGAGCCTGGTAGGCTGCAGTCCATGGGGTCGTGAAGAGTTGGACATGACTGAGGGCCTTCACTTTCACTTTTATCTTTCATGCATTGGAGAAGGAAGTGGCAACCCACTCCACTGTTCTTGCCTGGAGAATCCCAGGGACGGGGGAGCCTGGTGGGCTTCCATCTATGGGGTTGCACAGAGTCGGACATGACTGAAGCAACTTAGCAGCAGCAGCAGCAGCAGCAGGGAAGCCCCAATTACTGTACAATTGTGCTCATTTCACACACTAGCAAGGTAATGCTCAAAATCCTTCTAGCTAGGCTTCAGCAGAATGTGAACTGAGAAATTTCAGATGTATAAGCTGGGTTTCAAAGAGGCAGAGGAACCAGAGATCAAATTGCCAATATTCACTGGATCATGGAGAAAGCAAGGGAATTCCAGGAAAACCTCTATTTCTGCTTCATTGACTATGCTAGAGCTTTTGACTGGGGGGATCACAACAAACTGTGGAAAATTCTGAAAGAGATGGGAATACCAGACCACCTGACCTGCCTCCTGAGAAACCTATATGCTGTTCAAGAAGCAACAGTTAGGACTGGACATGGAAGAACAGACTGCTTCAAAATCGGGAAAGGAGTTCATCAAGGCTGTGTATTGTCACACTGCTTATTTAACTTATATGCAGAGTACATCGTGAGAAACGCTGGACTGGATGGATCACGATCTGGAATCAAGGTTGTCGGGAGAAATATCAATAACCTCAGATATGCAGATGACAAGATCCTAATGGCAGAAAATGAAGAGGAACTAAAGAGCTTCTTGAATGAAAGAGGAGAGTGATAAAGCTGGCTTAAAACTCAATATTCAAAAAACTAAGATCATGGCATCTGGGCCCATCACTTCATGGCAAATAGATGGGGAAACAGTGGAAACAGTGGCTGACTTTATTTTTCTGGGTTCCAAAATCACTGCAGATGGTGACTGCAGCCATGAAATTAAAAGATGCTTGCTCCTTGGAAGAAAAGCTATTACCAACATAGATAGCATATTAAAAGCAGAATCACTTTGCTGACAAAGGTGCTTATAGTAAAAGCTATGGTTTTCCCAGTAGTCATGTATGGATGTGAGAGTTGGACCATAAAGAAGGCTAAACGCCAAAGAATTTATTTTGAAGTGTGGTGTTAGAGAAGACTCTTGAGAGTCCTTGGACTGTAAGATCAAGCCGGTCAATCCTAAAGGAAACCAATACTGAATATTCATTGGAAGGATTGTTGCTGAGGTTCAAGTTCCAATACTTTGGCCACCTGACGGGAAGAGCCGACTCACTAGAAAAGACCCTGATGCTGGAACAGATTGAAGGCGGGAGGAGAAGGGGGCAACAGAGGATGAGATGGTTGGATGGCATCACCGACTCGATGGACATGACTTTGGGTAAGCTCTGGGAGTTGGTGATGGACAGGGAAGCCTGGCCGTGCTGCAGTCCATGGGGTTGCAAAGAGTCGGACACGACTCAGCGACTGAACAAGAGCGGCAACAACAACATGTATTACACTGTTTCTAAAGCTGGGGAAGGTAAAGCAATGGCTAAACGCATCCCAGGACTTGTGGAGACTTATGGAGAACGGTGCTAAAAAATCAGGTTGCTTTCGTTCAGTCACTCAGTCGTGTCCAACTCTTTGCGGCCCCACGGACCGCAGAATGTCAGGCTCCCCTGTCCATCAGTATCTTCCTGAGTTTGCTCAAACTCAAGAGGGAAGACTGAGTCGCTGCTTTCCATTGTTCTGGCTCTCCTGGTCCTAGAGTTACACCCCTGACCTACAGAGTCGGAGCTCCAGCGCCTCCCTCTTGGTTCTGGGCTTGGGACACCTGGTCAGGCCCATGTGAAGCAGATGACACTGATGTGCTCCAGCTTGCAGCTGAAGCCTGAAGAGGCACAGCTTGTTGACTGCACTCCCTTTGGGAGATCATGTCCCAAGCAGTCAGTGATAAAAAGGAATGGGATGCCTATTCAAACAAATCCCCAAACGCAGTCAAGTCATTGTTTTTTCATTATCTTAGTTCTAGGATAATCCGCCCCTCTAGAGGAGTCTTTTCCAACCCTGCAGAAACAAAAGTTAAGAAGATTCCAATTGAAGTTGAGAAGCTCTCCCTTAGAAAGACAACATCAGTATTACTAGCATTTAAACTACTGAGTTAAAATATTAACATTTCCCACTTCAGGTGAAATTTAATCATGTATAGCAAGGTCACGCATACATTAGTGGTTCACAAGTATAAATGATAAAAGGGAATGAGTGTCCTGTCTTTGGAACACGACTGAAAAAAATCAGAATCTTCTAAATGGATTTGATAAGCCTCGACTCTGTCATTTCTAGGCTGACTTACTGAGAACCTCAGGGGAACATAATTCAAAGCTTTCCAGTCCAATACGCTCTGTCTTTCATAAGAAGTGACTTCTTCATAGATACGTGGTTACCGAGGCGGTGGGGAAGGGATGGACTGCCCGATTGGGGTTGGCAAATAATTATATACATGACGGATGAACAATAAGGACCTATTGTAGAGCATAGGGAACTCCATTCAATATCCTGTGATAGATCATGATGGAAGAGAATCTGGAAAAGAGTGTGTGTGTGTGCGCGTGTGTGTGTGCGCGTGTGTGTGTGTGCGTGTGTGTGTGTGCGTGTGTGTGTGTGCGTGTGTGTGTACAGTCAAGCCCTTGGTCTTTCCAGCAGTCATTTACAGATGTGAGAAAAGTGAAGTGTTAGTTGCTCAGCCGTGTCTGACTCTTTGCAACCTCATGGAGCCCACCAGGCTCCTCTGTCCGTGGAATTCTCTAGGCAAGAATGCTGGAGTGGGTTGCCATTCCCTTCTCCAGGGATCTTCCCAACCCAGGGATTGAACCCAGGTCTCCTGCATGGCAGGCGGATTCTTTACCACTGAGCTACCAGGGAAGCCCCATTGAGATCTGAACTCAACACAAATGCTCCCAGTCACCAAAGAGCTCTTAATATAATAAGGAAGGCAGAAATGGTGAGGGGAAACTATGTGTTTTAGAAGAGGCAGATTCACTGTGCAATGGGAAAATGGGCTCAGAAACTATCATCCCTTCCTGTAAATACTGAGAACACCTTTGGCTGGCTGAGTCTGAAGAGTGAAAAAGGGAAAATGTATAGGGCTGGGACGTCTCCCACTTACTAAGACTTCAGTAGCTAGCTCTGAAGGGGAGACCAGACTTCACAACGACTCACAGAGAGCTTTCCAAAGCCAAGCTAGGAGGATGAGAACAAGCAGGTTTGATCGGTAATTCAAACTACAAGTGATGCCAAGCATTTATTTCAAATACACAGACACACACCCAAACGTTACCAGTGAAAGGCTGCCCTTAATTCGCTGAACAGGAAAGATTCCTGTATGATGCAATGAAGCCTGTATATGCTGTAATAAGACGTAAGATCCTACAAAGACATTTAAAAAAAACAATTTTTAAAATTGAGTAGAATAAAGGGGAAACAGGGATGAAAACTGAGCTAAAAGAAATGTAAATGTAGGGCTTCCCTGGTGGTCCAGCGGTAAAGAATCCACGCACCAGGGCAGGGAAACGTGGGTTGGTTCGATCCCTGGTCTGGGAGGATCCCACGTGCTGTGGAGCAACTAAGCCCATGGTCCACAAGCACCAAGCCTGTGCTCTGGAGCTCGGGAGCCGCAACTACTGAGCACAGGTGCCCTAGATCCTGTGCTCCCCAACAAGAGAGGCCAGTGCCATGAGAAGCTCGCGTCTGCAACTGGAGAGCAGCCCTCACTAGCTGCAACTAAAGAAAAGCCTGCCCACAGCAACCGAGACCCCATGCAGCAAAATAAATAAATAGCAAAATATATTTTTTTAAACAGAAAATGACCTGTAAGGAAGTCCTGTCAAAAATAAAAGTGATACTGTTCATTCTGTGAATGTCTGATATCAAATCTGGGGCAGCCAGACAACGCAGCATACAGCACGTGACATTAGAGCTCACGGTTCATCAACAAGCACCTTCTAGAACGTGCATCGTTGCAAAAGTGACTGTAGACGAGCATGACGGTTTCCACCTCCCACATTTGGAGCTGGGCCTTGCACAAGTTCTGTCGTTTCTGCTGAGCAGCTCAGGCATTCCAGACACTTATGCAGACACCGTGGCACAGCCTGAAAACCCAAATAGTTATCAGGCGTGTTGCTGGCGAGGGGACGATCCACAGTGCTTCAGGGTACGAGGTGTCCTGCCATGTCCCACTTCAACATTGACTGTCCACCCTGGGGCTTCCTCTCTGCCTCCCTAGAACCTGGCTTTTGTATATCAGAGAGCCTAACACCACAGCACAAATATACCGGAAAGCCAGCTCTATCACAGCAGTCAATTCTTCCAAAGATTCAGTCCGGATGACCTCAAAATACAACTTCTTGCTTACCCAGAGAAGTACAATGATTTATATTCCAGCTCAAGCTTAGCTTGCAGAGGCAGATTCCAAGTTTAATTATATGTATACAGTGTTGCTCATTCCAATCACGGAGCTCAATATCATCATGGATTTCCAGGAATGCACCCACATGACGTGTATTTGAGGAATTCGGGTCAGAAACCTCGCTGCCAATTCTCTTTCTCCATAGGGGGGAAAAATGCATCTCTTAGTCCCGTTGTCTGGGGCGAAGGCTCAGGGAAGGATGGAGGGGTGAGACGCAGAAAGGAGGTCTGAATAAAATAAATGAGCATTGAGTGTCTTGTTCCCATTCGGAACAGGTTTTAAGAATACCGTCAGCAGGTTTAGTCCACCCCACGAATAGACGAGATGGTGATTAAACAGCCCTGCTCCCCGAGACTCAGTCTGGAATGGATTCTTCTCGCTCTCTCCTGGAAGGAGTTTAGCGTTGTTTCTACGCTGAAGCCTGAGCCTCAGATGGCAGGCAGAAGGCCCAGGGGTTTACGCTGAGGCTCCAAGTCTTCTGAAACCCCAGGACTGCTGAGTCTCCTCAAGAAAACGGCATCACGGAAGGGCTCACAGCAGCTCCTGCGGGTACAGCGACCTCCAGACAGAGCAGGAGGGCGACTGTCCACCAGGCGGTCAAACTCCCTGAGATGCTGAGACGGTTCTTCCTCCAGGTACCAAGGGACTGGCGGACTCGGGGGCCCAGGCGACCTCAGGTTGGCACTGACGAGCTTGTCCCGAGAAAGCGAGACATGTGCCTCGCTGAAGCAGGGGGTGCTCATGTGAAGACAGCACAAATGGTCGCTCCAACGGGAGGCTCACGCCCATCCCCGCCTGCCCCAGATCCATTCTGAGAACGGAGACTGTCCACGCATCAAGCCGACGTTCACAAGTCAGCTCCCCACCAGGCAGTGTCCCCTCCGAGTAAATCCGTTATCCCATGGATCGACACCATTCAGACGCGCATCAGAGGAAGCTTTCACATAGAGGCCAAATTCTCATCGGAAATGGATCTAAAACAATGTTTCCCGTAAAGTCTCACAGCGACATCACCACTGCATACTATGTTCACTGAAAAACCTCAGAGGCTATATTCACGGTGATCTCTGCGTCTTGGCTCTTTGCAAAGTCCCACGGACTGTCTCATCTCAAAATCAAATAATGCTAAGATGGAGAAGCGGAAAACTGCACGTTTAGTGCTTCATTTAATCGTGTGTATTTCAGGAGAAGAGCTGAAAATGTTTTATTCTTCAAGATTATACTCAAGCAACCGACAAAGGATTAATCTCCAAGATAATCAAGCAGCTCATACAGCTTAATATCAGAAAGACAACACAATCAAAAAATGGACAGAAGACCTCAACAGGCATTTTTCAAAGAAAATACGTACAGATGGCCAAAAAAAAAACAAAAACATATGAAAAGATGTTCAACATCACTCATTATGAGAGATATGCAAATCCAAACTACAGGGAGGTATCACCTCACACTGGTCAGAAGGGCCATCACCAAAAAGTCTACGAAGAATGGAAGCTGGAGAGGCTGTGGACACAAGGGAACCCTCCTACCCTGTGGGTGGGAATGTAAACTGATACAGGCCGTTATGGGAAACGGTATAGAGATTCCTTAAAAAACTAGGAATAAATCTACCATAGGACCCAGTAATCCCTCTGCTAAGCATATAACCTCAGAAAACCACAATTCTAAAAGACATGCCAGTGTTCATTCCAATGCTATTCATGATACCCAGGACGTGGAAGCAACCTAGACATCCATCAACAGATGAAAAAGATAAAGAAGATACGGTACATAGATACAATGGAAGAGTACTCGGCCATAAAAAAGGAATAAATCTGACTCAGTTGCAGTGACACAGATGAACCTAAAGCCTCTTATACAGAGTAAAGTAAGTCAGAAACGGACCAACAAGTATCATCTATTAATGCATATATGTGGAATCTGGAAAACCAGTATTGACGAACCAAGTGGAGGCTCACGAAGGAGGCCACATACAGATAATTAGGCCTGATTTGCATTGCTGTAAAGCAAAAACCAACACAACACTGTAAATCAATTTTCCACCAACTTAAAAAGAAAAAAAGGTAATAACCCATAAGGAGACAGAAAGCATTGTATAACCCAGAAATATGAGCCCTCTAGGTGAGAAGCAGACATCCCCTGATGGATAACGCACTGGAAAATTCCGAAAGGAAGGTACCGTATTCCTAAGCCTGTCCGTTTAATTTGTGGTCGCTGTTTTCCCCGTGATTCTGTGGGATGCACCCCTAGGAGCCAGTGGAGAACGCGGACTCTTAAGTGATTTTCCATCCTTCCGCCTGAACGCAATGGTAAGCATTTTAAACGCTCAGAGTGCCACCACCCTTTGGTGCCTGCCTGGAAGGCGGGGTGTTTGCCATCACCTTATGTTCAGTAATGGGGGTGATGAGATTTGTGTTCCTGTCTTTGGGTTCAGGAGTCATAAATCTTGAGTGACTTAACAGCGCTTGAGCAGAGATTTCAGGAGAGCCTGGGGTTCCTGCGGTCTGTTTGCTCCATCAGACATCTGTAGACAATAGCTCACCAAGATACTCCAGCGGTGTTACAAGTCACACGACACCAGTTTCCTCCGCGATAACTCAGGGAAATGCACGGGCTCCCTGGTCTCACGTGAGACATTCTGCAAATATGTCTGCATGACTTCAAGTATGCAGACAATTTTCCTTTTCACTTTAGCAAAATCTCTCTGTTTTCTATCACTCACAACTTTGGTGTTTTTTTTTTTTTTAAAGTCTTTGACGAAAAAAAAATAATTCCCAATGTTTATGCTACAAATATAAATTATATCAGTTTACCTAGCTTGGGGCTTATAAGAACATGTAGAAAGACACTTTAGTTCTTAAATATGGAAACTTTCCTTTCAGCAGTAATTCAAAAAGACCGGGTGGGGGAAACAAAAGAGTGGTTCATCGTAGATTTGGGAGATTATATGCAAATAAGAAAATCTTAGTCAAAGACAATGGGAAAAAAAAACAAACAAACAGAAAACAAACTTTGGAATTGTTGTGTCGATATTTTCAAAGTGTTTCAGCAGACTCACTCAGGACGTATGTGAAACTTTGGTGACATTTCTTCTCAGATAAATCTGTTCTCTTTTAAACTTATAAAAACCTAGATTAAGTGAGGTTTCTTGACTCGACCTGGTCATGTAAGTGAACATAAAAAAGGTATGTATCAACTTCTTCCTCATTTCCTGGATGATCGCGGTCCAAAAGCATCCTGTTAAGATTTGTACTCTTCCTTCCAAATTCTTAAATGAATATACCTTTAATTTTTTGAAAATGATATCTGGCACATGGTTTCTTCTTGGTACTTATTTTATTTTCTGCAGATCCTCACCGTTAAAATCAGCCTTTGGTCCTGAAAGCTCATTGCTCTAGGAAAGGATAAGCATATAAAAAAGATTAGAGTTAAATTCCTGGCTTTAAAAAGAGGAAGATACGATTCTCTCACTTAATAGCAGAAGTACAGGTGTTGGGACTTTCCTGGTGGTATCAGTGGGCAAGATTCCAGCTCCCAAAGCAGGGAGCCTGGGTTCAACCCTGGTCAGGGAACTAGGATCCCACATGGTGCAACTGAGAATTTGCATGCCACAACTAAAGATCCTGTGTGCTTCAAGTAAGACACAGTTCAGTTCAATTCAATTGCTCAGTCATGTCTGACTCTTTGAGACCCCAGAGACTGCTGCACACCAGGCTTTGCTAACAAAGGTCCGTCTAGTCAAAGCTATGGTTTTCCCAGTAGTCACGTATGGATGTGAGAGTTGGACCATAAAGAAAGCTGAGCACCGAAGAATGGATGCTTTTGAACTGTGGTGCTGGAGAAGACTCTTGAAAGTCCCTTGGACTGCAAGGAGATCCAACCAGTCCATTCTAAAGGAGATCAATCCTGGGTGTTCATTGCAAGGACTGATGCTAAAGCTGAAACTGCAACACTTTGGCCACCTAATGCGACGAGTTGACTCACTGGAAAAGACTCTGATGCTGGGAAGGGTTGGGGGTGGGAGGAAAAGGGGACGACAGAGAATGAGATGGCTGGATGGCATCACCGACTTGATGGACATGAGTTTGAGTGAACTCCAGGAGTTGGTGATGGACAGGGAGGCCTGGCGTGTTGTGATTCATGGGGTCACAAAGAGTCGGACACGACCGACTGACTGAATTGAACTGAACTTCATTGAAGAGTTTAAAATGGGTGCATTATGGCTCTATACATTTGCTGACCGACTTCCGTACATGTGGCAGATTTAGTAGCATAATTCCTGCCCTAAGTAACTACGGGGCTGTCAGCACCACCTGAGTCTCCCCAGCCGCACCCCCGAGCACTCCCCCAGTCCTCCCCCTACCCACTGGGGCATCATCACACCCAGCGTGGGTGGGCGGGTCTTAATTTCCTTAGCAACCACCAATCCGGTGAATCCTGCTCTATCCTGCTCAGGGGACTGCCTGAGGCTCCCAGGACCTTGGACCCCAAAGGTATCTTCCTCCCTGCCTATATGAGTCAGAGATGCTTCATCCACTCCGAGGTCTGGCTTTACGCTGGAAATTCCTGAGCACTGATTTGAAGTGGTGTTCAGTCGGAGGGCCATGAAGTAGGCCAGAATAAGGGGAGGAAAGGAGCAAAACCCAGGAAAAAAAAAGAAAACAGGTCCAAAGCCCCAAGTAATCTCTCCGTGAACCAACAAAGACTTTTAAGTGACATCCGTCAGGAGTCAACATTGAAGAGAGTGGAACATGAATCTTCTGTTCCGTCTGGTTCCCCACGCACAACGTGAATGCTTCACCATCATTTAATAAGAACGCTGGAAGGTATACATGATTAAAAACAAAAAACAGGAGCCCGACGATGCCAACGCTAAATTAATCAGTGAACTACCCACCGTGAAATAGCAACCCCAAACTTGATGCCAACATTAATACATGAAATACCAACTGTGAAATGTCCACCCTAAACTGCGTACAAGGCCTGGTACCCAGTTTGGCAGGGATTCCAAGGAAAGAGGAAGCTGTGGTTGCTACTCCTCACTGTCAGAACTTACTAAGCGTGAGAAACATTAAAGGTCTAAGGACGGATGCAAACTTCATTTACTATCGCCTACTCCAATGTCACAGAGGAAAAAAAAATTGCATCTTTATCACTGAAAAAATGAGATCAGAAATTTTGTCCCAGGAACAGGGTCTTCCACTGGGCTCCAAATGATAGAATTCCATGGAGAGTGAGTACAGGACAGAAGGTAACTTTGGACATCATGTGAACGAGGGTATAGAGGTTAAGTATGCACAGAGCGTGTTTTCAAGAGAGGGGGAAGGCCAGCCTTTTGGAATCAGTTCAGGTCAATTGCTCAGTTGTGTCCAGCTCTTTGTGACCCCATGGACCGCAGCACGCCAGGCGGCCCTGTCCATCACCAACTCCCAGAGTCCACCCAAACCCATGTCCGTTGAGTCGGTGATGCCATCCAGCCATCTCATCCTCTGTTGTCCCCTTTCTCCTCCCGCCCTCAATCTTTCCCAGCATCAGGGTCTTCTCCGATACAGAAAGGGCTTGTGATAACGCTCAAGACGCAACTGAGATTACGCAAGTCTGCCGATGAAAGACCGAAGGCTTTCCACTCCGACAAGGACAGAAAGGAGAGCATGTTCCCCCTCATCTTTATTCACGGTTGTATTGGAGCTCAAGGTGCAGTATCATAGTGGATTGTGTTACTTCGGGTAAGAATATTAACAAGGTAGAGGTAAGAGTCTGTCAGTGCAGAGACACACCTTTTCTGGGTAGAAATGTCTGAGATGGGCAAACCACTCCTGGCCTTCCCTGGTGGCTCGGGGGTGGAGAATCTGCCTGCCAATGCAGGGAACACGGGTTTGATCCCTGATCTGGGACGATTCCCCCACGCTGAGGTGGGCAGCTAAGTCCGAGTCTGTGCTCTAGAAAGCATGAGCCACAACTTCTGAAGCCTGGGTGCTCTAGAGCCCATGGTCCCCAACAAGAGAAGCCGCCACCTGAGCACCTCAACTCGAGAGAAAGCCCTGCCCACCGCAAACCCACGTGCAGAACAGAGGCCCAGCACAGTCCCCAAATAAACACTTTTTAAAAAAAAAAAATCTAATTACTTTCATTACTCCATGCTCAGGTCAGTTCAGTCGCTCAGTCGTGTCCGACTCTCTGTGACCCCCTGGGCTGCAGCACGCCAGGCCTCCCTGTCCATCACCAACTCCCGGAGTGTGCTCAAACTCATGTCCATGGAGTCGGTGATGCCATCCAACCCTCTGGTCCTCTCAGCTCATCTATTCCATGCTAGGTTAACAAAAGTAAGCAACTATTAATCCTAACGAGTGGATTCAGCGTGGGTACAGAATCAAAGGTCAATAAACAAAAGGTCAGTCGTTTTACACAACATGGTACTGCACAAATGGACTGTTGAGTACCAAAATGCCATCCATAGTAACGTCAGAAAACAGAGAATAATGGAGATAAACTGAACAAAAGTGGAACAAAACCTCTACCCGGAAATAACAAAACAGTGCTGAGAGGGAATTAAAAGTCAGTTAAGATACATGAAAAGGTAAATCACGTGTAAGGATTAGAAGACTCAGTATCATCAAGCTCGCAATTGTCTGCAGATTATCCAGAGATGGAATGCAATTCTAATTATACGGCCAGCAAGCTTTGTTGACAGGCAACTCCTGAAATTCATGAGGGGTTGTCAACAGCCCAGAAGAGCCAAACGATTTTTGAGAGGAAAAAAAAAAAATCTGGAGGTTCACATGACTGGCTTTCAGTAGTGACTCTGAAGCTCGAGGGGTCAAGACTGAATCAGGGACTTCCCTGGTGGTCCAGAGGCTAAGACGCCACTTTCCCAATGCAGGGGGACCGCGGGATCTATCCCTGGTCAGAGAAATAAAAGTCACATGCCACACGCAGCTAAAGATCCTGTATGCCAAAACTAAGAAGTGGCACAGTCAAAGAAAGATTTGAAAAAAAATATGTATGTCCACACATAGACTTGCTCACGTAAACTTTATCCATCAGTGCCCAATGCTGGAGACCCACCACTGCTCCGTCCGAAGAAGGAGAGACTAACACACTGTCTGCTGATGCTAGGAGTGTCCTCGGTGCAAGCGATGAGCAGTTTATACACCCCCTACCATGGGTGCGTCTCTACGAGAACACTACACTCGGGCGAAAGGAGCCAATCACCCAAGAGAAGACTCTGTAAGGTGAAATTTACAGGATGTTTGACAACTTGCGAGCGAATCCACCGTGAAACTGGGGCCAGGTGGCTCGGGGGAGGGCTGACTTGGAGGGGGGACTCAGATCAGTGGGGAGGCACACGAGGGAACTTTCTAGGGTGCTGCAATGCTCAGCGTTTTCACAGGGGGTGTGTTTTGCACGGCTATGTGTATTGTACACTATTCTTCAAACTGTGCTGTGTTTAATGACTCAGTCGTGTCCGACTCTTGGTGACCCCATGGACTGTAGCCCGCCAGGCTCCTCTGTCCATGGGGATTCACCAGGCAAGAATACTGGAGTGACTTGCCATGCCCTCCTCCAGGGGATTTTCCCAGCCCAGAAATCGAACCGGGGTCTCCTGCATTACAGGCACGTTCTTTACTAGCTGAACTACCCAGGAAGCCCATATTCCTCAAACTAGCACAAGTCAATCCTTTTTCAAAATCTCCTAAAAATCATTGAAAATTTGACATCACGTTCTTTCATGCTGAGCTTCCCTGGTGGCTCAGATGGTAAAGTGTCTGCCTGCAGTGCAGGAGACCTGGGTTCGATCCCTGGGTGAGCAAGACACCTTGGAGGAGGAAATGGCAACCCGCTCCAGTCTTCTTGCCTGGAAAATTCCCTGGACAGAAGAGCCTGGTGGGCTACAGTCCACGGGGTCGCAAAGAGTCTGACGTGACTGAGCGACTTCACATTTACTTCATTTTATTCTGCACAAGGCAAGACATGACAATGGAGGTAAAAATCAAGACCCAGATGAGAAAAAGGCTTACACAACTTCACTTCACTGACATGGACTGTATCTGGACATATATTTTTGGTCTTCCCTGGTGGCTTAGTGGTAAAGAACCCACCTGCCAATGCTGGAGACCCAGGTTTGATCCCTGGGTTGGAAAGCTCTCCTGGAGGAGGAAATGGCAACCCACTCCAGTATTCTGGCCTGGAGAATCCTATGGACAGAGAAGCCTGGTGGGCTACAGTCCATGGAGTCGCAGAGAGTTGGACACAGCTGAGCACACACATACATACATATCTTTTTCTTTAAAAAAATTATTAATTTAATTGGAGACTGATTAGTTTACAATATTGTGGTGGTTTTTGCCATATACCGACATGAATCAGACACGGGTATATGTGTCTCCCCCATCCTGAACCCCCCTCCCACCTCCCTCCCCACCCCATCCCTCTGGGTCATCCCAGAGCACCGGCTTTGAGTGCCCTGCTTCATGCATCAAACCTGGACTGGCGATCTGTTTCACATATGGTAATATACATGTTTCAATGCTATGCTCTCAAATCGTCCCACCCTCGCCTTCTCCCACAGAGTCCAATAGGCTGTTCTGTACACCTGTGTCTCTTTTGCTGTCTCATATACAGGGCTATCATTTCCATCTTTTTAAATTGCATATATATGCGTTAGTATACTGTATTGGTGTTTTTCTTTCTGGCTTACTTCACTCTGTATAATAGGCTCCAGTTTCATCCACCTCATTAGAACTAACTCAAATGCATTTATTTGTTACAGCTGAGTAATGTGTTCTTTTTTCAACAGCTAAATAATACTACATTCTGTATATGTACCACAACTTCCACATATGTATCTTTTTAAATTAAATTACCTAAAAAAACCCCAAAAACCAACTTTAAAAATCCTCAAGACATTTAGAAATGGACAAATTACACAGACTGCAACTTTCTTGCAGAGCAACTCAAGAGGACAATGTCCAGGAAAGAGCTTGACCTCACTGTGAGAGAATTACAACTGTTACAAAGGCATGCATGCCCACCCCCAGAGTGGCGATACTGTAGGTTCACAGGACATACACGGTTGACACAATCCCATGGGTGGGCAATTGGCCACACTGAGCAGGGGCAGGGGGTCCAGACATAGGCACTGGATCCGACCACCCGGACCACCTGGGCAGCCCAGCTCCACGCACACACATGCGAGCCCTGATTGCACCTGAGAATCGCTGCTCTAGGATGCAGTACAGCAAACACTCCTGGGTCTCCTTCCTGGTCCACCAAATGCAAGCACGTCTCTTGAAGGAGGGTACGTCTCAGTTCTGGGGGCCTGTTAGACTCTCCCCAAGGGTTCTTCACAAACAACATAACCCAGTCATCCGTCATCTGCTGAATTGCATGTCGGTGGTCAGGAGAGGTCTGACCAAGGAATCCGGGCTTCCCAGTAGGTTCTCCCGGGGAACTCTCGAAAATCTCGACACCCAGAATGCAATCCCCAAATCTCGGATTTGGGCTCCACGTATCTTGCACAGACAAATGACAACATCGTGGGGATCTCCGTGGTGCTCCAGGGGTTGAGAATCCGTCTTCCTATGCAAGGGACATGGGTTTGCTCCGTAGTCAGGGAACTAAGATCTCACACGCTGCAGACAACGAAGGTTGTGAGCTGCAACTACTAAGCCAACACACCAGAAGAAGCCAAACCAATAAATACTTTAAAAAAATTTTACAGTATCCTGTAGCAGTGAAGCACCTGCAAGAAACTCAGGTGTTCGTTGATAGGATAATGCATCTGCGTGTGTGTGAGTCGCTCAGTCGTGTCCGACTCTTTGCGACCCCATGGACTGTAGCCCACCAGGCTGCTCTGTCCATGGGATTCTCCAGGCAAGAATACTGGAGCGGGTTGCCATTGCCTTCTCCAGGGGATCTTCCCCGACCCAGGGATCGAACGCAGGTCTCCTGCATGGCAGGCCCATTTTTTTGCTGTCTGAGCCACTATTCTGAGAAGCCCATAATAGGATAATGCCCAAGTATATAATGTACATGTAAGAATATCTATCTGGCACTGAAAATTAACGCACTCACACCCTCACCTCACAGCATGACTGAAACTCAAACACAATTTCGTATAAAAAGGCAAACACGCGAAAACATGGAGAGTAAGATGTCATTTCCATAAGATAAGCACGCCGAGTCCTACGGGTGTATTATTGACAGATGCCCAGACACACTGAAAATGTAGCAGCTCCTAAAGGGGTAATAAAAACCACAGAAAGATTGTTAATTCTGTGTGGGGAGGGAAGGAGGGGCTGAAGGCCTGGGACCAACCCACCTGGTCGATAGCTCTGTAACACTTTAAAAATATCTACAAAAAAGAGGTGAAATAGGAAAGCTAAGGGCAAGGTACTGCAAGGAGATCCAACCAGTCCATTCTAAAGGAGAGCAATCCTGGGTGTTCATTGGAAGGGCTGATGCTGAAGCTGAAACTGCAATACTTTGGCCACCTCATGAGACGAGTTGACTCACTGGAAAAGAGTCTGATGCTGGGAGGGATTGGGGGCAGGAGGAGAAGGGGACGACAGAGAATGAGATGGCTGGATGGCATCACCGACTCGATGGACATGAGTTTGAGTGAACTCCGGGAGTTGGTGATGGGACAGGGAGGCCTGGCGTGCTGTGATTCATGGGGTCGCGGAGAGTCGGACACGACTGAGCGACTGAACTGCACTGAACTGAAGTGAACTAAAGGGCAAGGTGCAAAACCGTTCATCAGAACATTCCTTTTACTCTTCTCTGTTAAGAATGACTTCATGATTGGAAAGCGTTGACAATAAACAGGAAGGAAAATATTACCAACAAGACAGCAGCAGAGCAAACAGACATACCCAGGTCTACCACCAAAGTTGTTATTCTTGTATTATTTTATGAAGGATTTTCTTCTTTCTCCAGGCATAACTTTATATCCTGACTCTGATTTTTTTTTTTAAGTCTTCTATCTTCCTTCCTAAAATTCCTTCCCTTTGCCACTTTTCCTATTTGTCACGAATACAATAAACTTCAGAAAGGCGCAAACACGCACGCTTGTGAACAGCACTGTGTTTTCACTATGGTCTGTTCATGTGCAGAGAAAAACACACACACGAGGATCTAATTTCACCGCAGAGCGGAACACTTCGGGTTCCGTGTCGGAGCCTGGTCCACGCGTCATTGCTTCCAGACCCTCACACCCAGGCATGATGAAGTGTGAACTCAGGAGAACTTTCAGTGAAACCAGCGTCACCATCGCCCGGTATGTTTCCAAGGAGAAGTTGGCCGAGGCACATTCTCAGCTTACCCGCCAGCTTGAGAAGGGATCGGGGCTGCCATAAAAGCAACCTTTCCCGTGAACTCGACACACTGCTTAGATCATTTACATAAACCTTGCCTTGCTTTCTTTCCTCTGCTGCAAAGGTCACTTTGCAGCTGTCAGACTCCTCACTTTAGAAAGGAGAAATCCAGGGAAGGTGTGGACAGAGGTCTGGCATTGACAATGTTTCAAAACAGTTGCTACGTTTCAAAACTGCAGAATAGTAACTACTTTATAGCTGGAGACACCCTGCAGGTGTGCACCACCCATGTCCCTCTGGAGGGGCGTCTTGTCCATTGCAGCTCCACTCAGGGCAGGATTCCCCATTAATTTCTTTCTCCACGGACACACACATTCTTTCCACCCACGTGACAACTGCTACACACAACGATCTGGGGACACAAACATTTCCTGGTGCAGTACCCTTGGAGGGGAGAGAAACTGACTTTTAAATGCATCCTGTGTGCTGTGTGGGCTCCCCTGGTGGCTCACAGGGTATAGAGAATCTGCCTGCAATGCAGGAGACCCAGGTTCAATCCCTGGGTCGGGAAGATCCCCTGGGGAAGCGGAATGACAACTCACTCCAGTATTCTCACCTTGGGCAATCTCATGGACAGAGGAGCCTGGCGGGGTTACCGTCCACGGGGGTCGCAAAGACTCGGACACGGCTGAGCGAGTAAGACTTTCACTTTCTGTCATCTGCCTGAGACTGTTTCATTTCACTTGAATGGCAGTCTGGCATTCGCCTCACCCAGGAGTAACACGAGCTCAGAGAGACACAGACACACCGTCACGCGTGCGTGCGTGTGGCCCTGAGCTCTGCAGCCCGTGGCGCTCCGCTTCACACCTCAGCCCCTCGCTTCCTGCCTCCACTCTCCCCCGTTGCCCCTGACCCATCAAAGCCCATCTGTCCCACCCTACCAGCCACGCCTTTCCCTCCCTGCCTCCTGCCGCCCGCCTGACCCCACTGCCTCTAACCTGGGGACGCGCTGGAAGCTCCCTTGACCCCTGGGTTTCCTCTCCTGCGTCCTACGCTTTTGCAGCAAACCTGCACTTGGAGGGCAGGAGGTCAGGACTGCAGAAGACGGGCTTCTGACCCGGATGGAGATGAAACGGAATGCAAGTCCACTCCCTGCAGCCCTGTGATAGGGAACTAGGGGCTGCCACCCCCGGGGAGACCGTTCCTCCACCTGTAACAGTAAATCCTTCCCTAGAAGACGCTGTGAGAACGGCACGGAGTCACACCGATTCCATGGCTGCCTTGCGACAGCCACCTGCTAAACATCTGTCTTGCCTCTAAGGGCTTTATAAAGTTTCCATAGTCAGCACAGCCTCTTCTCAGCCCTGTTTTGAACCTACACACGAGACTCAGGGTTTCTAAGTGACTCAGATTGTAAAGAATAATCTGCCTGCAGTGCAGGAGACCTGGGTTCTACCTCCGAGTCAGGAAGGTCTCCTGGAGGAGGGCATGGCAAGCCACTCCAGTAGTCTTGCCTGGAGAATCCCATGGACAGAGGAGCCTGGCGGGCTACAGCCCATGGGGTCGCATAGAGTTGGACACGACTGAGTGACTAACACTTTGCTTTGTTTATGAGACTCAGGACTCGATAGAGAACAGCAGCCAGGTAATACTCTTTGAATTTAAAATTTCAGATAAGCAACAAGGACCTACTGTATAGCTTGGGAAACTCTACACGATACTCTATATTAGAGCATCTGGGAAAAGAAGCTAAAAAAGAACAGGTAGAGTTCAGTTCAGTCACTCTGTCATGTCCGTCCCTTTGCGACCCCATGGACCGCAGCACACCAGGCCTCCCTGTCCATCACCAGCTCCCGGAGCTTACTCAAAGTCATGTCCGTGGAGTCGGTGATGCCATCCAACCATCTCATCCTCTGTCTTCCCCTTCTCCTCCTGCCCTCAATCTTTCCCAGCATCAGAGTCTTTTCCAATGTGTCAGTTCTTTGCCTCAGGTGGCCAGAGTATTGGAGTTTCAGCTTCTGTCTATGTATAACTGAACCACTTTGCTATACACGACACTAACATTGTCAATCAACTATGCTCCAGTATAAAATTTAAAAATAAAAATAAATATGAGCTCTAAAAGATAAAAACATATATACATTTCCAATCTCTTGTAAGGATGCTATCCTCCTCCAGGGGATCTTCCCAGTGCAGGGATCGAACCCACATCTCCTGTATCATCTGCTCTGCAGGCAGATTCTTTCCTCCTGAGCCACTGAGGAAGCCCTGTAAGGATGTAGCTTTCTTTAGATAAACTTATCGGCAAAGCACAAATAGACACACAGACAAAGAACAAACCCATGGAAACCAAGGAGGGAGGAGGGAGTGGGAGGAACTGGGAGACTGGGATGGACGTATCTACACTTAGTGTGCATAAGATGCCGTGACCGACTCTTTGCGACCCGGTGGACTGCAGCCCACCAGGCTCCTCTGTCCATGGGACTCTCCAGGCAAGAATACTGGAGTGGGTTGCCATGCCCTCCTCCAGGGGATCTTCCCAGGGATCGAACCTGGGTCTCCTGCAAATTGCAGGCAGATTCTTTACTGTCTGAGCCACCCGGGAAGCCCATGGTGTATAAAATGGAAAAGTAAGGAGAACTTACTGTACAGCACAGGGAACCCTACTCAGAGCTCTGTGGTGACCTATATGGGAAGGAAATCCAAAAGAGAAGCAGAAATATGTACACGCGGAGCTGACTCGGTTTGCTGTACAGCAGAAACTAACAAAACATTGCAAAGCCACTCCAAAAAAAAGTTAACAAATTTTTTAATTATTTATTTTAATTGGAGGCTAATTACTTTACAATATTGTCTTGGTTTTGCCATACATTGACATGAATCCACCCCGGGTGTACACGTGTTCCCCATCTTGAACCCCTCCCAACTTCCTCCCCCCCCAAAAAAAAATAAAGAAAATTCCTGGATATACAGCAAACTTGGGGACGTCCTAATAGAGCTGTCTTAGACCCCTCACCCAGTTTCCCGTCACGGCAACATCTTCCATGACCACAGGGTACTTGCCACACCTAACACAGTCAGTACTATCAGCTACCCTCCAGAGTATGTTTGGCTTCCTAGTGGCTGCACCAGCCTCCCCTGCCTCCTCCCAGGTCCCGTTTAGGGCCTCACCCGCACTGGTCTTCAAGTGCCACCCTGTTCCTCCTAGGTGGGGCAGTCTTTTGTTTTTCCATGACCTCAACGACACTGCGGAGTGCTGCTCAGAAATTCTTGCTAAAAGAGTATGTTCCTCCATCTCCGCTTCCCGGATGCTTTTGGGAGCATCAGGGTGCAGTTACCGGTCTGGGGCCGGGGGGAGACTACCCCAGTGGGGAAGTCTCCTGTCCCCTCACCACTCTGGGGCTGTGATAAGGATGCCGTGAGAAGCGCCTGGAAGCAATCATGTGCTAGTAGCGACTGCCTGGTTCTGAAAGAGTCTTTGATGCTTCTGGAACCCCGCTTTTACAGAATGCCTTGGCTCAGGGTGTCCTTTCCGGCGTAAGCTTCTTGGCGGTGTGTGGATGACAGAGGTCACACGTTCTCGACAGGACCAATAAGCGCTGAGCTCTGGGGCACAGAAATGAACAAACAGAAAAGCAGATGGGCCACGGTCACTTTGGGAAACGCCTCCCTGCGCTGCTGGCTTTCAGAGCACCCGCCTGACGTCAGACTTCTGTCCTCTGTCATTAACAGCTGCACCAGGCCCTTGGCTCACGGTGCATGCATACGTGTTCTCGGGCACACGCAGCTCTGTGTGTGGCCCCCCGGCTCGGCCTGGGACCTAGGCCTCCAAGAACAGAACCATTCTTCCCACTCAGAGAGGGAATCGGTCCTTCTGAAACGTGAGCTTAGTGCAAAGGACACCCACAAGGCACCCAACTTCCTGTCTACCAAGGCCGCCCAGCATAGGCCAGGGAGGGCACTGATTTTAACTGTGTCAGTGCTGGTGGTATTTGAACGGTGGTGTTGGAGAAGACTCTTGAGAGTCCCTTGGACTGCAAGGAGATTCAACCAGTCCATCCTACAGGAGATCAGTCCTGGGTGTTCATTGGAAGGACTGATGTTGAAGCTGAAACTCCAATCCTTTGGCCACCTGATGCGAAGAGCTGACTCACTGGAAAAACCCTGATGCTGGGAAAGATTGAAGGCGGGAGGAGAAGGGGACGACAGAGGATGAGATGGTTGGATGGCATCAGCGACTCGATGGACATGAGTTGGAGCAAGCTCCGAGAGTTGGTGATGGACAGGGAGGCCTGGTGTGCTGCAGTCCATGGGGTCACAAAGAGCCGGACACGAACGAGCGACTGAACTGATGCTGGTGGCTGGCGTTTGAGATGGTCACAAACTCGAAAGAGATAGAAGTATCTCCTTTCTCTCTTTGCACCTCCCCCCTCCCCCACTGTAGTCTTCTCTCCTTTTAGTCTTTTTAATAGGACTCCACCCTCACCGTCACTTTGGAAAACTTTTGGAAATATTAAAAAGCAGAGACATGATTTTGCCAAGAAAGGTCTGTCTAGTCAAGGCTATGGTTTTTCCCGTGGTCATGTATGGATGTGAGAGTTGGACTGTGAAGAAAGCTGATTGCCGAAGCTGGATGCTTTTGAACTATGGTGCTGGAGAAGACTCCTGAGAGTCCCCTAGATTGCAAGGAGATCCAACCAGTCCATTCTAAAGGAAATCAATCTTGGATTTTCATTGGAAGGACTGATGCTGAAGCTGAAATGCCAGTCCTTTGGCCATCTGACGCGACGAGTTGCCTCACTGGAAAAGACCCTGATGCTGGGAAAGGTTGGGGGCAGGAGGAGAAGGGGACGACAGAGGATGAGATGGCTGGATGGCATCACCGACTCGATGGACACGAGTTTGAGTAAACTCCGGGAGTTGGTGATGGACAAGGAGGCCTGACATGCTGCAGTTCATGGGGTCACAAAGAGTCAGACATGATTGAGCGACTAAACTGAACCGAACTGAACCCTCACTGTGCTGTGGAACCCACCCATCTGGCGTCTCCACAGGACGCCCCTCTGGGTCACCCCCAAAGTCCACGGGCAGCAGCAGCATTGGTGTTGTAGTCTCATCCCCGGCTTGCTCCCTCGTCTGCACTGGGGGTGGGGACCCCAAAGAGGCCCCCTTGATTCCCGTGGGCCCTGCTCCTGAGTCTCCCAGAGACCCCAGCTGCCTTCACGGCTCTGTGCTGGTCCACTGTCTGTCCTTCCCGCCCGATCACGGCGTCTGAAGGTTTCCAGCTCAGAGCCCCACCTCGGCTACACCATGCACTCAGCCTGCTGTATTTTGCATCACGCCCTCCGATGCTCCTTTCAAGTTGGCTCGTGACGCCATGAGATCACTTCTGCTTGGATGTGATCCCTCCCTCTACGTCAGCGTGTGTGCCCACCCGAGTTCCCGCTTCCTCCTGCCCCGTCTCCATCACGGGACTTCTCTTCTGCAAAAGGGTCTGTGACCGCCCAGGCATCCATGCTTGGATGCTGACTACTCTGTCGGGTTCGGCGCTCGGTCACTCCCTGTCCATCCCAGCCACCCACATTCCGGAGCACAGAACTCACCAGGTCCTCCCCGGAAACGGCCTTCAAGCAGGCATCTCTTTCCTGCCACCTTACCCGAGAAGATCACCTTTCCTGCTCACCGTGTCTCTCTGCCTTTGGTTCATCAACCTCCTGACTCCCAGCCTCATCTCCTCCAACACTGCAGGGTTTTCCTGCATCACGGGTTCAACCTCCACCCATCGGCCCTCACCTCAGTCCCTTCTCTCTCACCCGTTCCTCTGGTTTGGAGAAAGAAAACAAAACCTTCTCACTTAGGAGCATTTCTGGATTTACAGAAAAGCTGCAAAGACATCCCAGACTGTCCTTGGTGCCCACATATCCAGTCTCCCCTTCAGCTCAAGCCTTTGGGCCCCGAGGGCATGTCTGGCAGGCTAAGGAAAACCCAAATCCTTGCAGTGCTGTTGACTAGACTAGGTTTTGTCGGACTTTTATGAGTCTTCCTGCTGAGGTTCCTTTTTTTCCATTCCGGCCTGCAATCCTGGACACGCCACTGTCTTTGGGGGACGTGCTCTTCGTCCACCCTGGATGGGCACTTGTCTCGTTCTGGGTGACCCTGACAGATCTAAGATGCACTGGTCAGCTTTCTTTCTTTCATTTTTTTGCAGAACCCATTTAATCTGGGCTTATAGGATGTTTTTGTCATGGGGTGACTGGGGTTCTGGGTTCTGGAGAGGAATACCACAAGAGGTGAGGTGCCCTGGTCTCTTTGAGGTGACATCGAATCAGCAGGGACAAGCTGTCCACGTGGCATTGCCAGGGGACAGAGTGTTTGCCCATCTTTTGACTACAGTGACCACAGCCCCCTCTCCACATGCTGTTCTGGGAGTCGTTTGCTCAGTTCAGTCACACTCAAGAGATCTGGCGATGGAAGCTCGTGGCACTGTGCTTGCAAACTTCTAACTTTCCTTTTTTTTAAAATTCCACCCACAATACACAGATCCTTTCTCCAGTTCATGGTCTACAAGACAACCTGAGGGACTTCCCTGGTGGTCCAGTGGACAAGACTCTGAGCTCCCAATGCAGGAGGCACGGGTTCCATCTCTGGTTGAGGAACTAAATCCCACAGGTCACAGCAAGAGATCTCACGTGTATATACATACATATTCTTTGGAGATTATACACACACGTACATTTATATATATGGGGCTTCCCTGCGAGCTCAGCTGGTAAAGAATTCGCCTGCAAAGCAGGAGACCTCGGTTCAATTTGTGTGTCGGGACGCTCCCCTGCAGAAGGGAGAGGCTTACCCACTCCAGTGTTCTCAGGCTTCCCTCATGGCTCAGACGGTGAAGAATCCGCCTGGAATGCAGAAGACCTGGGTTTGATCCCTCAGGTCAGTTCAGTTCAGTTCAGTTGCTCAGTCGTGTCCGACTCTTTGCGACCTCATGGACTGCAGCACGCCCTGGGTCGGGAAGATCTCCTGCAGGGCATGTCCACCCACTCCAATATTTTTGCCTGGAGAATCCCCATGGACAGAGGAGCCTGGTGGGCTACAGTCCGTGGGGTTGCAAAGAGTCAGACACAATTGAGAGACTAAGCACAGCACATAAAATGCATACACACACACACACACACACACACACACACACACAGGAGAAGGAACCCAATCCAGTATTCTTCCCTGGAGGATCCCACGGACAGAGGAGCCTGTCAGGCTACAGTCCATAGGCTCACAAGAGATGGACACGACTTAGCGACTCAACAACCAGACACACACACAAACACACACACACACACACACACACACACTTTTACTGGTTCTATTCCTCTGGAGAACCCTCATACGTCACAGAAACTAAACCAGACCTGTGTGTGTGTGTTAACTCACACATATACACACTTTATTGGTTCTGTGTGTGCTAAATCGCTTCAGTCACATCCGACTCTGTGTGACCCCATGGACTGTAGCGCACCAGGCTCCTCGGTCCATGCGATTCTTCAGGCATGCATACTGGAGCGGGTCACCATGCCCTCCTCCAGAGGAATCTTCCCAACCCACGGATTGAACCCACATCGCTGATGTCTCCTGCACTGGCCGGCAGGTTCCTTACCAGTAGCGCCACCTGGGAAGCCCTTTAGTGGTCCTTTTCTCCACCCCAGACACACCTCTCACATGTTTTTCTGCGTTCCCCTTCGCTTCAGAGTTCTGCATTTCCCTCTCCATTCCCCACTTCTGCTCCAAGACGTCTAGCTCTCCTACAACAGAAACCTTGTCTCAGGCAAAACTGTGTCCATCAGAAACACTCAAAAGATAACTTGTTAACAGAAATGAAAGAGCCATTCACGGACGTCTTACCACAAGATGGTATGTCTGGCACCACAGTGACACTCATGCGGGCTTAAACAAGACAACGTTGAAGAATTTTCCATTGCAAAGCTGACAGCATGCGAGGGCTCTGAAAAGTAGCCCGTTTTAAACAGGGGGCATATGCAAAATATGTAGGTTCAGTTCAGTCCAGTCGCTCAGTCGTGTCCGACTCTCCGCGACCCCATCAATCACAGCACGCCAGGCCTCCCTGTGTGCTTTTTAGGGCTTCCCTGGTGGCTCAGACAGTGAAGAATCTACCTACAATGCAGGAGGTCCAGGTTCAATCCGTGGGTTGGGAAGATCCCTTGGAGGAGGGTATGGCAACCCACTCCAGTACTCTTGCCTGCAGAATCCCTATGGACAGAGGAGCCTGGTGGGCTACAGTCCATCAGGATGGAAAGAGCTGGACACAACTGAAGCGACTTAGCATGCAAATACCCAGGATACAGCGTTACCCTTTGGCCTGTCCCTCAATGCCTATTTGCTGATGGATTAATGGATTTCCCACTGTGTCTGACTCCCAGCGGTCCCCTCACTGCAAACACTCGCTCCATTAGGGTCCTGGGCTGCCTTGGGACATGCCACAAATGAGAGCAACATCCAGTAGCAACCTGCATGCCAGGACACGCCTCCTCCCCAGTCTTCCGCTGTGCATTTTTATTTCCACGGCTCCGTACATTCTTAGAACTACCAAGAACACTTCCAGTACCGCTTGTCATAATCAGAGACAGCAAATACAGCAACGCTGTTTGGATCATGTGCAAATGCTGCTTTCTCCACACCCTGAACTAGATGCCGGGCCCTTTGGAGGCAGGGGCTTTGTGCGGTTTTACTCCAAACAAGATCACTCATGCTAAATGGTTACATAACTGACTTCATTGTTCGGAAGGCCACACACGTTAAATGCTGAATCTATCTGCAGTGACAGTTCCACTTTTTTTTTTTTTTCCTCCTTGTGCTTCTCTGGGCTTCATCTACCACGCGTCATTGTTAAGAAAAGCATGGATGAAGTAGTTCTGGGAAATACAGACATGTCTCCACTGAGATCGCAGCCCCTGCCTAAACTCACACCGTCAGCTTTAGGGGCACGATTCTGTCCCACCCAGACCCTAAGACGATGCTACATCTCAGGAGATGCCCGTAAGCCTCCTGCCAGATGCGTGGGACCTGTCATTGCTCTCTCGTGATTTGAGCTGACCCAGTGTGACAGCCCGAACCTATGAACGCCTCATCACAACCCATACATCAGCAGGAAACAGCCCAGGGCAGAGGACTCTGATTTTAATTACTGTTGAAATATGTGCGTTTCTCATGTTCTGCCGTCCCTGAGCCATAAAGTAAAGGAACGACACACAAAAAATTCACATCATTCAAAAACCCGCTGATCTTTATCAGTTATTTTAGGATGTAAGGGAGGGATCTGAAGATTAAAAATAGATTTGAATCTTTTACATGGGCAGAGATAAGCGGTAACTTCGAGAGTTAACATACAGTTAGTTTTTTCATGCTTACAAAGTTAATGTTTCATCCAGTTCAGTTCAGTCCAGTCGCTCAGTCGTGTCCGACTCTCCGCGACCCCATGAATCACAGCACGCCAGGCCTCCCTGCCCATCACCAACTCCCGGAGTTCACTCAAACTCATGTCCACAGAGTCGGTGATGCCATCCAGCCATCTCATTCTCGGTCGTCCCCTTCTCCTCCCGCCCCCAACCTTTCCCAGCATCAGAGTCTTTTCCAGTGAGTCAACTCGTCGCATGAGGTGGCCAAAGTATTGCAGTCTTAAATAAGATGAAACCAAAATAGGACAAAAGACAGAAGAAATAACTGTATAAAACCTGAATATAAATCATAAGATGGCAACATATTAAGGAATGAGTGGAAATTCAGGTACATAAAACACTCCTGAGGTTACTGAAGCGACCAAAAATGAAGACTGAACTTTCAGAAGTAGATTCATTTCAGAGATACCTATGTTGGTATCAGTATATGACTAATCGTCTAAATCACCAATGGATCTTTCAAACACTGTTGCGTAGTAGAATCCAGAGACTTCCCTAGTGGTCCAACGTTTAAGAATCTGCCCTGCAATGCAGGGGACTCAGGTTCGATCCCTGGTCGGGGAACCAGGATCCTATGTGCGTCAGAGTAGTTGAGGGGGGCTTGCACCATCACTAGAGAGCCCTGTGGCCCAGGAGAAAAAGCCCACGTGATACAACAGAGATCCCACGAGCCACAACTGACACCCGACACTGCCAAGCCAGTAAAATAAAATCAACAAAATATTTTTCTAAAGTAGCGATTAAAAATAAAAGCAGAATGCAACCCTTGAGGAACGCACAGAGCCTAAATCCATTCAGAAAGGAGTTTCCCATTTCCTTTGTCTTCTGAAGACAATCGCCCACCCCCAACTCCCAGATGCACAGTTTGCATGCTTTCAATCAAGAAGCAGGCAGACAGGCACGCTTGGGGAGGGTCGGCTGGCAAGCTGGGCAGTGTCTCCTCCATGCTTTCTGACAACACGCGTCAGAGACCCAACAGGAACCTGCGTACCGGATGAACGTTTCGACCATCTAACGCCGGCATTCAGAGGTTTTAACCACGAAGACCTCTCAACCTGCTACTCCTCCCGTATGGGGCAGGTTCTCGGCATTTCTGAACCGCAGTATTTCTCTGCTACACCGAAAGCGAATGGACTGATGGCCAGTGACCACGGTTCAAAGGGAGGAGGCTGTGTTTGTTTATTGCGTCTGCTCTACCCACAGAGGAGACCAGAGGCGGAGCCAAGTTCGGGACAGGGAGAGATGCCCCTTCCGTTCCCTAATGACTTGCTGTGTCTGTGGATTCCTCTCTTTCTTAAAAGTCTCTGGGTTGACGTTTCTTACGGTGCACCTAGAAAGGAGGGGAGAGATAATTGGACTGGTGCTGCGTGGGAAGCCGGACTCCCAGGCAGCCTGGACAAACAGCCCTGCTGGACACCAGTGCTCAATAGTGGCCTAATGAGGGACCTTGACAATCCCACAGCCCGTAACGAGTCTGAATTCTGCGGACGTAGCAATTCAGACTGGTCTGCAGCTTCCTGGGGATGCTAGCAGGCTTCATCATGGGGTTGGCATGGCTTTTTCTTCTTCTTTTTTTGTTTTTGCTTCCCTACGCATCATTGTAATGTAAGAGCTGTTTATCTTCTGCAACATCTTGAGTTAACCTACCTTTCTTGTCCAAATGCTGACACACACATTGAGACTATGCTCAGGAAATTTGTGGGTCAAAGTAAGCCTTCTAGTGAAACTGTCAGTCACTCGGTCGTGTCTGACTCTTAGAATCCATGGACTGTAACCCCTCCAGGCTCCTCTGTCCATGGGATTCTCCAGGTCAGAATACTAGAGTGGGCAGCCTTTCCCTTCTCCAGGGGATCTTCCCCACCCAGGGATCGAACCCAGGTCTCCCACATTGCAGGTGGATTCTTTACCAACTGAGCCACCAGGGAAGCCCAAGAACACTGGAGTGGGTAGTCTATCCCATCTCCAGGGGATCTTCCCAACCCAGGGATCGAACAGAGGTCTCTTGCATTGCAGATGGATTCTTTACTGTCTCAGCCACCAGGGAAGCCCAAACCTTAGAGCAATGTTCATTAATGGGGAAATATACAAAGATCCTGGAAGGTACCCTGCGTAAAAATCAAGGCTCTTATTTTACTAACACATATAGGCATGGCGCTGTTTACAAAGTATTGCCACTTAAACTGACCTTCCCAACCATCAGGAACAACAGGCCTTCGGCTCTGTTTACAAAACTTTATTTCTCATCGGCTAGGACACATTAAAGCTTCCAGATTAACCATTAATTAATTGTGTGTGTGCATACGTATTTGCGTACACAGGCAAACCAGCAGTTCCTCCAAGAATGACATTTAATTTTAAAGTAGGAAACCTGCGTTTCTGAAATACAATTGGGGCATCACGATGATGGGATCAACCTGGGAGCAGCTAGTGGAGTCCACAAGTCCACTGAGGACCACAGCAATTAGGGAAAAATTGGAGCGATGCTGAAACGATTTCGGGTTAATCAAAACAAGGTTTGACCTAATTGCCCTACAGACCTCCGCTGGCTGGTATGACCTGGGTCAGAAATTCCCCTTGGTGCACCGGCCTGTCAATAAATAAGCCACTGTGCTGGTATCTATATATTTAAAAAAAAAGAAAAGACACAAAAGCATGAGACAGGCCTTCCGGGCTTTACAATCAAATTCACATTAACGAGTCCGCAATCAAACGAGAGCTTACGCTCGTATCATCCGAGCCAAATTGCACCACAGAGGACCAATCAAATAAGCATTGAACAACGCTTCAATTTCCACAGTGCTGCCTCTCAGGCTGGGTCATTTTACCTCCGAAGGTTTTTTTTTTTTTTTTTTTTCCCAAGAAGAAAGGAACAACAAAAAAAATCTATACAGACTGTTAACAAATGAAATTAAAAGATGCGTGTCCCCTGAAGAGGGATTCAGTATATATTTTCTGGGGGAATCTTTTGAATTCTCGTCCATGCTGATCACTGCAAATGAATTTTCGTTATTAACATGCATTAGTTACACTGTAATAGAAACATTAAATGGTGTAATATAGTGCTTCCACTTTAAGATGGGACAGTCTATGCTTTTTGCATGTGCAACATGCAAACCCCACACACAAAATGAGGTAAGAAAAAGGGATTTGGTTAAAAAAAAAGAAAGATATAAATAGCTATTGGCATTTTAAAAACTAAATCCATTTATCTCATGGGTTAGTTACATTGTAATAGAAACATAAGTGGTGTAATATAGTGCTTCCACTTTAAGATGGGACAGCCTATGTTCTTTGCGTGTGCAAAATGCAAATCCCACACACAAAATGAGGTAAGAAAAATGGAATCTGGTGGAAAAAAAGAAAAAGAAAGAACCGGCTATGAGTATTTTAAAAACTGAATCAACTTATCCCATGGGGCTTCCCAGGTAGCACACTGGTAAAGAACCCGCCTGCCAAGGCAGCAGCTGCAAAAGACGTGCGTTCGATCCCTGGGTGCGGAAGATTCCTTGGAGGAGGGAACCCACTGCGCTATTCTTGCTGGGGAAATCCCATGGACCAAGGAGCCTGGCGGGGTACAGTCCATGGGGCCGCAAAGAGTCAGACACGACTGAGGACACACACGCCTATCGTATCAGTTCAGTTCAGTCGCTCAGTCATGTCCGAGTCTTTGCGACCCCGTGGACTGCAGCATGCCAGGCCTCCCTGTCCATCACCATTAAAAAGGACGTGTATGTGGGCGCGGGGAGATTGCCATAGTTGCCTGAGACGCGAGGAGCAAGGGGATGGCTACAGAACAACATGGGGTTTGCTCTGATGGGGAACCCAAGACGATGGCTGCTTGTGTGAGAAGCCGGTGCAGCTTATATTTCCAGTGGCTTGTGGACAGAGAACCACTTGTCACTGGGAGACGCGCAGGAGACATGAGTGTAGGCAGGAATGAACATTCTCAGTAATACCAGGAGCTCATTATGTTATCACTCTCGACAAAAGGGGCAGCTCATCCTTGGGCGGGGGGGGGGGTTCCTCAGGATGTCTCCCATGCATTCCCCACCTGGTTTTACCTCTGAGCTTTCACTTCCGTTGTCCTTTATAAGTTTAGCATTTAATTGGAGGACAACTGCTTTACGATGCTGTCTTGGTTCCTGCCGCACAGAACACGAACTGGTTGTAAGTATACATGTATCTCCTCCCTCCTGACCTCCCTGCCGTTCCCCCAGCCCCCAGCCCAGCCCTCTAGGTCGTCGCAGAGCACCGAGCTGAGCTCCTTGTGTTATACAGCAGCTCCCACTAGCTGTCTAACTCACAGCAGGCAGCGCAGAGATGTCAGTGCTTCTCTCAGCTCATCCCACTCTCTCCTTCCCCCACCACGTCCACAGCCCTGTTTTCTCTGTCTGCAGCTCCCTTGCTGCCATGTAGGTCGGTTCGTGAGAACCATCTTTGCTTACTTGTGTCTGACTCCATGCAACCCCATGGACTGTAGCCCACCAGGCTCTTCTGTCCATGGGATTCTCCACGCAGGGATACTGGAGTGGGGTACCCTTTCCTTCTCCTCTAAACTCCATGTATATGTGTTAATATATGACATTTGTCTTTCTCTTTGTGACTTACGTCACTCGGTATAATAGATTGTACGTTCATGCACCTCATAAAACTGAGACAAGAATCGCTCCTTTTTATGGCTGAGTACTCCGGGAGTTGGTGATGGACAGGGAGGCCTGGCGTGCTGTGATTCATGAGGTCGCAAAGAGTCGGACACGACTGAGCGACTGAACTGAACTGAACTGAATATTCCACTGTGTGTATTACCATAGTGGCTTTATCCATTCCTCTGTCAATCGATAGCTTTTGAATGTTCACCCCATCTGGATATTAGATTGTATATTACGAGGTAACGCATAACTTTGTTTTCAAAATAGCCAGCTGCCCTCAAATCCATTTACTGGTCAACGTCACCCGTTTCCAGCGATGAAGATTCCACCTTTGTCATATCGTGCTTCCTTATCCATCTTTGGAAATACTTCTGTAAGTTAAACATGTACATTTGCCAGCTTCTGTAATCTCCTGGGAATGTTTTCAACAATTGCTAAGTCGCATTCATTGTTGCTTTTCAAAAGTATTTCAACTTTGTCCCACAGTGACTCTGTCTTTTGTAATATGAATTCATCATTTCTGTGTTCTAGGGCCCTCAGCTCCTTCCAAATGTTTTGCTTAAAGCTGCAGGAATTACGTAAGTACAACACACATTATTCAGGATCACAGGAAGAAATGAGAATTCATGTGAGACTCTTACCCATTTTCATGCCCTTCTTTAACAGCTACGAAAATTCAATAGCAGAGTACAGTTCACGTAAAATGTCTTCTCTTATAAACTAGACTGAGCAACCACATTGTCACCCTGAGTGAAATTAAGTCAGAGAGACAAATCTCGTCTGATATCCCTTAGACGCGGAGTCTAAAAAGAAGTGATACGGACGAACTTACCGAACAGAAGCCTGTTACCCAGAGTACATCAGAAGGAAAAATATTGTATATTAACGCATATATATGGGATCCAGAAAAATGATACGGATGAACCTATGTGCAGGGAGGGATTGGAGACGCAGATGCAGAGAAGGGACTTGTGGACACGGTGAGGGAGGAGTGGGATTGGTGAAGACAACCCCACCAACATATGTGAACTTTCAGGGGCAGGATGGGAGCTGGTGAGAAGTGGCTATGAAGCACAGGAAGCCCGGTCTGCTGCTCTGTGACGACCTGCAGGGATGGGATCGGGGCCTGGAGCGAGGGAGCATGTGGGAGTGATAAATTATGGCTGAGCTGAGTGCTGCATGCCCGAAACCGACGCAGCAGTGTACAGATTAAAAGTTCCTATTTTTGTATAAACTTAAGAGATCAATTCATGGGTGCAAAAAAAAAAAAAAGCCATGAAATGATCTCTTAAGTTTATACAAAAATAAGAACTTTTTTACTCCTCGGAAGGAAAGTTATGACCAACCTAGATAGCATATTAAAAAGCAGAGATATTACTTTGCCAACAAACGTCCGTCTAGTCAAGGCTATGGTTTTTCCCGTGGTCATGTATGGATGTGAGAGTTGGACTGTGAAGAAAGCTGATCGCTGAAGAATTGATGCTTTTGAATTGTGGTGCTGGAGAAGACTCTTGACAGTCCCTTGGACTGCAAGGAGATCCAACCAGTCCATTCTAAAGGAGATCAGTCCTGGGTGTTCATTGGAAGGACTGATGCTAAAGCTGAAACTGCAACACTTTGGCCACCTCATGCGACAAGTTGACTCACTGGAAAAGAGTCTGATGCTGGGAAAGGTTGGGGGTGGGAGGAGAAGGGGACGACAGAGAATGAGATGGCTGGATGGCATCACCAACTCTGTGGACATGAGTTTGAGTGAATTCTGGGAGTTGGTGATGGACAGGGAGGCCTAGAGTGCTGTGATTCATGGGGTCGCAAAGAGTCGGACATGACTGAGCGACTGAACTGAACAGATCATTTCATACACATTTATTTTATATAATTTTAAATATATATCTTTAAAATTTCAAAAATAGAATAAAAAAACAGAAATAGACTCACGGACTTAAGAGAAAGAACTTACGGTTGTCGGGGGGGAAGGATGGGGGAACGGATAGTCAGGGAGTCTGGGATGGACACGGACACACTGCTGTGTTTAACATGGAGAACCAGCAAGGACCTGCTGGACAGCACAGGGAACTCTGCTCAGTGTTATGTGGAAGCCTGGATGGAAGGGGAGTTTGGGGGAGAAGGGATACATGTACATGTATGGCTGAGTTCCTTCGCTGTCCACCTGAAACTATCACAACAGTGTTAATTGGCTGACCGTAAAGATAAAATAACAATTAAAAAAAAATACACAATGTAACTTTTGGGAGTGTCCTATATTCACAAGTAGCCATGTAATTTAATTGATTACATCTTGAAAAATATAATAATAATTATATCAGTAATAATTTTTATCAGTAAAATTATCAGAATATTTTACTGTAATATTTACAGTAATATTTATTATTTCAGTAATAATTTGTTATCAATAATTAAAAGTAGCTTTTAAGACCCTGGTTAACTCCTAACATTTTTATGTAAGCAGATTTTTATGTAGATTCTTACTTAGGAAACAACATTATTAAATGAGATAACATTGTTTTTTAAAAAGCGGTTGTTGATTTCTGTGATCATAGCAATGTCTGCAAAATATCAAAGAAATGAGGGCAACACTGTACGAGAGTCTGGACTAATAGCTTCAACTCGACACACGCGGGCCCATCAACTCCACATGTCTCATCCATTAGCCTGGTTTCCCAGAAGTGCGTCATTTTTAGGCATCGCAGAGCCACAGCTCTGACATTACAGAATGTTGTCATGAATAATTAGTTCTGCCCACGATGCTTATAAGGCTTGAGGCCTCAAGCGTACCCTAAATACTCCTTTAAGCAAAAAACCCAGCAGAAGCCCAGTAAAATGTAAAGAAGAGTATTGATAAAATCCTGCAAGAGGAAAAAAGTCGTGAAATAGGATTGTTTGCTCAAGATACAGGACTTTACCAAAAGCTTCCTTCCTTCCTTAAGAATAACAAGTAAAGTGAAGTCGCTCAATCGTGTCCAATTCTTTGTGACCCCATGGACTGTAGCCTACGGGGCTCCTCCATCCATGGGATTTTCCAGGCAAGAATACTGGAGTGGGTTGCCATTTCCTTCTCCAAGGGAACTTCCCGACCCAGGGATTGAACCCGGGTCTCCCTCATTGTAGGCAGACGTTTTACCATCTGAGCCACCAGGGAACTCCTTTAAGAATAAAGGTAATGATATATACATGTGTCTGGGCTTCCCTGGTGGCTCACATGCTAAAGAATCTGCCTGACAAAGCGGGAGATGTGGGTTGGATCCCTGGGTCGGAAAGATCCGCTGGAGAAGGGAAGGGCAACCCACTCCAGTATTCTTGCCTGGAGAATCCCATGGACAGAGGAGCCTGGGAGGGCTACAGTCCACGGGATCGCAGACAGTCAGACACAACCTAGTGACTAAACCACCACAACAACATAAAAGGTTAAAGATTTCGAGTCTGGAGGGTAAAGATTTCGAGTCTGAACGGTTAAGATCTCGAGTCTGAACGGTTAAGATCTCGAGTCTGGAGGACAGGCTAATCCAAGTAGCCAATTTGTCTGACTGACAGCTTAAGTCAGGAGTCCCCAGTCTCTGGGATCTCACCCCTTGGATGATCTGTGGTGGAATTGATGTAATACTAAATGAAATGAAGAAAGAAAAAGTCACTTATTCGTATCTGACTCTTTGTGACCCCATGGACTGTAGCCCACCAGGCTCCTCTGTCTATGGGATTCTCCAGGTAGGAATACTGGAGTGGGTTGCCATTTCCTTCTCTGGGGAAAATAAATAAAGCACACAATAAATATAACGTGCCTGAATCATCCGGAAAACATTCCCCCTCAGACTCGGCCTGCGAAAATACTATCTTCCACAAAACCAGTTCCTGGTGCCAAAAAAGGTTGGTGACAGCTGGTTTAAGTGTCTGACCTCATAAATGAATAGTTGCCTAGGTTGGTTATTCTCAAACAGTTACACGACGGCCTAACACCACCATACGATTTTTAACATAGGCCTGATCATTTTTTAACATTAAAAAGACCCTTAAAAATTGTCTACGTAGGATACAGACAATACGTCCTTCTCCAAATGGATGTATTTAACAGCCATGACATTAAAAGATGCTTACTCCTTGGAAGGAAAGTTATGACCAACCTAAATAGCATATTGAAAAGCAGAGACATTACTTTACCAACCAAGGTCCGTCTAGTCAAGGCTGTGGTTTTTCCAGTGGTCATGTATGGATGTGAGAGTTGGACTGTGAAGAAAGCTGATCGCTGAAGAATTGATGCTTTTGAACTGTGGTGTTGGAGAGGACTCTTGAGGGTCCCTTGGACTGCAAAGAGATCCACCCAATCCATCCTAAAGGAGATCAGTCCTCGGTGTTCATTGGAAGGACTGATGCTGAAGCTGAAACTCCAATACTTGGGACACCTGATGTAAAGAGCTGACTCATTTGAAAAGACCCCGATGTTGGGAAAGATTGAGGGCAGGAGAAGGGGACGACAGAGGATAAGATGGTTGGATGGCATCACCGAGTCAATGGACATGGGTTTGAGTAAGATGCAGGAGTTGGTGATGGTCAGGGAGGCCTGGCGTGCTGTGGTCCATGGGCTCGCTAAGAGTCGGACACGACTGAGCAACTGGACTGAACTGAACTGTACTGAACAGGTGAGTGGCTGTAAAGAGACTTTAGGGTTGTGTCCATCGTGTCTCAGCGATCTCAAAGAAGATGGGCCACTCTATTTGATCAGAAACTTTTGTTTCTTGATATCTGAAAGTAAGCACATTGCTGCTATTGTTCAGTCGATCAGTCATGTCTGACTCTTTGTGACCACATGGACTGTAGCCCACCAGACTCCTCTGTTCATGGGATTTTCAGGCAGGAATACTGGAGTGGGTTGCCCTGCCCTTCTCCAGGGGGTTTTCCTGGACCAGTGACTGGCAGGTGGATTCTCTTCCACTGGGGAAGCAGGAGGTCACGGTAGCAGATTTCTGAAGGACTTGGGCACACAAACATGCTTTAATCGGGCAGGTCAGTTGGGATGGACTCCCCAACAGTGACACCCCTCCCCACCCCCAGAGGCCTTGCCTGCAGAATTCAGCTCCAACCACATGAGTTCTGTTCGTGTCAATGAAGTGTGAGAAAAAAGGCATCCTGTTTGGGCTCGGCAGATGGTCTAAACAGGTGCACCGTTTCGGGGGTGGGCTTGGCTCTCTTGCTGAGAGCTGCACCGGGCTCAGGGGTCATGCCTCTGAACAAGGGCCCACATGTCTGCGAACCCTCGCAGCCCTTCCTGGGGAAGGCCAGGAAGAAAAAAAAAAAAAGGAATGTGTTCCCTGTAGAATTTATGGCCTGCCAAAGATTCACCACACCGGCATCTGTTTGCTGTTACTGAGTACACGAGAAAATGCTTGATATGGGAGGAGAAGTCACCTCTCCGGGGTCTAATGCGAGCTGCGGCAGGAACCCCAAGGAGGTCTGGGAGACATCAGACATGCAGAGCGCCAGGAGCAGGCTGCAGCAATGTGGGCATGGGGACTGGCAGAGGAGAGGCCCTTCACTGAGTGCCTCTCGAGCTCCGACCAGGAACTTCCACGAGAACAGAGAAGGGCGAATTCCAGCAGGAGCTGCACCGCGTACGGATGGTACGGGCAATTGTGTGGGCTTAGTCACCTGTGACTCTTTTGCAACTCTATGGACTGTAGCCCGCCAGGCTCCTCTGTCCCTGGGATTCTCCAGGCAAGAATACTGGAGTGGGTTGCCATGTCCTTCTCCAGGGGATCTTCCCGACCCAGGGACTGAACCCCCATCTCCTGCATTGCAGGTGGATTCTTTACCGTCTGAGCCACCAGGGAACAGTCAGGTGGGCTCCTAACAAGCACTATTACCTCCACAGTTCAGCTTTGTGAACCAGACAGTAGTACGATTAACGTGCATCCAGGATTTCATTCCTAATCAATCACTTTATTTAAAATGCAATTAAATCACTCTGTTTCTTGTAAATATATAACAGCCCTATTTCTTGATATTAAAAACTTGTTTTTGTTGACAATGTTTCCTACTCTTTCCCGTTAAAGTAATCGTCTCCATACAGCTTATGATAACTTGCAGAATCTCTAAGCCACCTCCATAAGATTCGTTTAAAACAAGTGTTTAAAGGAATATGTCTTAATCCTTAAAGAAAAATTGAGGACATGATTCCTAAGACATCTTAGATCATGTATCATTGAAATTACTACTGTTGGGTTGGCCAAAAAGAATGGACTTGCCATAATTAGAAAAAGACTGCAACAAACACTCAATGTAGCCAAAAAAAATAAAACCAAATACTCCAATGTATGCTTCAATATTCCAAGAGCTACATCTTAATGTGAAGAAGTCTTAACATACACAAACACCAAAGTTACCAAGCTGTATACATTAAATAAGCACAGTTTTTCTACATGTCAGTTATACGAGTGAAGAAGTTGGCTTAAAGCTCAACATTCAGAAAGCTAAGATCATGGCATCTGGTCCCATCACTTCATGGGAAATAGATGGGGAAACAGTGGAAGCAGTGTCAGACTTTATTTTGGGGGGCTCCAAAATCACTGCAGATGCTGATTGCAGCCATGAAATTAAAAGACGCTTACTCCTTGGAAGGAAAGTTATGACCAACCTAGATAGCATATTAAAAAGCACAGACATTACTTTGCCAACAAAGGTCCGTCTAGTCAAGGCTATGGTTTTTCCCGTGGTCATGTATGGATGTGAGAGTTGGACTGTGAAGAAGGCTGATCGCCGAAGAATTGATGCTTTTGAACTGTGGTGTTGGAGAAGACTCTTGAGAGTTCCTTGGACTGCAAGGAGATCCAACCAGTCCATTCTAAAGGAGATCAGTCCTGGGTGTTCATTGGAAGGACTGATGTTAAAGCTGAAACTCCAATACTTTGGCCACCTCATGCAACGAGTTGACTCACTGGAAAAGACTCTGTTGCTGGGAAGGACTGGGGGCAGGAGGAGAAGGGGATGACAGAGAATGAGATGGCTGGATGGCATCACCGACTCGATGGACATGAGTTTGAGTGAACTCCAGGAGTTGGTGATGGACAGGGAGGCCTGGCGTGGTGTGTTTCATGGGGTCGCAAAGAGTCGGACACGACTGAGTGACTGAACTTAACTGAACTGATACCTCAATAGAGTGACTTTTAAAATGTATCGAAAGAACCACACACTGTTACAAAAAAAACACCAGGTTTTCAATTGGGTAAAAACTGCAATCCATTTCAGAAGTTAAGACTGTCTCTTGTTTGAGTGTGTGCAGTGGATCTAAACTCTTACTTTGGTAAAGGTTTCTGGCATTATGTGTCAGGGACGTAAAATATGAGAATACCCTTTATTTGACAGGTTCACATTTGGAAATCTATCCTGAAGATACTAAACCTAAAAGATAAAATCATAACAAATATTAACAAATATCAACAAGCATCAAAAAAGTTTGCCAAAATGTTAGTCAAAATAGGAATTGTCAGCAAAAAAGAGGAAAATGTCCAGCAATACAAACAGTATGTAAGTAAAACATAAGATGGCTTGTTATGCAAATATTAACATGTTTCACGGGGTCATGATTGCATAAAATGAAAAAATAAATTTATTCTGTTGTTGTTTTTTTACTTACTAAGTTGTTGCTGATTTCTTTTTTGACCTCATGGACTGCAGCCTGCCAGGCTCCTCTGTCCGTGGGATTCTCCAGGCAAGAATAACTGGAGTGGGTTGCTGTGCCCTCCTCCAGGGGATCTTGTTGACCCTGAGGTAGAACTCGGGCATCCTGCACTGGCACGCAGATTCTTTACCACTGAGCCACCCAGAAAGTCTCAAATAAATTGATGGATATTTATAAATACAGAACAAATCCAAAGCAACAAATTTGTAAACATGACAGGCCATACAGCAGATAGCAATTGTCAATAGCTAGTCATCTATATTTTTTTCAAAATTGCTTAGAAGTAATATAACAACAATAAGTTCATTTCACTTCAAGATAGCACCTCCCAGCCACATGTATCTTTACAACCTTCATTTAGGTTTTAAGCCTGGCCAGGACGCTGTTCTAAAGTCTACTCTCAGATTTCATAATATAGCCTAGTGGATACATTAGCACCAGGCCAACCTCCAGCTTTCTACTAAATTTATTCCTACCATTTACTTTTTAAAGGAGATACACGGATGCTGCTTGGGCTTGCCTGGTGGACCAGATGATAAAGAATCCACCTGCAATGCGGGAGATACGGGTTTGATCCCTGGGTGGGGAAGATTCCCCTGAAGGAGGAAATGGCAACCCATCCCAGTCTTCTTGCCAGGAAAATTCCACGGACAGAGGAGCGTGGCGGGCTACTGTCCATAGGGCCACAAAGAGGCGGACACAACTAAGCATGCACACTACAATAAGGTTTTAGCAAATCAACCAGAGGCCGGGCGGAGCCAGCTCATTTCACACAGTGGGTTGGTCCATCACATAAGCTTACAAAAGGTCTGGCTGCGAAAGGGGGTGAACACAGGCTACACCGCCGACGTACTGACTTTGGTCGTGGAAACGCAACTGTGGCTGTGAGCCTGGTGATCCAGACGCTCATCTGTCTGCGTGAGTCATACCAGGCACAGGAGGCACTCACAGCCAACAGTCTCAGACCACAGAGAGGGAAGCATTGCGGTCCACTCTCTCCTGCGGCAAAGGAAGGGATAAAAATCAAGAAAACTCTGCCACTGAGGACGGACACTCGCCTACACACTCAGCCTTACCATAAAAGAGATATGCTCATGAGCGCTGTGGTTCTAGTTTACAAAATCGTGGGCACACAATGTTTCTTTAAAATGTTTTGAGAGGCAGCAATCTCCTGTTTCGTGTGATGAAGTGAAAGCTTGAGTGCCTTAAGTGAATGTCACTTATAATCATAACTATATTATAACTTATACACAGTGACACTTGGGTTACACGGTACAAATTGAAAAATCACGGCCAGATTACACTGTGCAGTTTCGCCAGGGATGCAGAGGCGATGACTGAGCTTCTATTGTATTTTTGTAGATGAGACAAGGTGACCTGGAGACTTTCATAAGACGTTTCTACAATTTTGAGTTTCTGATAAAAAACACTGAAAATACACTGCGTGTGATTCCGTAAATGAATCCACAAGTTCGATTAATTTTATGGGAAGAAGACTGCCACAGACATTTCTCCAAATGAGATACATACTGACAATCAATATAGGTGAAAAGCTGATCAATACTGCTAATTATTAAAGAAATGGGAATCAAAAAATGTGAGTTTATCACCTCACACTGCTCAGGATGGCCATTCTTAAAAAGTCTACAAATGCTGGAGAGGCTGTGGAGAAAAGGGAATCCTCCTAGACTGTTGATCAGAAAGTAAATCAGTACAATCATGATGGAGAACAGTGTGGAGGTTCCCTAAAAAACTAAAAACAGAGTTCCCGTGTGATCCAGCAAGCTCACTCCTGGGCACATATTCAAAGATAACTCTTAACTCAAAAGCCTGCACGCACCCCTATGTTCATAGCAGTACTGTTCACAAGAGCTAAGACATGGATGCAACCTACGTGTCCATCCACAGGTGAATTGATAAAGAAGATGTAATGTGTGCGCGTGCACGCGCGTGCACACACACACACACACACACACACACACACACTGAAATACTACTCAGCCATGAAAAAGAACAAACAAATGCCATTTGCAGCAACAAGGATAGACTTAGAGAATATTCTACTTAATGAAGTAAGTCGGACCAAGAAAGACCAATATTATGTATCACTTACACATGGAATTTAAAAAAATAATACAGATGAACTTATTTATGAAACTCAAATACACAGAAAACAAACTCTTGGTTACCAAAGGGGAAAGGTAAGGTGAACGGATAAATCAGAAGTTTGGCATTAAAAGGTGTACTTTACTGCAGATAAATAGATATGGAACAAGGAATTACTGAATAGCCCACAACTCAGTACCTTATAATAAACTATAATGGAGAAGAGTCTGAACATGTTTATATTCACACACACATATACATAACTGAATCATTTTGATGTATGCCTGAAACTAACACGATTATTATAAATCAATGATACTTCAATAAAATAAAGTATTGAAATTTTTAAATTAATTAAAATATTGTTAAGATTTATGTAAAGAAAACCTTGGTCTTTGAATCTTTAACCACCCCCGCACCCCCCACACACAATTTCTCTGTCCCTTCAAAGAAACATAACATGCCTAAGTGAAGTGAAAGTCGTTCAGTCGTGTCCAACTTTTTGAGACCCCCACGAACTCTACAATGCATGGAATTGCTAGGCCAGAATACTGGAGTGGGTAGCTGTTTCCTTCTCCAGGGGATCTTTCCAAGCCAGGGATGGAACCCAGTTCTCTCGCATTGCAGGGCGATTCTTCACCAGCTGAGCCACCAGGGAAGCCCCCTACCATGCCTGAGGTACTCTTGATGCGTTTATACTCAGGTTGTATGCATGGCTGCACTAAATGTACACATTTTCTAGCTCTTTAAATTCTTTATTGAACTTGTTACATTATTGCCTCTGTTTCATGTTTTGTTTTTGTTTTTTTTTTGGCTGAAAGGATACGGGATCTTACCTCCCTGCTGCTGCTGCTGCTGCTAAGTCACTTCAGTCATGTCCGACTGTGTGTGACCCCATAGACAGCAGCCCACCAGGCTCCCCCGTCCCTGGGATTCTCCAGGCAAGAACACTGGAGTGGGTTGCCATTTCCTTCTCCAATGTGTGAAAGTGAAAAGTGAAAGTGAAGTCGCTCAGTCGTGTCCGACCCTTAGCGACCCCATGGACTGCAGCCTACCAGGTTCCTCCCTGACCAGGGATCAAACCTGCACCCTTTCAACCGGGAAGGCGAAGTCTTAACCATTTAACCACCAGGGAAGTCCCAATTTTCTAGCTTTTTAATTTGCTGTCCCATGCTCAATTCAGTGTCCTGCTTTGGTTTAAAATTTAAAAAACACAATAAATAACTTTCTGTAAACAATGGAGATAGAGCACCTTCCTGGCAATTCTTGGCAGCTCTTTATATTGATATATGATTTCTTTAACAAGCACTATGATGCTGGTCTCTTGGGAAGTTTACTACTGCGCTTTTACAAAACAGCACTGAAAAGAATTTCTGGTGTATTTACCTGGTGTGACTGTGACACAATTTCTGAAAAAAAAAAAAAATGTGAACTGAACTGTTTATCCCAAGGATGCAAATTTCAAGAATGGTCATCTCCCTACCGCTCCTCCACAAATGCCTTGTCACTTGGCATTACTGCTAATGATGCCTGCAAATATTAGTACCAGTTTCCTCTCTATTTCCAATACCACATGATAGGTCTCTTTGCTAGCTTTTTTATATCAAACTGATGGATTAAAATGCTACGCCTTTTTGTTCGCTTCTTTTTAATTCTACTGCATCTTTTTAATTTAAGCATGTCTTTAATTAGCATTTTATATGCAATTCATAATTCTGAAAATGGTCTGTAATATCCGTTGGTTCCCCCCCACCAACCCCTACACTGGGTTTGCCTTTTTCTTATGGTTCTTAAAACCTTCCATATAATTATGTGGGTCAGAATAAAATTCCACATGTCACACTGACAATTACCTTCTGCCTTCCATGTCTCTTTATGGTCATGTCATTGTAAAGGGTAGGGAAAGTGCTGAAAGTTAAAACATTTATACTGTACCTGAAACACAGTAAATTAAATTTACAGAATTACTGGTGAAAATTCCAAAGACTCTTATCAAAGTCTGGTTCTTGAAATCTAAGATGGAGAACACAGAGTTATCATGAGAAGTAAAATGTGCCTGGTGTCCTATTTAACCAATGGATAGTCAACCATTCATAATTAACACACATTTACCAACTAGTGAGAAAGAAGCAGCCAAACTGTTTTAAGACGGTCAACCACCATTTCCCACTCTCTAAATTAACACTGCGGCCTTATAATAGGTATTGCTGAGGAGGAAATTAATACTCGAGTCTCAAATGCATGCTTACATTAGTGACAGCTAACCTCTGCTTGATGCAGCTTTGCAAAATGCTTTAACACTTCTTCAGCTTGCAGGAATTTATATATATATATGTATAATAACTGACTTGCCATCACTCTGCAGTATTAAGAGAAAACATTTTCAATGTTAAGAAAGGGGGGGGGGGCTTCCCTGATAGCTCCATTGGTAAAGAATCTGCCTGCAATGCAAGAGACCCCAGTTCAATTCCTGGGTCAGGGAGATCCACTGGAGAAGGGATAGGCTACCCACTTCAGTATTCTTGGGCTTCCCTTGTGGCTCAGCTGGTAAAGGATCCGCCTACAATGTGGGAGACCTGGCCTCAATCCCTGGGTTGGGAAGATTCCCTGGAGAAGGGAAAGGCTACCCACTTCGGGATAAAAAACTTTTCATGTCATATTGGCTTATCAGCAATTGGTAAGCAATTTAGTGCATATATTTTTCATGATAAAGCAAAAATAGGTATTTTGCTGAGATGACAGAAGTTATTGCCCGTAAGTGTTGTCAGTAGTTTTTCATGCACACATAAGTTCAAGGTCCCAGATGTCCAGGCACCCACGGTTGTCTGAGGCCTGCAGCAATCATCCAACACAGTTTCAAGGTGTGCTTTTATTATTCCAAATTGACTTTCAGTGAAAAAAAAATGCAAAAGCCCCTTTCCCTTTTTCCAATGTATTTATACTGAATAAAAGAGAAGTCCGAGCCAACCAATTGAGAGCAGGGATTCAATGCATCAGAACAGCTTCAGGCACTGACATATATCTTCATCCAGGAAAATAACCAAATGAGTTGACCTGGAGTTATCAGCAACATCTTTTAATCATTTGGCTTGCTGTGAGTATGGTTGGGGTGTGTGTGTGTGTGTTAGTTGCTCAGTTGTGTCTGACTCTTTGCAACCCCATGGACCGTAGCCCACCAGGCTCCTCTGTCCATGGGATTCTCCAGGCCAGAATATTGGAGTGGGTTGCGTTTCCCTTCTCCAGGGGATCTTCCCAACCCAGGGATCGAACCCCGGTCTAGTGCACTGCAGGCGGATGTTTTATCATCTGAACTACTAGGGAAGCCCCTTGATGTGAGTATCCTGTAGAATTTCACTGAATAAACACTTCGAGTGGAATCAGTCATTTCTTCAAGAAAACACTCTCCACCATTACCAGTCACAAACTAGATGAAACGTGCTATTTGGTTACAAACCACAAAACCTACATCCTATAGGCTACTTGCCACGTGCCATCCATTTCCCAGCTCAGTCTGGCGCCTCACTAGTAACTCTCTGCTGCGTCCCATGGCGCTTGGCACACTTGGAAAGGGCTGGAACTGACCATGGCCAAATGGATGGTTTGACTTTGGCCCAGGTCAGGGGGCTTCCCCAGCAGCTCAGAGGGTAAAGAATCCGCCTGTCATGCGGGAGGACCTGGGTTCGATCCCTGGGTCAGAGAGATCCCCTGGAGGAGGGCATGGCCATGCACTCCAGTATTCTTGCCTGGAGCATCCCCATGGACAGAGTAGCCTGGTGGGGCTACAGTCCACGGGGTCGCAAAGCATCGGACATGACTGAGGGACTAACACTTTTGAATTTCAGGTCATCTACCGCTGTCTGCTTTCCATGTTGTCGCAGAAAGCAGCTGTTTTTGGCCCTGCTGCAAACGCGTGAATACGCGTGGGGAAGATGCCGTTCGATGGTGAGGGATGGAAAATGCATCAGTGTAGCTCACACGCACACACACACCGAGGGATTTAAAGGTACTCAGAAATGTCACGGGAATCCAGGAAAACCTGACTCCCCACACTCAGGAAACTTTGGCACCTAACGAAGTGTGCATCGGCCATGTCTGGACCAGTCACACCTTAGCTTCCGCTGAGACCCGCGCTGTTCTTTTTGCAGACTGCCAACCTTCACACAGCGGACCCCAGGTACGTCCCGCTCAGTCTCCCTATGGTCAGACCTCTGAGTCACACGCCACGTCTTACAGACGGATTTTTCAGTATGAGAGAAAAATTAGGACATTTCTCAAAGATTTGTCCTGGATTGTGCCAGTATGTTTTGATGGCAAGAATATGAACGCAAAAACAGCATTTATTTGGAGGGGATGGGAAGACGTGTCCATCTATCTTTCCCATAAGGCAATTAACTGAGAATTAATGGGTGTAAATCGCTCCTCTTTGTGAGCTGAACAATGAAGGAAGACTTGTTTGAAGGGCAGGGCATGGGGAGGACTTGTTTCAAGGACAGGGCGTGGGGAGCATTGACCATTTTAATCTCCAGGGACCCAGCACATTCACCCTAAGGCAGCGGGAGGAGGCGAGCGAACCGAGGCTGACTCTCTCTCCGTGAGGCATCTCTTCTATGTCAACTTGAGACCCCGTTCCTTCCTTTTCTGTACTCAAGTAAAAATACTTCTTCCGAGTCTAGGCCGCCCCCGTTGCTCACAGAAATCTTGCCTCTCGGGTGACACTTGCAGAATAGATGACTTTTTAATGACTCAGCTACTTGGGTTTGAACTGTGGCCTATTATGACTTGCTTTCCTTGTTCTCAAAGTTAACAGATTTGCACAAAATGGTAAGTTGTTAGATTTTTAAACAAAACGCACCCCTCCGCCAAGAGAGTCTCATAATTCTACCCCCAGAGAGAGAGAGAGAGAGGCACAGGGCATATTAAAGGTGTATCTTCGCACACACTGGATCTTATTATATGTTGACCTAACAACATATTATTCACATATTTTCACAGCATCTTTCATGTCCAGAGTGTTACCTTTAGGTGCTGGACACTACTCCAAAGGATGAATGTAAGGCAAGGTATTGAATAATTTTTTTATTGTGAACAATCATGGGTTGACCTTTTGCTTTATAAAAATAAATGGCTGAATTTGGGACTCTACACATTAAAATCTATATTTTCCAGATTTTTGTGTGCTTTTCCAAATATTTTCATAAAAGCAGGTCTTGTGAAGAAAATCACACTATCAAGAAGTATCAGTTCAGTTCAGCCCCTCAGTTGTGTCCGACTCTTTGTGACCCCCATGAATCACAGCACGCCAAGCCTTCCTGTCCATCACCAACTTCTGGAGTTCACTCAAAGTCATGTCCATGGAGTCAGTGATGCCATCCAGCCATCTCATCCTCTGTCGTCCCCTTCTCCTCCTGCCCTCAATCTTTCCCAGCATCAGGGTCTTTTCAAAGGAGTCAACTCTTCACATGAGGTGGCCAAAGTATTGGAGTTTCAGCTTCAGCATCAGTCCTTCCAAAGAACATCCAGGACCGATTTCCTTTAGGATGGACTGGTTGGACCAAGAAGTGTATTTACCTTAAAAATGAACATATAGTGAGTAAATATCATGCAACTTGGAGTATATTCATAAATTTATAGTACCAAATTGTATGAAGGTTTTCATTTTCAGCCATTAAAAAAAAAAACATGGTATTACTACTTTGTAAAATCTTTCCCAAAGTACCAGGGAAAAAGGCAAAATCTTAAAAAGCAAATTTTTGGCAGGAACAATAGTCATGAGATTTGATTTTTTTTAAAAAAATATATTTGTTGGCTATTTTTCTCTTATTCTGGAAACTGCCTGTTCATGTCTTTATTCATTTTTGTTATATGACAGCTGTGAAGGCTATTTTGAGGGGGTCAATAAAAGATGCCATTCTTTTTTTTTTTTTGCCTATTGATGGATGACCATTTCTTTCCAGGTAACTGTCATTTGGATTTTTACTCAGTGCATTTTGCATGCAAAATAAATATTTTCCTTTCTAGTTACCATAGCTCGGAACACGTTCCTCAACAGAGCATTACAGAAGTCACCCGTAGGGTTTCTTCTCTTTGTGTGTGTGTGTGTGTATGTTAATCGTGTTTACTGCCTGGCAGTTTTAAAAGTCTATCTATAGTGCTGTGTGGAGTGACACAGGCATCTAGCTTTCAAAAGAATAAACCATCTCTTCGTGAGAGCTGTGGGATGTTAGCTTCACAAGCTCCGGCTTCCGTGTTATCGTACTCCTATTGTTTTTTTCTTAACTTGTCTGCTGTAGCACGTTTGTGACTGTTTTCATTGTACGGTCCTAAATGTTCTATTATCTCATCATTTCTCTCTTCAGCATCTCTCTGGCTATTCTTTCACTATGGGATAAATTTGAAAAGTCCACCGATGGATTTGGCTTGAATTTTGGTAAAGTGACTTAGGGAGTGTCAACACTTCTACAGGATTGAGCTGCCTCAGTGACAATGGACGCATCCAGTTTTGCGAAGCACTCTGTCATTTTCTCTTTAGCTTTACGGCGGGCTTCTTCATGCTTTTCCTTCACAGTCCTTGTATGGCACTCTTCTCCTGGGAATGTAATTATTTTGTGTGCTCCTGTGAATACAGTATTTCTAATATATTTTTTTTTCCCTGAGTGCTATTTGGATGCAGAAAACCTTTCTATATAAGGATCTTTCCCAAGGGATTTTTTTTTCCCGCGTAAGTTGTCCTTTGCAGATGTCTGTTTTCCTGCAGTAGGGAGACAATCTCCTTGCTTTAAATTTGTCATCATGACCATTCTCATCTGTGTGCTTGCTAACTTCTCATGGCTGCTCCTGAGACTTCTGGCGCATAGTGCTGTCATGATATGCTCTATATTTTCAGCACAGGGAGGTTCATCCCTGGATCCATTTGTTCATTCAGCCAGTAAGACTGGCATGAAGTGCTAGTAAAGTCCAGAGAGGCTCACCCCTGGATTCATTCACTCAACCTGCATTTGACCACTTCAAACTAGTATCTGTACCATAAGGTAACGGCCATAACGTAACTCATGGAAGGTAACAGAAGGCAATCCCGGAGGGAGCCAGTATGAAACAAAGTGATACAATAGGGTGGCGTTCCAATGCTGTACGTAGCTACTTTACCCTGGCTCTATCTCTTTGAAAAGATTAACAATTTCAGTGGATGAGCGATGAGAAGGATCCAACACTAAGCTAATACGGGCACTCTGAGTGGGGAGTGGCTTTGGCCACCTTAATGTACAAAAGGAAGGCCAGTTTGGCCTTGGTGGATTAATGCCTGGTATTGAATTTGCTAGGCTGTTACTGTTCAGTTGCTCAGTCATGTCCAACTCTTTGCAACCCCACGGATGGTGGCACGCCAGGCCTCCCTGTCCATCACCAACTCCCGGAGCTTGCTCAAACTCATGTCCATCGAGTCGGTGATGCCATCCAACCATCTCAACCTCTGTCGTCCCCTTCTCCTCTTGCCCTCAACTCTTCCCACCATCACAGTCTATGAATTTGCTGTAAAACTAACGAATCTTCGGATGTTCCCTCTTACCCTGAGACCCTGCACCTAAATTCAGATTTTGCAGTTGAATATTCTTTTTAAACGTAATTCAAGCTTCACGTCTCACAACACCCGTACCTGTGTCCACTAATGACAGCACGACAGAGATCAAAGATGTGGTCTGGTCGACCTTTGGCCAGGTTATGCTAAGGAGTACACACTTCCTTTAGGAATAATGGAACACTTATAAACAAGAAAGTAGCCTGACTTCACATATGCATGTATGTATGTATGTTATATATGTTAGACTTTCCTTTTAGGGTAGCTTTAGATTCACAGCATAACTGAGCAGGAGGTACAGACAACTCCTATACACTCCCTGCCACCGCACAGGCACACACTACTGCCAGCCAACCCCCACCCCCCACCAACAAAATCAACACCCTCCACCAGAGAGGTACATCTGCCGAAACTCATGAACCTATACTGAGCCATTATCATCCAAGTCTGTAGCTTACATTAGGGTTCGCCCCTAGTGCCATACAGACTGCGGGTTTGGACAAACGTACAATGGCCTGGATGCAACAATTTTCTTGTTCAGTCACTCAGTCATGTCTGACTCTTTGCAACCCCAGGGACTGCAGCATGCCAGGCTTCCCAGTCCTTCACCACCTCCCAAAACTTTTACTCAAGCTCATAGTCGGTGATGCTATCCAACCATCTCATTCTCTGTTGTCCCCTTCCCCTACCGCCATGCCACAGGAATCACAAAGAATCAAGTTACTGACCCAAAACTCCTCAGTGCTCCACCGATTCTTCCCTCTCTCCCGCCCTCTCAATGTATATTTTCAAAACACCTCTCTGGTTCTTGGTCAGGTAATTTATTAGACAAAGGGAACTGTTGGAACAAAGGAAACAAGTTTCTGGGAGCCAAAGTTTTGTTTGGCTCTCTGCATTCATAGTTTAAAAATGAGACCAATCTGATATTGGTCAGATTTGGCACTTAGGATACCTTTCAGAAGGCCTCCCCTCCAAAACAACTCTATGACTCTGTAAAACCTTTGGCATGACAGGATCCAAGGGAATATTACCAATCTCCTTTTTATTGTTTAGCTGTCAGCAGATCAAAGTGTATGGATGTGAGAGTTGGACTATAAAGAAAGCTGAGTGCTGAAGAGTTGATGCTTTTCAACTGTGGTGTTGGAGAAGACTCTTGAGAGTCCCTTGGGCAGCAAGGAGATCCAGCCCGTCCATCCTAAAGGAGATCAGTCCTTAATATTCACTGGAATGACTGATGCTGAAGCTGAAACTCCAATCCTTTGGCCACCTGATGGGAAGAACTGACTCATTGGAAAAGTCCCTGATGTTGGGAAAGATTGAAGGCGGGAAGAGAAGGGGACAACAGAAGGTGAGATTGTCGGATGGCATCACCGACTCGATGGACATGAGTTTGAGCAAACTCCGGGAGTTGGTGATGGACAGAGAGGCCTGGCGTGCTGCAGTCCGTGTGGTTGCAAAGAGTCAGACACGACTGAGCAACTGAACTGAACTGAGACCAAAGCTACGCAGGTAATGCTTACTCTTCAAGAAACTTCTCAGGAGGTGGAAGAATCAGACTTTGGAGAGGCTGTGGTCACCAAGCAAATCAGACCGGATTCTCCAGCTGTGTTCTAATGATCCTGAAGGACACTTAATGCTGGGGCCTCACAGACCCATTCCTGTTTTAGGTGTGGCTGTTTTGTGTCTTCGCCTGATACCTATGTATGCTACACAATAACATGCTTGTACCTACACACACACACACACTTTTACACACACACACACTTTTACACACACACACACTTTTACACACACACACACTTTTACACACACACATACAGAGTCAATCCTCATTATCTGTGATGGCATTGTCCTGAATATCACCACACATATCGAGTCAGCCAATACAGAACCACTGGCTCCTAGAGGGAAAACAGGGTTAGGTGCCTATGGGCTTCCAGGCACAACATTTTAACCACTGATTGGCACATAACTGCCTCCCCAGTGGCTCATTAGTACAGAAAAAAGAAATCTGCCTGCAATGCAGGAGATGTGGCTTCAGTCCTTTGGTGGGGAAGATTCTGCGGAGGAGGACGTGGTTATTACCCACTTAAGTATTCTTGTCTGGGAAACTCCATGGTCAGAGGAGCATGGCGGGCTACAGTCCATGGGACTGCAAAGAGCTGGACTCGACTGAGCAACATAGCACTGTTTACAGACATCTTACTGAATATATACTCCTGATACAAGCTGAGCGCCGAAGAATTGATGCTTTTGAACCGTGGTGCTGGAGAAGACTCTTGAGAGTCCCTTGGACTGCAAGGAGATCCAACCAGTCCATTCTAAAGGAGATCAGTACTGGGTGTTCATTGGAGGGACTGATGCTGAGGCTGAAATTCCAATATTTTGGTCTCCTTGTGCGAAGAGTTGACTCACTGGAAAAGACTCTGATGCTGGGAGGGATTGGGGGCAGGAGGAGAAGGGGACGACAGAGGATGAGATGGCTGGATGGCATCACCGACTCTGTGGACATGAGTTTGAGTGAACTCCGGGAGTTGGTGATGGACAGGGAGGCCTGGCGTGCTGTGATTCACGGGGTCGCAGAGAGTCGGACACGACTGAGAGACTGAACTGACTGACAATAACGTTGAACACACATTCATCACGCAACGCCCCTGAATAAAGCTGATCCAATACCTATTTGCTCCATAAGAGACGTGGCAATGTTAACTACCTCCATAGTTCAGTAGCACACCCCAGGTATTTTAAGTGGTGCAATCATGAACCAAAAGCACAAAAATGCAAGCAGCTTTTCAGACCAGGTGAAGGACACCTGTTCAGAGGAAGAGAGATAAAGCAGGAAGGCAGAGGCCTGCTCTCAGCTAGGAACATGGTCGCCCAGTGAACCCCAAGATCAGTGAAGACACGTAATTTAAATGAACCACACACAAGTCTGCTGCTGTGGATCCACTGACAGCGGACTGAAAATTTCCACCACCGTGCACGTCCATGGAAGACTAGCAACACACGGCAAGGACTCATTTGGGGGCTTCAGACCTACAAACACCGAACCAACAAATAATCAAGAGTTCACAACAGTGTGTCTTTTCTGCAAAAGACTATGTGAGCTATTTGATGACAGGACGCACGCATGGTCCATCCTTGCCTCAATGAAAACAGCATCCCAGACAATCCTGGCTAATCCACAGATTATTATTTTCAAACTTTAAACAATTATAGCATTCTTTAAAAAAAAAAAAAAACCAGAAATTTGATAAAAGTGGGCTTTTCTCTGCTTGACTTGTGTCCTTCTCCTCGCCCTTTTGGGAAGGTTTAACACGAACTGAACAAGACGTTATTACAAAGAGAAATCAACACTTTCTAGGAGTCATGCTTTTCAGATTCTAGACTCTCAACTTAGTCTGTTTTTTGGACTCAAAGCTGACTCACTCCCCAAGTGCAATCCCAGTGAAAGGCCATGATGATTCCTCTCCTAGAAAATCAGAGATCAAGCACCACGTTCGATTCCCATCCGCGTATCATTCCTGAGCTGTCTGCAGTGTGAAAATGTCTAACGTACAATGGCTGGTACCGCCCGGGGTGAACACTTCACCACAAAGTGCAAGCTGTCCGCTGGGGGTTTCAAATGCCCCCTTTCCCATTGGGAATTATTTGGGAAAAGCGCCTCCTGGAAGCAACTAATCTCTGCTCTATGTGGAATGATAGGAGGGTGAAGAGAACCCCGAGATTCGTGAAGACACATGACTTATAGGAACCTGCACGCAGACTTGCCTCTGATATGACCATCCACGAAGGAGGTCTTCTGGAGCCTTTTCAATGCAGTTTTGTCGCATAACTCGCCCCTGTGGGAAGCTTTTCAGAGGGCTGTGCTTCAACACTCGGGCTCTGATACTGTTCAGGGCAGCAAACTCAGAGCTTAATCTGTGTTAGCACCAAGTCTATCAAGTTTTCAGGAGACGTCGCCCCTGGCTGTGGTGAGGATGGGGGTGACACAGCCCACAGCTGACACACGTCCGTCAGCTCTGTTTTCCGCCTCCTCTGAGGGCTGAGTTAGAAAGTGTTCCCACAGATTGGGGAGGCTCCAGAATCTCCAAACAGGCATGTGGCCCCATTCACAAGCCCAGTGTTCTGGAAAAGATGCTGATGCAAAAATGTGACCTCGCCCCCCGCCCCTCAGGACAGACGAGCTCCAAACTCTGCCCTTCTCTTGTCTCCCAGAAACCCTCATGAGGAAGCATCTGGGGTTTCCTGGCTTGAAATTCTAGGACTCAGTGGAGGTTAGTGATATGTCCCAAGGAGGCTGCTCCAAGCAGGGAGAAGGAGGGAAGATGGGAGGCTTATGAGACCCAGACCGATGGGTGATGCAGCCTGGGCTCTAAACTGGTCTTACTGGTTTCCATTAGAGCCCTCTTTCTGAGCAAGGAGCCTGGCAGGCAGCTGAGTCCTGCGACTGGAGCCTGTTTAATGGGAGGCCACTGACCCACAGGGCACGTGTAGCTGACCACTTCCCACTTCCAGGGCAGCCCTGGCCTTCGAAGATGCCCATGGGCACCATCGGGATCCAGGCCTCAAGGTCAGGCCGACCTTGCCCCTGAGCTACAGAGTGTGGTATGCTTTAGTTCCCTTCATGTCCCACCCAGTGGAAATAAACTGACTTTCTGGGAGAGCACCCAGAGAGTTCCTGCTGCTGCTGCTGCTGCTAAGTCACTTCAGTCGTGTCCGACTCTGTGTGAACCCATAGACGAAAGCCCACCAGGCTCCCCAGTCCCTGGGATTCTCCAGGCAAGAACACTGGAGTGGGCTGCCATTTCCTTCTCCAATGTGTGAAAGTGAAAAGTGAAAGTGAAGTCGCTCAGTCGTGTCTGACCCATAGCGACCCCACGGACTGCAGCCTACCAGGCTCCTCCATCCATGGGATTTTCTAGGCAAGAGTACTGGGGTGGCTTGCCATTGCCTTCTCCACAGAGAGTTCCTAGGCAGGCGCAAAAGAAATGCTCTGTTGATGCAGATGGATTCGAACACTGACGTCATCACTGAAGACTGCTATGATCTGGGCATGACTGCAGGACATTTGGACGGAAATACGGTCCTGCCAAGAATGAACCCTGATGAGATGCTTGGCCACTCCATCAGATCAGTTCAGTTAAGTCGCTCAGTCGTGTCCGACTCTGTGACCCCATGGACTGCAGCACACCTGGCCTCCCTGTCCATCACCAACTCCCGGAGTTCACTCAAACTCATGTCCATCGAGTCGGTGATGCCATCCAGCCATCTCATTCTCTGTCGTCCCCTTCTCCTCCCGCCCCCAACCTTTCCCAGCATCAGAGTCTTCAGTTCAGTTCAGTTCAGTCGTGTCCCGACTCTCCGCGACCCCATGAATCACAGCACGCCAGGCCTCCCTGTCCATCACCAACTCCCGGAGTTCACTCAAACTCATGTCCATCGAGTCAGTGATGCCGTCCAGCCATCTCATTCTCTGTTGTCCCCGTCTCCTCCTGCCCCCAATCCCTCCCAGCATCAGAGTCTTTTCCAGTGAGTCAACTTGTCGCATGAGGTGGCCAGAGTATTGCAGTTTCAGCTTTAGCATCAGTCCTTCCAATGAACACCCAGGATTGATCTCCTTTAGAATGGACTGGTTGGATCTCCTTGCAGTCCAAGGGACTCTCAAGAGTCTTCTCCAGCACCACGGTTCAAAAGCATCAACTCTTCGGCGCTCAGCTTTCTTTATAGCCCAACTCTCACATCCATACATGACTCCATACATACATGCCCACCCCGTATGCAGGACCATTTCCGCGTTACTTCACAATACAATGCTAGCAGAGCAAAAACTCACCACATACACTACAAAGGTCAGTCTAGAAACAGGGATAGCACGATTTGCCTTCCTCTTTATTCATGCTCTATAAACAATTCACCACGAAGGAAGAGTACATCAGATAGTCACCATATCATTATTCTTTTTCACTTACCTTTCAGATTCAGTTTACCGTTCACATGGACGGACGGATCAAAAGCTCAGTTATAAACTTTGTTTTTAAGAATTTCAGTCTTTACAGTTCAAGCTTGTTTTCATTTCTATACTATAAATGGTTTCACTGAAGAACCAAAATCGCTCTACAGTTAAAACAGATGCCTAAGTCTCCAGCATTGCAGGTGATACTTTAATATTCTCTATCTTGAAAACAATCGGTTAACTGCAACTTTTTTAATTCGTTGTTTTGTTTTGTAGTTTGTCGATCTCAAAGGTTAGATCATTGCTACTTTTGCCCCAGAAAACATGTTGCTCTAAGAAATCTCTAGATAAATCCGTCTTTGTTCTCGTCAGGAACCAAAAAGAGCTATCACACACACTTAAGCATTCTAAAATGTATTTCGGGAGGTCAAATTCATTCTCAGCTGTGATTTTTTTTTTTACAGGCGTACACAATTTCCTTCACTGTTTTAACTGGTTAGCGGTAAAGTAATAGAAAATGGTATAGAGATAATATTTTTTTTCCTTAAAAAGATTCAGTTAATTGACTTTGAATAAAATAGTTTACTTCAATCAAGGGATAAACACCCATGAATTAAATCTACATGGAAGAAGGGCAAATGAAATCAGCAAAGCCTAAGACAAATTGCAATTGAATGCATTTTAAACCATTTCTCCTCCAGGCATGAACACTGGAGTGGGTTGCCATTCCCTGCTCCAGGGGATCTTTCCGACCCAGGGATAGACCCCGGGTCTCCTGCATTGCAGGGGGATTCTTTTACCAGCTGTGCTTCTAGGGTCTTCTCTTAGCTCCTTCAGGCTGAATAGGCTGGGCGAGAAAATAGGATGTGATGGGAAGAAATTGAGCTGGAAATGGAGCTGGGAAACTGAGGCCACAGTCCCCAGTTGTTAGGACCTCACTGTGCGTATCTCTGTGATTAAGGAAGTGGCCTAGATGACTTGGTTCTGACACAGAAATCTTCACTTACCTCCTTCCGACCTTGATTCAAGGGTCCCTCTCATGGAGAAAGGAACAGTGATTCCCCACATCTGTGTCATGTGAGTTACTCCCTCACGTCCAGAAACAAGACACACGGCTCACTTTTCACAAATCACGTGCTTAACGTGTGTCTTTACCAAAGAATACACTTTCCGTAAGCGGGGAAATGGCCGCTCACTCCTTTCCCCGGCCCAGGGATGACCGGGATCATCCCTTTGACAAACAGCAGACACTTAACAAATATTCACTGTAGGACGGATGCGTGAATTAACGAACACCAACTCTGTTACAAAGCCCTTCCTTTTTCCCATTGAGGAAACAATTTACGTAACGTTTTCCCAGATCATCAATCACACGCTTTTACCCTTCGTGAACTAGGAAGGAGGCGGACCGTCTATGAACCAGGGAGGAGGAGGGCTCTCACCAGACACAGAATCCACTGTCGCCTCGATCTGGAACTTAGAGCTTCCACAACTGTGCCAAAGAATTGTCTGTGGTTTATAAGCCACTCAGACAGTAGTATTCTATTGCAACAGCCTGAAGGAGCTAAGAGAAGACCCTAGAAGCACAGCTGGTAAAAGAATCCCCCTGCAATGCAGGAGACCTGCGGTCTATCCCTGGCTCGGAAAGATCTCCTGGGGCAGGGAATGGCAACCCACTCCAGTGTTCATGCCTGGAGGATCCCAGGGACAGAGGAGCCTGCTAGGCTACAGTCCATGGGGTTGCTAGAATCAGACACGTTTTAGTGACTAAACCACCACCACTATCATTCAGAATAGCCCTTGTATACACTCTTTAAGGAGAAGGCAATGGCACCCCACTCCAGTACTCTTGCCTGGAAAATCCCATGGATGGAGGAGCCTCGTGGGCTGCAGTCCATGGGGTCGCTAAGGGTCGGACACGACTGAGCAACTTCACTTTCACTTTTCACTTTGACACATTGGAGAAGGAAATGGCAACCCACTCCAGTGTTCTTGCCTGGAGAATCCCAGGGACGGGGGAGCCTGGTGGACTGCCGTCTATGGGGTCACACAGAGTCGGACACGACTGAAGTGACTTAGCAGCAGCAGCAGCAGCCACAGCAGCAGCAGCAGCAGCAGCAGCATGCTCTTTAAACTGACGCAAAACACAATGAATAACCTTATGAACAAAATGAAAACGCTGATAGAAGATCATTCATTCTCACCGTGGTCATTGTGCTAAGTTGCTTCAGTCGTCTCCGACTCTTTGCGACCCCACGGACTGTATAGCCCACCCGGCTCCTCTCTCCATGCAGTTCTCCAGGCAAGAATACTGGAGTGGGTTGCCATGACCTCCTCACCTTCGTCCTTAGTCAAACGTTATTCCAAGTTGTTCTCACTAACAACATTCTGTAAGTTCAACATGAACTGTATATATATATTATATATATAGATTTTTAAACTGCTAGGCAGTTATTTACAATTACCTTCCTGGAGAATAATTTAAAAAGTCAAATGGCAATTTATCCCCAGCTTTTAAAAGAACAGGAATAATCAGTTCTCAGCAGCCATCTCAGCCTTTCTAAGGACTGAAATGATGCAGGCCATTGAGGCTTTTATTTGCTTTTTGGGATAGTCATATTCAGAGGTCAGAATTTCAACCATCACTGTCTGAAAGCTCCTTTAGCTCACTTCTACAATTCACTTCTATAATTGAAGTGAGGAGATGCGAAAGGCTAAACCACACTCCATACCACCGTTCATCACTGTGTTCAGCACAAGTGAAGTGGCCTGGAGTCTGACAAAGCAAGGGACCCGGAATCATAAAGATCTGAGCTCTGCCAATGCTAGTTACACACAAGGGGCCTCCTGATCTTTCAGCAAGGGGTTGGAGATGGAAATACAGCTGCCTTGCCATCGTCACAGGTCTCCCGCTTTGTCTATTTTAGTATTATATATTTATATAGATGAGATCATATGTCATCATATATATAACATGCACGTGACTATATATATAAATGCTATACATAAACAAAAAAGTGAACGTGTTAGCTGCTCAGTTGTGTCCGACTCTTTGCGACCCCGTGGACTGTAGCCCGCCAGGCACCTCTGTCCATGGGCTTCTCCAGGCAAGGATACTGAAATGGGTTGCCATTCCCTTCTCCAGGGGCTCTTCCAGACCCAGGGATCGAAATACACATGTAAATAAAATCCCAGGAATGATATATATACATATGTGTGGGTATGTATGTGTATCTGTGTGTGTGTGTGTGTGTGTATGGCTGTATGTCTAAACTGCATTCAGGATTTTGTATGTAACCCATTTTTATAGGCATCTTTTCATGTCTAACATTATTCACACAAGAATACAAGCAAAACCACACTGGAACACAATCAGGGCATTTAGCGTCCCCTGGAATGCCCAGAAACTTCCCAGCAGTTTACTGCCAGAGGTTCAGAGAGAAGTCTGCCATGGAACACATACCTATGCGTCTGGGATTTGTTTCATTAGTAACTAAAACTATTCGGGACATTTGACACAAATCTATAAAGTAATACAGTATTACTATGAGTATTTACTTAATCCCATAGCTAATCTTACGACACTTATCTTTCAAGCTGGCAAAAGAATTCAAGATACGATAATGTTTGTGAACCTGTGTTGACTTATGTAATAGGACTGCTTACTTTCAAACACCTGGGAAAATAAAATTTTAAAATGAAACCATTAAAATAATGTATCCTTAGGTCTCAGTACTATGGCAGGGCCATGTGTTGGCCATACTGAACTTGCTAAGGTCAGATGCAGTTTTTGAATATTCCGTAAAAGGAGAAAAATTCGGCTTATTTTGTGAAACCAGAGGGTCTAGAAGGAGAGTTGTATGTTATCTGATAAAAGTGAATCCTCTAGATTCTGATGCAAAGAAGGTTTAGGCTTGTTCACAGCTCACCAAACGAACCAAGCATCAATAAATGGGAGCAATGTTACAAAACAGGGCTTCGCAGATGGCATTAGTGGCAAAGAACCTGCCTGCCAATGCTGGAGCTATAAGAGACGCGGGTTCGATCCCTAGGTCGGGAAGATCCCCTGGAGGAGGGCATGGCGACCCACTCCAGTATTCTTGCCTGGAGATGAATCCCATGGACAGAGGAGCCTGGTGGGCTACAGTCCATGGGATCACAAAGAGCTGGAGGCGACTGACCACGTTCACAAATAATGCTATTCAGACCTCTTCATTTTAAAGATCTGAGATCCCGGGAACTTCATGCAATCACGATATGTAAACCAAATCCCCAGCAAATGGATGTAAAAGGAACGCAGGGACCCTTTCAAGTTGCCCTAGATGGGAGTTATGATTACCAGACTTTGAAGTGTCCCCAGGACACAAATTTGCAAAGCTCTCCAGGCACACCGCTCTCGGCCACACTCTGGTTCATGCAAGAATCTTGAGGAACTTCAGACACACTGCAAATACCGACTACACGTTGAGTATGCCAAGCATTTAAGAGGCCGTAACTGCAAGCAGATAAATATTATCTTCACACAAGGTATGGAGGCCACTGCTACTCAGGCCAGGTGTAGGACTGTCCGGAGATTGCTTCACTGACTGGAGCCACACCCTTCTGGGTTCCCTCTTACCCTTGTGGAAGGAGGTATGACACAGTTCTACTGCAGCACCGTGTCCCATCACCAGGCCCGTAACAAAGCTCCTTAGAACGGACATGTCAAATAACCCGTTGGGGTGAAATGTCCTTTAGATGTCAATCAGGTCTAACTGGTCCCTCAAATCACTTAAAGTTTGTGTTTCCTTGCTAATCTGGGGGGACACATGTACACCCGTGGCTGATTCATGCCACTGTATGGCAAAAACCACCACAATCTCATAAAGTCATTAGCCTCCAATTAAAATAAATTAATTAAATTTTAAAAAAGATAACCGTTTGGATCATCGGTCGGGTCTAAGTCAAGCCGTGCTCTGGGGACACATGTGCATCCAGAAACAAAGAATGGGGGGCCAGCCTACCCGTCCATGTGTTCACACAGTGCTTGTGAAATGAATAGACAGGCAGGACTCGAGCTTTCTTACTTTCCTTGAGAAAGGAGCCCCCTGCAAACAAACTACTTCACCTCCAGGAAGAAAACAAGGGTAATGTGTACACCGCGTGTGTCCTGGCAAGCTCTATCTTCAGCGGGCACTGGGGCCTGTGAAGGAGAAACCCTTAGGGCCTTTGCACCTAAGCAGGAAGGATGGGGCCTCCTGCGACCAAACAGGACCGAAGTAACAAGTTGGACATGACAGAAACCGCAGACCTCAGTGCGTCATCACAGGGCTCGGGGGCTCGGAGCAAGGCTGCTGCTGCTGCTGTTAAGTCACTTCAGTCATGTCCGACTTTGTGCGACCCCATAGACGGCCTCTCAGCAGGCTCCCCCGTCCCTGGGATTCTCCAGGCAAGAACACTGGAGTGGGTTGCCGTTTCCTTCTCCAATGTGTGAAAGTGAAAAGTGAAAGTGAAGTCGCTCAGTCATGTCCGACTCTTAGCGACCCCATGGACTGCAGCCCACCAGGCTCCTCCGTCCATGGGATTTTCCAGGCAAGAGTACTGGAGTGGGGTGCCACCGCCTTCTCTGACACCTCGCTTTACTGCAGGTTAAATCTGTTTGGTTGTACGGAGCTGACTGCTGCAGCTGGTATTCCTTTATCAAAGTAGCTGGGATTTCCCAGGCGGCCCAGTGGTAAAGAATCTGCCTGCCAATGCAGGGGACGTGGGTTTGATCCCTGATAGGGCAACTAAGCCTGTGTTCTGCAGTGAAGATCCAACACAGCCAAACAGACTAATTAATTTTGTTAAATTTGTTTCAGTTCAGTTCAGTTCATTCGCTCAGTCGTGTCTGACTCTTTGCGACCCCATGAATCACAGCACGCCAGACCTCCAAAGTTGCAATTAAAAAACAAAAATTTTTAAATTAATTTATTTTAATTGGAGGCTAATTACTTTACAGTATTGTGGAGGGTTTTGACGTACATCGACATGAATCAGCCACGAGTTTATATGTGTCCCCCCGTCTCAAACCCCCTGCCCACCTCCATCCCCACCCCATCCCCCTGGGTTGTCCCAGAGCACCGGCTTTGAGTGTCCTGTCTCATGCATCGAACCTGGACTGGTCATCAATTTCACATATGGTAAATAATGTACATGTTTCAACGCCATTCTCTCAAATCATCCCACCCTCCTCTTCTCCCACAGAGTCCAAAAGTCTGTTCTTTGCATCTGTGTCTCTTTTGCTGTCTTGCATATAGGGTCATCGTTACCATCTTTCTAAATTCCATATATATGCGTTAATATACTGTATTGGAGGAGAAGGCAATGGCAGCCCACTCCAGTACTCTTGCCTGGAAAGTCCCATGGACAGAGGAGACTGGTAGGCTGCAGTCCACGGCATCGCGAAGAGTCGGACACAACTGAGCAACTTCACTTTCACTTTTTACTTTCATGCATTGGAGAAGGAAATGGCAACCCACTCCAGTGTTCTTACCTGGAGAATCCCAGGGATGGAGGAGCCTGGTGGGCTGCCATCTATGGGGTCACACAGAGTCGGACACGACTGAAGTGACTTAGCAGCAGCAGCATACTGTATTGGTGTTTTTCTTTATGACTTACTTCACTCCGTATATAATAGGCTCCAGTTTCATCCACCTCATTAGAACTGGCCCAAATGCATTCTTTTTCATAGCCAAGTAATATTCCATTGTGTAAATGTACCACAGCTTCCTTATCCATTCGTGTGCCGACGGACATCTAGGTTGCTTCCATGTCCTAGCTATTGTAAACAGGGCTGCAATGAACATTGGGGGTACATGTGTCTCTTTCAATTCTGGTTTCCTCAGTGTGTTTCCATTCGTCTGACGATGGACATCTAGCTTGCTTCCATGTCCTAGCTATTGTAAACAGTGCTGAGATGATACTGTAAACATCCAACGTGTCTTGCATGTTGCAAGGATGTCTCTGTCCCCAGGATTTCACAAAGTCACAAACGGGAAGGAATCCTCCACTCAACGGAGCGGACGGGTCTCCTCTCACTTCTAATTTCGGAGCCTGGGTCTGCAGCTCTCAGGATTTACTGGACATGGGAAACCTTTCCGTTCTAGAAGAAGGGCTGTCCACCGTTGGCACAATGTGGGGCTGGGGTGGGGGGCTACCCGTGCTTCTGGTCCCACCAGAACAACTTCACCACAGGACTGCAGTTTGCTCACCTATTCCTTCACATCCGTCCATTCATACAAGGACCATCTGCCAAAGACCTGCCTTGGGCAAAAACATGACTTCTGACTTCCATTTCCAACTCTGGAGTCTGTAAGTATTGACACAGAGTGGAACAAAAGAATCACACCCCTGGGTTTGTGGGATCATGGTCTGTTCTTCATGAGCCCCCGATGCTGGCCGCAAGCAGACCTTGCCCAGAAGCACCAGCAGGTTTTTCTGGGTGTCAAGAGGTGGATCGTCCAGCCTTACATGAGTGCGCACAGTCCAGGCAAGACCCGTACGACCTAGGACATTCTTCTCTGGTCCTCACCTTTACAAATAGCTGTTCCCACTAAGACACACACAGCAGGACCAAGACGATCCACGCCTTGATACCCACTCATCTGCAGTCGCCCCTGTGTCCTTCATATTCACACCGAGAAAAGCGATTTGAGTTTTAAACTGGCGTTCCCTTGGGCAGGAGATCTGAGAGATGTGGGTTCACTCCCTGGGTCGGGAAGATTCCCCTGGAGAAGGAGATGGCAACCCATTCCAGTATTCTTGCCTGGACAATCTTTTTTAAAGACTTCTTTTTTTTTTTTTTTACTTTTTAAAAAAAAATCCTTTTTTTAAAATTTATTTAATTGAAGGCTAATTACTTTACAATATTGTGGTGGTTTTTGCCATACATTGCCATGAATCTCGGAGAAGGCAATGGCAAGCCACTCCAGTACTATTGCCTAGAAAATCCCATGGATGGAGGAGCCTGGTAGGCTGCAGTCCATGGGGTTGCTAAGGGTCGGACACGACTGAGCGACTTCACTTTCACTTTTCACTTTCACACATTGGAGAAGGAAATGGCAACCCACTCCAGTGTTCTTGCCTGGAGAATCCCAGGGACGGGGGAGCCTGGTGGGCTTCCGTCTATGGGGTCACACAGACTGAAGTGACTTAGCAGCAGCAGCAGCAGCCATGAATCTGCCATGGGTGTCCATGTGTTCCCCATCCTGAACCCCACCCACCTCCCTCCCCATCCCATCCCTCAGGGTCATCCCAGTTCACCAGCCCCGAGCACCCTGTCTCATGCATCAAACCTGGACTGGTGATCTTTTATAAAGATTTCTTTAAAAAAAAAAAAAAATCTCAATTTCTTTTTTCCTTCTGAAAAATAAAATAAAATCAAACCCTTGCAGAGAGACCCAGCTGACACTGGACAAATCCCAGCTATGCCCTGGGCCACACTAAATGTTCTCTCTCTCCCAAACCTCCCTGCCTCCAAGACCGAGGGTAGGCCTGCAAGGATTGACATGAGAGCTTCACAGAATAGGTGGACAGCTCCAGCAAGCATGACTTGGAAATTCCTGTGTGGCTTCAGGGGATGGGGGGCAAGGGGGAACAAGGCAGGATGGGGTGGGGCCTCTGTGGGCCTGGGGGTGGTGTGGGTGCGGAGGATGTGGGTGGCGGGGGTCGGGGGGGTCCCTGGAGGCCAGAAAGGCTGCTCCAGGGAACTGAGCAGGTCGCTGGGATGGTCCGTCCATGGCCAAGAGCAGCAGGTGGGGAGAGAGGCCGCCGGGCTTCACCAACCCCCGTGAGGCCTGCAGGTTAGATGCTGTTGATCTATTTTTCAATCTGTTCCTCAACCCCTCTCCCCGGGGTTGGGGAGAAGCCTTGGGGCTCTTGTGGAGGCGTGTGCATCTCTGCTGGAGAAACTGGGGAGGCCGTGAGGATGAGTCTCGAAGAGATCAAAGCATCACCACGGGGGTATTGGGTCTGTGCGCTCCACCACCAGTGGGGGTTCCCGAAGCCCCGCCGCCCGGTTCCTCCCACCTGCCTAGGGGGTACCAGTCAGCTCCCACTTTCTAATCATCTCAAAGGAATCTGGAGCCGTGACTCTCAGACACAGGGCAATGACCTTCTGACAGCTCCTGTCCTGTACGGGCGTCTCTGAAATCGTGAAACCAGGATATAAAAGACCGTCAGCTTGACAGTGATTTACGCTTAACCCAGGAGAAAAACCACGGTGACAAACTGTGAACACTCATTATGATACTAATGGTGATTCCTCACTGTTCACCTGGCATTGTGTGTGTGTACTCAGACACTTCAGTCGTTTCCGACTCTCTGTGACCCCATGGACTGTAGCCCACCAGGCTCCTCTGTCCATGGGTTTCTCCAGGCAAGAACACTGGAGTGGGTTGCCATGCCCTCCTCCAGGCCATTTTCCTGACCCTCAAGGCTCAAACCCATGTCTCTTAGATCTCCTGCATTGGCAGGCAGGTTCGTTACCACTAACGCCACCTGGGAAGCCCATCTGGCATGATTTAAGAAAAGAATTTCAGAGCTTTCTGTAATTAACCTTATTTTCGTCTTGCCGCCCAAGGGAACACCAGCTGAAACTCAACGGAGCTGTGTTCAATTCCAAAACAGAGAATCCCTCTCTTAAAGCCTGACCACTTGTAGTGGAGAGACTGGAGCGAACCCAATGGCGTGATGGCGTTTCTGTGACTGGCAAGTGGAAGATGAGATGGCAGCTCAACTCACCTTCCCCAAATGTGTATATGTGAACACTTGTGTACACACACACACACACACACACACACCCCACACACCAACGTACTGATAAAGACCAACAATTAGTCAAGGTGGCCCTCCTCTGTGGGAGCGGACAAGGAGCAGGCTGAATCTTCATTCATCAAAAGCGCCACTTATGGGCTTGCCTGGTGGTCCACTGGTTAGGATTCGACGCTCACAATGCAGGGGCCCCGGTTCGACCCCCAGTCAGGGAACTAGATCCCATGGGCCACAGTTGAGAGTTCACATGTCAGAACAGAGAGCCTGCATTAAGCTGCAGCCACATTAAAGGAAAAAAAAAAGCTCCAGTTAGCATAGAAGCAGAAAACAGATCTCTCTGCTACTCTGTTTTCCAACTTTTTTTTTTTTTCAGAAAACACCACCACCCTTGGTACGAGAAGGAAATTAAGAATTGTGTTTTAAGTTTCCTAGGAGAACACATGCAGGGAGTTTCTGTAGGCTCTCTCAGCTATAGCATGCCCTGCATCTAGGAAAAATCATTTCAGAACTAACCAAGCACCTGTCCCCAGAGTCCCAGGGGGTGAGGTACTGTCCTGGGGATCTCCAGGAAAGAGATTCGCACTCTGACAAGTGTCTGGATCCATGCGTGTCTCTACAAGGGAGCGCACACCATTCTTTTTCATGGCTGAGTAATATTCCATTGTCTATGCGTACCACCTCTTCCTGATCCATTCATCTGCCAGTAGACATCTAGGTCGGCTCCATGTCCTGGCTATTATAAACAGCGCTGCAGTGAACACTGGGCTGTATGTGTGTTTTTTTGAATTATACTTTTCTGAGGGTATATGCCTACTCTGTTAACGCGTATGTGTCAAGGTACAGATGAACCTCTCTGCAAAGCAGAAACAGACACACAGACATAAGACAACATGTAAGGACACTAAGGTCGGAAAGGGAGTGTGGGATGAATTGGAAGATGGGGACTGACACATGTATACTATTAATACCATGGAGAATATAGATAACCAAGGAGAACCTGCTGTACAGCACAGGGAACTCCACTCAGTGGTGTCTGGTGACCTAGATGGGAATGAAGTCCAAAAAAGAGGGGAGATATATACATGTATATATATATATTGGACTTCCCTGGTAGCTCAGTTGGTAAAGAATCCGCCTGCAATGCAGGAGACCCCAGTTCCATTCCTGGGTCAGGAAGATCCACTGGAGAAGGGATAGGCTACCCACTCTAGTCTTCTTGGGCTTCCCTGGTGGCTCAGCTGGTAAAGAACCCGCCTGCAATGCGGGAGACCTGGACTCGATCCCTGGGTTGGGAAGATCCCCCTGGAGAAGGGAAAGGCTACCCACTCCAGTATTCTGGCCTGGAGAATTTCACGGACTGTATAGTCCACGGGGTCGCAGAGAGTCGGACACGACTGAGCGGCTTTCACTTTCACTTATATATATGTGTGTATATATATTTAGATAAGTCACTGCGCTGTACAGCAGAACCTGACACAACACCGTAAAGCAGCTATACCCCAACAAAAATTAATAATTTTTTTAAACAGACTGCAGAGAACAAGTGTCAGAGCTCAGGGCGGTCAAGCTGAGGCCTGCTCTCCTAAGAGTACATTTAAAACATTATATCAACTCCATGCATGTTAATGGGTGTGGGTATGTGGGGCAGAAGCTGAAATCAAAACTACGTATCTGTTATACAACAGAAACGGAGCTTTTAACTTGCAAATTTTGAGGCAGAATCCTGGCTCATAAGAGTGTGAAACCAAATTATTTGCAATCTTGGATGTAAAACCTTCCAGTACAGTCTAGACCTGTTCTATTTACTTTTTTTTTTTTCTTGCTGCAGAAGCGTTTTTCATCCCCTCCTTCTTTTCTTTCCCTTAAAAGAAACTAACTGGGCTGGCAAGTTCATCAAAGCAATTTACTGAGAATGCACTTTGACAGACCGCATTAAGAATGTTGACTTGTGAAACAAAGGGCTGTTTTATCATGCACATAAATTACATGCTTCAAAAAAAAAAAAGAAGGTTCAGAATTCTTTAGTGATATGCTAGTCAGTGCAGAAAGGAGTTTTGCCTATTTTATTTTATTTTTTGCTTCAGTACTTCAAAAGCTTTGCCCAGGAACCCATGGCTCACAAAACTCACAACAGAAAAGACTGCATCGTACATGATGTTTTATTATTTGCATCGATCAAAAATAAATTTAAGTCAACCTATACTGGGCTTCCCTGGCGGCTCATTGGTAAAGAATCCGTCTGCAGTGCAGGAGGTGTGGGTTCCATCACTGAGTCGGGAAGATCCCCTGGAGAAGGGTATGGCAACCCACTCGAGTATTCCTGCCTGGAGAATCCCACGGTGAGAGGAGCTTGGCGGGCTACAGTCCATGGGGCTGCAGAGAGTTGGGACATGATTGAGCACTCGTGTACGCACAAAGTTTATCTATTAAGTATCAACCACAAGGCAAAGACTGTCAGTTCAGTTCAGTTCAGTCACTCAGTCGTGTCTGACTCTTTGTGACCCCATGGACTGCACCCTGTCCATCACCAACTCCCTGAGCTTACTCAAATTCATGTCCATCGAGTCGGTGATGTCATCAACCATCTCATCCTCTGTCATCCCCGTCTCCTCCTGCCCTCAATCTTTCCCAGCATCAGGGTCTTTTCCAGTGAGTCAACTCTTCGCATAGAGTGGCCAAAGTATTGGAGTTTCAGCTTCAGCATCAGTCCTTCCAATGAACACCCAGGACTGATCTCCTTTAGAATGGACTGGTTGGATCTCCTTGCAGTCCACGGGACTCTCAAGAGTCCTCTCCAACAAAAGCATCAATTCTTTGGCGCTCAGCTTTCTTTATAGTCCAACTCTCACATCCACACATGAGTAGTGGAAAAACCATAGCTTTGACTAGACAGACCTTTGTCGGCAAAGTCATGTCTCTGCTTTTTAACATGCTGTCCAGGTTGGTCACACTGGACACTGTGAGAGGTACAAAGGTGTCAGGAGAGAGCTGGGGATGAAAAGCCTCCTCAAATGAGTTGTCCATGGGGAACAGTGAGAGCTGCCCTGCATGAATGCAGAGAAGCGCTGACTCATATTTGCTTGAGGGCTCATGAAGCATTTCATCGTAAACCAAACTGTGATCCCACCTTTCTTGGGGGGGGGACATTCATGGACAGAGATTCTGTAAGCGTAAAGCAGTGTGAACACAGGTCACATTTTCTCACTTGCGGTGTGCAAAGGTGGAGGGTTTCACTTGTCGTCTGAAGCCCATGAAAGAGGAAGGAGCAGAGATAAAGCTGGAAAAGTGGGGGGGTAAGGACCCAACTGGAAATGTTCGCACGCTACCAAGAGCTGATAAGATAATGCGATGATCTGACCTATGAGTCAAGATGCCTAATCTGGAAATAACGTGTGGATGAACTGGTAGGAGGGGTAACAAAAAGAATCGCTGGGGGACTGTCATAAAAATGGACTGACAGAGGACTTCCCTGGTGGTCCAGTGGTTAAGCATTCACCTGCCGAGGCAGGGAACAGGGGTTCTATCCTCATCCGTCTGTGACCATCCCATGTGCTGCAGGGCAGCTAAGCCCGTGTGCCCCCCAAACTGAGGCCTGGACACCCTGGAACCGGCGCTCTTCAACGAGAGAAATCAACCCAGTGAGAAGTTCACGTACCGCAAATGCAGAGTAGCCTCCACTCTCTGCAACTGGACTCAGCCCGCACGCAGCAGAGAAGACCCAGTGACGCCAACAACAAATGAAATTTAAAAAAAGAATGTTTCTTTTTTTTTAAATTACTGAGAGAGAGACTCTCTACTAAGAGTCTGTGACACCTTTGAAAAGCAAGCGAGATGCACGGAAGATGGACCCAGGATGCCAGCGGTTTATCTCGATAAATCTGCAGTGAAGGAAGCACTTACAAATTACTTCATTCATCACTGGCTTGACCAAACGTTAAGGTCTAAGAGTTTTTTTTTTTTGCCAAGACTTAGGAAGCCTCAAAGTGATACACACAGCAATGAATTTGAAACTTAAATGCAAGTTCAGGTCAGTTCAGCTGCTCAGTCGTGTCCGACTCTTTGCGACCCCATGGACCGCAGCATGCCAGGCCTCCCTGTCCATCACCAGCTCTCGGAGTTTACCCAAACTCACGTCTATTGAGCCACTGATGCCATCCAACCGTCTCATCCTCTGTCGTCCCCTTAAGGAAACAAGTAAATACACACACATACATAACTGGCAACATCATCAAATATACCAAATACCAACAAATAAATCTAATGGTGTGAAATCTTTTACACAGGGAACAACAGAAAATGCTGAGAGAATTTAAACACGACGGACATAGAGAAACCTCTCATGTTTATAGATTGGAAGACTCAATATTTTTAAGGTGTCCATTCTTCCCAGCTTGCTTTATAGGTTCAAGGCAACCCCCATCAATATTTCACCCAGGTTTCTGTGGCCTTTGAGAGAAAGTCAAAGGGCCTAGATTAGCCCAGGTAATCTTGAAATATACCAAATGTCAAGGGTGTAAGTTATGAGGTATCAAGATTCACAATGAAGCTACAGAAATCAACACAGCAGCAGAAGAGACAAGAGAAAACATTGGTGGCAAACAGTCTAGACTCTGGATGATCCATGTATGCAGTCAACTGGTTTATGAGAAAGTATCATATCAATTCATTAAAGGAAAGGAACGTCAATTAAATAAGTCATTCTGGTTCAACGGGATATTAATATTTTTAAAACAGGAGTCTTTATCTCTACCTCAAATAAGATGAAATTACAGACCTTCTGTAAAACAGTATCAGTACAACTTGTAGCAAAAAAAATAATAATAAGAATAGGTTTATGAGCTTGAGGTATGTAACAATTTCTAAACCACTCAAAGATCACTAGGCACAAAAGAACAAAACCACCAAACTGTTTTTTATTAAAATTAAGAATTTTTGTTCATCAGCAGACATCAGTAATGGAGGTAAGGGACAATTCTGGACCGGTATCCAGAACACTGGGGGTTCCCAGACGGTGCTAGAGGTAAAGAACCCACTTGCCCATGCAGGAAACATAAGAGGCCTGGGTTCAATCTCTGGGTCGGGACGAGGGCACGGCAACCCACTCCAGTATTCTTGAGCCTGGAGAATCCCATGGACAGAGGAGCCTGGCGGGCTACAGTCCATGGGGTCACAGAGAGTCGGACACGACTGAAGCAACTTATCACGCAGAACACACATCTAAAATATATAAAGAACTCCTACAAATTCATACATAAAAGACGGGTGAATGGAACATTTTCAAAAATCTTGAGCAGACATTCCAAATGAGGATTTTCAAATGCTCAAAACACACACACACACACAAACACACACATGCACATGAAAAGTTAGTATCATTCAGTTCAGTTCAGTTCAGTTCAGTCGCTCAGTCGTGTCCGACTCTCCGCGACCCCATGAATCACAGCACGCCAGGCCTCCCTGTCCATCACCAACTCCCGGAGTACACTCAAACTCATGTCCACAGAGTCGGTGATGCCATCCAGCCATCTCATTCTCCGTCGTCCCCTTCTCCTCCCGCCCCCAACCTTTCCCAGCATCAGAGTCTTTTCCAGTGAGTCAACTCGTCTCATGAGGTGGCCAAAGTATTGGAGTTTCAGCTTTAGCATCAGTCCCTCCAATGAACATCCAGGATTGATCTCCTTTAGAATGGACTGGTTGGATCTCCTTGCAGTATAAGGGACTCTCAAGAGTCTTCTCCAGCACCACAGTTCAAAAGCATCGATTCTTCGGCGATCAGCTTTCTTCACAGTCCAACTCTCACATCCATACATGACCACGGGAAAAACCATTGCCTTGACTAGACGGACCTTGGTCGGCAAAGTAATGTCTCTGCTTTTTAATATACTATCAAGGTTGGTCATAACTTTCCTTCCAAGGAGCAAGCGTCTTTTAATTTCATGGCTGCAATCAGCATCTGCAGTGATTTTGGAGCCCAAAAAAACAAAGTCTGACACTACCCACCAGGAAAAATCACAAATGAAAGCCAGAACGCATGCCACTACCCAGCTACTTAGAATGAATGACGATTGTTTTAAAAAACACTGACAGCCTCAAGTATTGCGTAGTTGTGAAGCTAACTAAGTATACGGCTTGTGGAAGAGCTGTTTCATAGTGTCCGCTAAAAACACCCACTGTGTCTCTCCCAACAGAGACACAGAAAGTTTATCCCTAGAGGTGGACCTCAGACCACGGAATCTGCATGTCCAAAAAAGTACAATAGTGTTCATCGTGGATTTATGCATGAGCTCCAAATTTCCTATGCACCCGTGGTCAGTCGTGTCCAACTCTTTGCAACCCCATGGACTGTGAAATCCAAAGTGGGTCAATCCAAATATCCACCAATACAGTGGATTTAAAAAAAAAATTATACTTCATTTTTTACAATGTATTACCAACTAATAATAACCCAGGTGGCGCTAGTGGTAAAAGAACCAGCCTGCCAATGCAGGAGACACGGGAGACCTGGGTTGGGAAGATTCCGTGGAGGAGAGGGCAAGGCAACCCACTCCGATATTCTTGCCTGGAGAATCCCATGGACAGGAGTCTGGGGCAGGGAGTGGGGGTCGCTACAGTCCGTAGGGTTGCGCAGAGTTGGACCTGACTGAAGTGAGTTAGCACACACGCACTAATAAAAACAGAACGAATTATGCTGCACGCAACAGCTTGAATGAATCTCACATACTCACGGACGAGCAGACACAGCTGAAAGTGCAGAGTGTGCCGTGTCAGACCCTACCCATCTACAGGTTAAGGAAGGATAACGCACCCCATGATGGCAAATGCTCCAGTGATGACAATGCCTGGAAATATTTCTATTTTGATCAGAGAGTTGGTACTCTAAATAGCCTGTCTCATCTCTCAGTCATGTCCGACTCTTTGCGACGTCGTGGACTTTAGCCCACCAAGACTCCTCTGTCCATGGGATTTCCCAGGCAAGAATACTGGGGTAGGTTGCCATTCCCTTCTCCAACCTAACTATACCCCTACGTAAAATATCATAGAATTTCACACTTACAAGATTTGTACAGTTTATGTTTCCTATGCCTAACACATGATACTTTTAAAACTCTGTTACCTTACCTAGCATGTTAAAATGTTTTCCATTTGAACAATGCGAACATCACTTAGTCGTGTCCGACTCTTTGTGACCCCATGGACTATAGAGTCCATGGAATTTTCCAGGTCAGAATACTGGAGTGGGTAGCCTTTCCCTTCTCCAGGGGGATCTTCCCCACCGATTACAAAAGCACTTTTTTAGAAAGGAGCCAAAAATCTGGTTCATTTCGAGCCTTCCCACCTCCTCTGCACCGAATCCCATTCACACACATTTTCATATATTAAACATTTTCAGCAAAACAAAGGGAAAAAAATACATTTTCTTCACTTTACTGAGAAAAAGAAAAAGGATGCCTGAGGCTATTGAAAGCATAGCAGTGACTGAAAGCATAAAAAGGCAACTATCTTCGTTTCCAAAAATGATTACCCTGATGATATTATACAGTGGTATTTTAAAAGAAATGTTCCCCAACAGAATTATTCCTGTACCTGACTGTTCACAGCTCTCATTTCATTTCACATATATCTTAGAGTTCTCTCTGAAAAGAAAATGGTCCTTTGGTAATATACAAAAGAACATGTGCTGAATTTGCAACGATGGGTAATTTTGACTGGAATAAATTCATAATAGCAGTCATAAGTTTCAAATAGATGGGCCGATATTCGCTTTAATATATACATTTATATGTCTTTTCACCACTCCCGGGCGAAAGATGACATTTACGGAAAGCTTCACAGGCTGATCTAACGGCTCATAGTCTGAAATGAACGAAGTTTAACTAATTTTAAGCAAGTAAGTAATGATGCCAAATACAATCACATCATTGGAAAATTCCCTTCGGTCAGTAGTTTCGGGTTCCAAATGACTTTGAGTAAGTACATTCAGTAAGTCTCTTGGCATATAGAGACATCATCTCATATAACATTTCTTAATTTCTATTTACTTTATGTTTTATGGAAGCACAAAAGTGAAAATGCAAGTTGCTCAGTCGTGTCCGACTCTCTGCAACCCCGTGGACTATACAGTCCATGGAAATCTCCAGGCAAGGATACTGGAGTGGGTAAGCCATTCCCTTCTCCAGGAGATCTTTCCAACCCAGGGATCAAACCCAGGTCTCCTGCATTGCAGGTGGATTCTTTACCAGCTGAGCCCACCAGGGAAGCCCAAGAATACTGGAGTGGGTAGCCTATCCCTTCTCCAGCGGATCTTCCCCACCCAGGAATCGAATTGGGGTCTCTGGCATTGCAGGCGGATTCCTTACCAACTATCAGGGAAGCCCCACTGAAGCATAGCTGGATTATAATATGATGTTAGTGACAGCTATCCAGCAAGGTAACTCAGGGGCACATATATACACATTCTGTTTCATACTCTTTTTCCATTACGGTTTGTCATAGGATTCTGAATAGAGTTCCCTTTTGCATACAGTAGGACTTGGCTGTGTATCCACTCCCTATATATCTGGTTGCATCTGCTAATCCCAATAATCTCATAATATTTTAACAGAAGTGATTTGATATCACGACAAGCAGGTGGTATGGACTGTTTCCCACATACCGGCTCATCAGAAGAGGTGGCTGAGGGTCAACATTTGCCAAGTTAGGGGCAGAGGCAAGAGCCGAACACAGAGTCTGTCTGGGTCCAAAACCCGTGACCCTTGTTCGTGCTTGCTCTTTAACTCAGATGACATCCGGAGGCACTGGCGTGGCAGTCAGGATGAAGGGCTGTGGAGGGAAAGCAGGTTTCCTTTCCGGCTCTGGTTTCCACACCCCTGGGATCTTGGGTGGACCTACACCCAGGTTCCTGGGGGAAAAAAGTGTCCAGTGACAGGATTTCCCTGGTAGCCCAGTGGTTAGGACTCCGTGATCCCAAAGCAGGGGGCCCGGGTTCGATTCCTGGTCAGGGACCTAGATCTAACATGCTTGCAACTAAGAGCCGGGACAGGTAAATAAATTTAAAAAACAAAATTTTTTTAAAAGGGCCAATGATAATGCCAGGCTCGCTGAGTTACTATGAAATCAGAGGGCAGAATGGTATGGCAAGGATGCCAGCCATATATATGACCCCACTACATTTGGGATCAGGGGTAGATCTTTCTTGCTGTGCCCTCACAAGGTTTCCGTTCAGTTCAGTCGCTCAGTCGTGTCTGACTCCTTGCGACCCCATGGACTGCAGCACGCCAGGCCTCCCTGTCCTTCACCAACTCCTGGAGTTTACGCAAACCATGTCCATTGAGTCGGTGATGCCATCCAACCATCTCATCCTCTGTCGTCCCCTTCTCCTCCCACCTTCAATCCTTCCCAGCATCAGGGTCTTTTCAAATGAGTCAGCTCTTCGCATCAGGTGGCCAAAGGATTGGCGTTTCAGTTTCAGCATCAATCCTTCCAATGAACATTCAGGACTGATTTCCTTTAGGATGGACTGGTTGGATCTCCTTGCAGCCCAAGGGACTCTCGGGAGTCTTCTCCAGCACTACAGTTGGAATGCATCAGTTCTTCCGCTCTCAAGGTTTGTGGGCACCTTTGTGCCTGGATTGCTCCTTATAAGGACCCCAGTCATACTGGCTCAGGGCCCAGCCTAAGGAGGTCACGTCGCCTGAACTGCCTATCTAACGGCCATCTCTCCAAATGTTGTAACTGCAAGTTACAAATTCAACATAGGAACTTTAGGGGGACGGGCACAAATAAGACCTTTACTCTCGCTGTGTGCGTGTGACTATGTCGTATACTTGTTTACTTACTTAAGTAAGTACTCAAGCAAATAAGTCCTCAAAGAAAGCGAAAGTGAAGGCCCTCAGTCAGTACTTACTCGGAGAATCAGTACAAGTTGGTTCTTCCAGGCTGCCATGTTTCAGGGGCTTCCCTCACGGAGCAACAGGTAAAGAACCTGGCAATATAGGAGACGCAAGAGATATAACGGCTTCGACTCCTGGGTGGGAAAGACCTCCCCCGGAGGAGGAAATGGCAACCCACCCCAGCATTCTTGCCTGGAGAATCCCATGGACAGAGGAGCCTGGTGGGGCTACAGTCCGTGGGGTCACGAAAGAGTCGGACATGACTGAGCAGGCACAGGCACGATGACAGCCACGTTTTGAATGCAGCAGCTTAATCTCTCACTGATTCAAAGTCTTTCCTTTCACAGCAGGTTTGTTCCTAAGTGTCCTATTCATGAGTTCCTTGAACACCTGGGCATATCTGAAATAGAGGTGAAGAAAAATCTCTATCTCAAATTTATTGTCCTTATTGAACGTACCACATGCGAAGTTAAGGAAGGACAAATATGTCCCGGAAACTCCTATAGGTCTTTAGTCGGAAAAACTCCGCCACTTCTATTGCAGCCACCACCTGCCAGGGTGGAGACCCTTGTTTATTCAGACCTTTAGAACCTCCTTGCGTTCTGCATTCTATACATGAAGCCAATCATGTACTTGCTCATCCAAAAATATTTATTGGACTCTGTGTCCTGAGTGGATCTAAGGTCAAGGGCTATCAGCAGTAAGCAACACATACACAGACACACATGCAGACACACACACAGATACAGACAGACAGACACACAGACAGACACACACACATAGACACATACAGACACAGACACACACACAGACACACACACACAGACATACACACACACAGACAAACACACACACAGACACACACAGACAGAGACACAGACACACACACAGACTCACACACACACAGACACACACACAGACACACACACAGACACACTCAGACACACACACATAGACACACACAGACACACAGACACAGACACACACAGACACAACACACAGACACACACACACATAGACACACAGACACACACACATAGACACATATAGACACACAGACACACACACAGACACACACACATAGACACATACAGACACACAGACAGAGACACACACACACAGACACACACATATAGACACATACAGACACACAGACACACACAGACAGAGAGACACAGACACACACACACACACAGACACACACACACACAGACACACACATATAGACACATACAGACACACAGACACACACAGACACACAGATATAGAGACACACAGACACAGACACACACACACAGACATACACACACAGACACACACACACACAGACACACACACACAGACACACACATATAGACACATACAGACACACAGACACACACAGACACAACACACAGACACACACACACATAGACACACACAGACACAACACACAGACACACACAGACACACACACAGACACACACAGACATACAGACACACACACAGACACACAGACACAGACACAGACACACACAGACACATACAGACACACACACACACACACAGAGACACACAGACACAGACACAAACACACAGACACACACACACAGACACACACATATAGACACATACAGACACACAGACACACACAGACACACACAGACACACAGACACACACAGAGAGACACACAGACACAGACACAAACACACAGACACACACACACACAGACACACACATATAGACACATACAGACACACAGACACACACAGACACACAGATATAGAGACACACAGACACAGACACACACAGACACACACACAGACACACACATATAGACACACACAGACACACACAGACACACAGACACACACAGAGAGACACACAGACACAGACACACACACACAGACACACACACACAGAGACACACACATATAGACACATACAGACACACAGACACACACAGACACACAGATAGACACACAGACACAGACACACACACACAGACACACACACACAGACACACACACACAGAGACACACACACACACAGACACACACATATAGACACATACAGACACACACAGACACACAGACAGAGAGACACAGACACAGACAAACACACAGACACAGACACACACACACAGACACAGACACACACACAGACTCACACACAGACACACACACAGACACACACACACACACACACAGACACACACATATAGACACATATAGACACACAGACACACACAGACAAACACAGACACACAGAC